>NW_023416306.1:79707828-80114716 GCF_014176215.1 Rousettus aegyptiacus
TGACGACTGTATGTCTTAACCAGAGGGAAAAATAAAACAAAACCCCATACATGATGTTTAGATCTAAGTGAGGCACATGTTCCCTTTGGAGCTCCTTACAGTGGCAGCCCACAGGAAGTGCACACAACAGGAAGAACAAAGTGTGCAGGGCCAAGGGGCTGGGCCACGCAGGAAGCAAGTCAATTTTCTTCACCATGCCCACTTCCTCATCACTAAAAGGAAAGAAAGAATTTTTGTTAAATTTATCTTATGAGGTTGAGTGCGAGTTCACCAACTTGCCTTCCTTTCACAGACCCATATTTCAGTATAACCAAAGGTAAAAGGAGCAAACTCTTAATTGGCATCAGACATTCAGAAAGGAGCACAATTTACCAGTTGGTAACAAAATGCAGTTTCATCTCTTATGATAGGCTTAACTTTTCTCAGGTAAAAATTTTAACAGTAGTGATATGTCTGAAGGAGGGGTAAGAAAAGGGAGAAGCACAGCACCGACAGTGGAACGAATAAACATAAAAATAAAGGGAGTTTAACTGCTAAAGCATTTGTATTTCTTCTGTGCAACAATAACGTGAATAATACCAGAAAGGCATATTAACTCAGTCTGGAAATAGGAAGAATGTTATAGAATGGGACTGCAGACAAAATTCATAACAGGAATTAATCTACAGCTGTTCCCTGAAAGAATGAGAGGATCGAGACTAGCAAAGAGGTATAAAAGGTCCTAAGGAATGCTACGCTACCTGCCATTGCTCTTAGGAAACATTAAAAATTATTTCTGCAAAATCTGGCAGGAAAGCAAGGGCTAAACTATGTTAATTTTGCAGTGAAAATAATTCCTAGGGTAACTGACAAGTCCCGATTACCAAGGACTTGTTCAGTTTTGTTTCTGAAGTTCTTACATCCCAGTAGACCGAGACAGAGGCAGTCATAATGCTCTATGTGGCACAAAGGACTTAGCTGTAGAGGACACAGAGTTGCATTGCTACAAGCACTTTTACTGCGAGGTTGTCTCCTCTAAAGTGTGCTGCTAATATCACATGGAACTGAGTAAGGGTTGAGTTATTCCTCAGGACCCACCCCTGTCTTCCGAATGTCTGAAATATGTCTGAGGGTGTTTTGTAGGCATTTAACTACAAGCGTATATTCTGGGAAAGATGGTAAACATTATGAAAAATGAAAGAAGACAGATTTTAAAAGTAGATAATAAAAGCATGCAAAAATGTATTTGGCATGCACTACACTCAATTTTGCAGAGTACACAGATTTTAAGTAAGATAAAATTAATATCATCAATTACTTTCATGAAGGGAAATGAAAACTGGAGGGGGGGCCTCAATCACATGAATGCATCACTTACTCAAAGGCACAAAAGCAATCATTAAAGCTTTTGCACACTGTTCCAATTCAGTAGTTTTCGTTTCGTTTTGTTTTGTTTTAGTTTAGATTGGGCTGAAAATTTATTTACATGGTTAATCAAACATACAAAATGTTATTATTCGCATTGATTTCCATGAGTGACTAATTACTGTAGAATTACTGCTTCCTAATATGATGTAACTTTTTATGCTTTGTTTAGGCTTTGATTTTGAACAACAACAAGCTAACAAAGATTCACCCAAAAGCCTTTCTAACCACAAAGAAGTTGAGAAGGCTATATTTGTCTCACAATCAACTAAATGAAATACCATTTAATCTTCCCAAATCATTAGCAGAACTCAGAATTCATGATAATAAAGTTAAGAAAATACAAAAGGAGACATTCAAAGGAATGAATACTTTACATGTTCTGGGTAAGTTTTTACAAATGAGACATTTAGAAATTATGTAATATGCAAAGGTAGAGATTTTTATCATCATTAACAACATTTAAGACTGACAATTCCCAAAATTAATTTTTTGAATCTATTAACCTTCACCTAGATAAGCCATTTATAAATCAATTAAACTATTGTACAAAATTTATAGCACCGAAGGACGCCTTTTGTAATATACATACACTCGCACTCCAAAACACCTAGTTTTTCTAACTGTACCCTAATAGGTCAAATCTGTTATTCTTAATTTAAAGGTAATAGTACAATATACTCAAATATATTGTAACAAATTAATTCAGATATTGCTTAAAATTATTGAGCTAATGAATTTTTTTGTTGTACATTTTAAATTCCACCCTATTTTATACTTCTAACTCCCATGGAATAACCACACCTCCTACAATATCCATTCAAAATTCTTAACCAATGCTCTCATTCATTTATTCGCTTATCTAACTCAATCAAGTGCTTGGCACTTACTAAATAGCCTCACTTACTGGAATGTTCTTGGTTATATTTCTGTTAACTGAGTAACAATTTCTAAATGACATAATTTTTAAAGTTTAGGTGACAAATAAATGCATAGTGGCAAACACATACATTTTGAATATGAAGGATGACTTTTTTTTTCTAATGTAAAATTACTACAATGAATCCTTATCATGTTGATCATATTCATGGTTGAAAGAGAGTATAAGTTACTAATTTTGTAATTTAAAGCAAAACAGTGACTGTGTTATATATTCCAGTCTATGCAATACAAAGCAGTCTTTTTATGAGACTTACAGAAAGGGGAGTAAACAGACAAAGAAGTACGTACACTGAATGAAAAAGAGTCTAAGCAATGCTCCTATTTCTCAGAATTTTCTTGAGATGTGTATCTCTGCATTGTTGAGTTTCCTTCTTATATAACACATGTATGCTAAACTATGTAATTTCCCCTCACAGAAATGAGTGCAAACCCTCTTGATAGTAATGGGATTGAGCCAGGGGCATTTGAAGGGGTGACAGTGTTCCATATCAGAATTGCAGAAGCAAAACTGACCTCAATTCCTAAAGGTTTGTATTTACTTTATTTAAGATATATTTTTTTAATTGTCATCCTTAAGTGACCATTAATGTACTGCTATAAACTGTATAATTGTCAAAATCACACTGTAATTAGAATCTTTTTTATAGCTGTTCGGAGTAGTATGAAATTTGGTGTTTTCTCATGCACACATAAAGAGCCATATGTAGTGTTTTTCTTTTCTTCTTTTTTTTTGTCAGTGTAAAACCAGAATCTTTTTAAAAAATTTTTATTTTAGTAGTTTCGAGTATACAGTGCATTGGTTAGATGTTTATATAGTTTATAAAATGATCTCCCTAATTGCTCTTTCTCTCCTCTGGCTCTCCACTTACCCAATATATTAATTCTAATGGCATTCCCTATGCTGTGCCCCCCATACCCATGACTATCTATCAGCTATTCACTTCTACTTTAAACCTTCGCCCCATTCTCCCACTCCCCAAACCCCTCCCTCTGGCCTTGACCAGACTGTCCTCTATAATGGTGAGTCTGTTTTTGATTAGTTTGTTCTTTTTGTGCCTTAGATTCTTCATATAAGTGAAATCATGTGGTATTTACCTTTCTCTGTCTGACTTATTTCACTCAACATTATAATTTCTAGTCCATGTCATTGCAAACAGTAGGATTTCATTTTTTTTAATGGCCGAGTAATATTCTATTGTATACATGAACCATAATTTCTTTATCCAATTGTCTGTTGATGGGCATTTAGGTTGCTTCCATATCTTAGCTATTGTAAATTGTGCTGTCATGAATATAGGGGTGCATAGACCTTTACAAACTATTGTTTTGGTTTTCTTTGGATAAATACCCAGAAGTGCAGTTGCTAGATCAAAAGGTGAGGTTTTCATTTGCATTTCTCTGATGATTAGTGGCCTTGAGCACCTTTTCATATGTCTATTGGCTATATGTATTTCCTCTTTGGAGAAGTATCTGTTCAGATCTTCTGCCTATTTTTTAATTGGATTGTTTTTTCGTTGTTGAGTTGTATGAGTTCTTTATATATTTTGGATATTAACCTCTTATCAGATGTATCATTAGCAAATATATTCTCTCAGTCAGTCAGTTGTCTTTTTGTTCTGTTGATGGTTTCCTTTGCTGTTCAAAATCTTTTTAGTTTGATGTAGTACTATTTATTTTTTCTTTTGTTTCCCTTGCCGGAGGAGATATATCCAAAATGAAATTACTGTTAGCACTATTGGACGGTTTACTGCCTATGTTTTCTTCTAGAAGTTTTATGGTTTCAGGTCTTATATTTAAGTCTTTAATCCACTTTAAGTCTATTCTTGTATACAGTGTAAGAAGCTGGTCTAGTTTCTTTTTTCTTTTGCATATATCTGTCCAATGTTCCCAACACCATTTATTGATGAGACTGTCTTTACCCATTGTATATTCTTGCCTCCTTTGTCATATATTAAGTGAGCATACAGGCGTGGGTTTATTTCTGGGCTCTCTATTCTGTTCCATTGATCAATCTATCTGTTTTTATGCCAGTACCATGCTGTTTTGATTACTGTAGACTTGTAGTATAGTTTGGTATCAGATAGTGTGATACCTCCACCTTTGTTCTTCTTTCTCAAATTGCTATGGATATTCGGGATTTTTTCATGGTTTCATATAAATTTTAGGATTATTTGTTCTAGCTCTCTGAAAAATGCCATTGATATTTTGATAGGGACTGCATTTAATCTATAAATTGCTTTTAGTATGGCCATTTTAGTGATGTTGATTCTTCCTACCCATGAGCACAGTATATGCTTCCATTTATTTGTATCTTCTTCAATTTCTTTTTTCAGTGACTTATAATTTTATGAGAACAGGTCTTCTATCTCCTTGAAACCAGAATCTTTGTTCCCCCAATGAGAAAAAACATTAAGAAGAAATAAACTTTTTATTTTCCTTCTCTTTCCTGACATTTACTCAGCTAGAGTTGTCATTCTGTGAAGTTCCTCTTAGAGGTGAGAATTCTGTAGAGGAGAAAGCAGAGACAGATGCACAGGCACAGAAACCTTTGTCCCAGCTGTGCAGCAGTGGTCTTCCCAGGTCGGCCTCTGAAGCCAGACTAGGATAAATGGTGGCTCTAGCAAGGAAGAGCATGAACTTGGGGCAAGGTGCTCTGTACCTTGTTTCTTCACACAGGTGTTGTGCAGATTAATAAATCAATGCACAGAAAGGGGATATGGTAAATGCCCTCTCATGACATAACTGTTACCAGAATGAATACCACACTCTTTATTATGTGACCTGAAGCTGTCACCTCAAAGTAAAATACTTAAGTTTGCTACTGGACCAGTTTTCTAACACATTACTGAAAGCTCCTAGTCTAATGATTACTTGGATAGGATTGCCTTTCTCAGGACTCGTGCTCAAAGTATTGTTTTCCTCATCCCTGACAAGGGTGTTCTTTCTCTCTGTTATGATGACTACCTGGATCAGAAATAGACCCTGTGGTTAATAACATATTTTTCTTTCACATAGCTGTATCTTTCAGCATCTGTAGTAAAAGTAGCAACATCACCATAACTACTCTTCTACTACCCACCCGATCCATAAGATTAACAAAACAAATATAAACTAATAATTTAAAAGATACAGCAGAGCTGTTATTATTAATCAACTGATGGTCTTTTGCTTAGGAGAAAACCCATCTAAAGTGGAAAGATGTTTTGTTTTTATTTTAATACAGGAAAAACCAGTTTAATTCAGAACTACACAATTAAAAAATACCTTAATTTAGGTGGCTGTTTTTCTACAAGAAACCAAAAAATGTTATAATATTTACTTTCTCATCTTTAGAACAACAAAATACAAACTCTACTAACAAGTCAAATAATATATAAAATCCCTTCCATATGCTGGAAGCTAACAATGAGTGAGGGGAAACAGGAAGAGGGAGAGACAGCTCAGAGACAAGAGGTGAAGAGAAGGGCACTGCCCCAGAGCTGTGGCTCAGAGGCATCTTGAAGTTGTCATTGCTCTTTAGATTGACACTGGCAGTCTTTCATATACTGCAAAACATCCTGATTGCAATTCTCTTCAAGTTTCAAAGTATATCTCGAAAATAAAGGTTAAGCTTCTCAAAATTCTTCCAAAGCCTAAAGGAACATTTTATATCTTTAGAAATTTAAACTAGAATCAAATCTGTCAACTTACATAACTACTTCAACATCCCTATGACATTCAAAATCAAGTTCCATTCTTTGTTTTATAACTTATTTGCTAAAATGTTAAGGCTTACTGCCTGTTATAATTCAATCATTAGTACCCCTTGAGGCAGAAGAAATTAGAACAACAGGGTCCTTAGCAGATCTGAAAAGTTAACATAAGGAGAGTGAAAAATGTTCTCATTCATCTGAAAAATTTTACTTCATAATAGTATTACATGGAAGGGAGGAAAGACTTCCTTGAAGATATGGTAGGAAAAGAAATATATGTACAAAAGTATGCTAATATTTGTTGACAGTTAATGAGCTTCTACCCAAATTCATATCTTTGCTTATTTATTCCACAGAGGGATACACTTTTATATTTGGTTATCTACCTTCTTTACATCCTAAAGGATAAAACAGTCCCTTCGAGTTCTGGAAAGCCAAGAAGTTTCCCTGATACCTCAACATGAATAGAGATTTCTCTTTTTTGATTTGCTACAATATATTCTAGAATAGGTTGGCATATGTTATGATAGATTTTTCTAGTGATTTTTTGTATGTATGATGGATTTGTTCAATACTTAAGGGCTTTGAAAACGAAAACTTTTCTTTTATATATTGAAGTGAGTATATAGTCATTCTATAAATATAATTAAGCTCAACTAATCAGAATTCAAGAAATTAGAACCCTCTCAGTTTAGAATTATTTTCCTACTTTATAGTTATCTACTTTTAAAGTTCAAAGTAGATTCTGGAATCAACATAAGTTCAGAATGAAGAATATTGGTATTTATAAAGATGCTTCAATTACCTTTATCAGTCTTTATCACTCATATAGGAAGGAAATATTTCAACAAGAGTTGAAAAACACACTTTTCCAGCTAGTTAACTAAAACTTTTGGTTGACAAATAATACCTTACATATAATACCAGGTCCTATATATGACTGGTAAAATGAAATTTGACTGAAATTTCTGGTTTAGTCTCTTTTATTTCTGCTTCAGTTAATCTGGGAAGGCCTGGAGTCAGGACACGAGGTGTAAAAAGAGAAGGTGCAAACGTTCACAGGGTACTTGCCATGTGCCAGGTGGTACTGGTAGATTAAGTCATTAAGAGATGCTTCTCTTAATTCATACAGAAACCACTACTAAAAGAAAATAAATCCTGCAATGGACCAAACATATCAAATAGCATAAAAATCCATGTGTTTATTGTGATATTTTAGAAATTTCACTGGTCCTCTTTGGGTATTGTACCATTTCTTGAAAGAATCAAGCATTTACGCTGCCTTCCCTATAAAATTGTACTGCATAATAACTAAATAATTGATGAAAGAAAATTCTTTAGAGAAGAATTCCATTTAATAAATGCCTGGAGAATGACAAAATCGGGAAAATCACATGTTCCCATTCTTAAAGAAGTAATGGATCTAGGGAGCAGTCATCAATTTATGCTAAGACCATCAGGTCTAATCTGGTCTCTAGTTCTAACTACCAGGTCATAAGAAATAAGGAGGGGTAGAGGATCAGGATAAACTATCTTGTGGAAGTCATAAGCCCAACCCATAAGTGCATATCTCAAACAAATCAAAATCTGAAAGAAATCAATAGAAGAGGGAGAAAAATAGAGTAATAGATTTTAAGATATAAAAATCAAATGTATAATGTAAACTTTACTAGGACCCCAACTTGAACAAATCAACTGTAAAACAATACATTTGAGATCATTAAGGAAATGAATATTAGATGACAGTAAATATGTATTGCTAATATTGTTAGATGTGCCATTGCCATGATGGTTGCATAAATAAAAGGTGACTTTATGAGTTAGAGACATCTAGTTAAATCTCTACAGGTGAAATGACATGTATAGAATTTAATTGTAAATACTTCCACAAAAAAAAAGTGAATAAATAAAAACAAATCAGTAAGTCAATAATCAATAATCAGTGGGGTAAAGGAAACAAGATTGGGAATATAGAGGATTGTTGAAGCTGGGCAACAGTATGGTGGTTCATAATACTAGCTTCTATTTTTGTGTGTGTTTGAAATTTTACATAATAAATTTTTTTTTTAAAAAAGCAGATGCCTAAAAAATTACTTAAAGTCTATAATGTGAAACTTAACAAGTAAATAATCAATACAGCTTGATCTTGATCTAACATACATATTTCTTCCCTTATCCTCAGAACTACCATCAACTTTACTAGAGCTTCATTTAGATTATAATAAAATTTCAACTGTGGAACTCGAGGATTTTAAACGATACAAAGATCTGCAAAGGTAAAAGTTCCCAAAATTCTAACTCAGAAGGGGTAGTCCATATGATGAAGATATTAATGAAATTTCTTAGAAAATGTGTAGAGGGTCCTATTCAAGATTTTCATTGTTGCTACTAGAGAGTGTAAAGAGAAAACTGGAAGGAATTGCTATTATTCTCTCAATAATGAAAGAGGGCACCAAGTGGAATGAGAAGGCTGGCCCTTTTCAAATGTCCCTTTTGCTGACTATAGGTTAAAGAATTTTCTGACAGTGGAGGAGAGGGCTGTTACATACTAAAATAGATTTATTAAATAAAACCATGATATATCTTTCTCTGAACATATATATCATATATATATTATATATATACACACACGCACACATATTATACTTATAGATGTATATATATTACAGGTTTACATTTCTACCTTGGTGGTTGTATTTTCAGCCAACTGTACCATACCATCTGCTTAAGAGTTGATGAATTTTATGTCACTTTTAGGCTGGGCCTAGGAAACAACAGAATCACAGATATCGAAAATGGAAGTCTTGCTAATATACCACGCATAAGAGAAATACACTTGGAAAACAATAAACTAAAAAAAATCCCTTCAGGATTACAGGAATTGAAATACCTCCAGGTAAAACATTCTACTTATGTTTTGTAGATATTGTACTTTTGTTTTTATAAAACCTATAGTATTTGAAGCAAAGACCAAGTAAGTAGCAAGGATAAGTTACGCATAATGACCCTCCAGGTTGTGTGAGGTATTTTATGGAGTAGGAAAGTGGTTAGGAGAACAGTTGCTATGGAAACTTCAGCTGAAACACTCAGGTACCCATTTCCATCTTTCCTTTTCTCCTACTGAAACTGCTAAGGCCATTGTGGCAGAGGAACTACCTAATTTCCCAGCTAATATCAGGTTTCTAGGTTGGCAGTGGCTGTTAAAGGCAGAACTGGCCATAAGTAAACCAAGTAGGATCACATATCCTTTCATTCTAGAAACATTAAATGAAGACAGGCCACATAGATGAGGTCCTAGGTATTTTCACCACCAATGTGGTGCTAGATAAAAAGTGAGCGTGCTTTTTAAAAACTTCAGCCAGAATATAAAATTAAAAGTCAGTATTTGGAGCATTACAAATTCACATTTCTTGTTCTTCATTATTAGAAATCTTTTCCTTCTCATCTGGAGAGGTCACAGGATCCATGGAGGATATGATAAAGGTTTAGATGCTCCCAAGAACAAAAATGGAGACAATATTTTGCACAGAATTTTAGTAGTTTCACAGATCTCCCCAATTCTCATCTATGGACCTCAAATTAAGAATCTCTACTTAATCCCATCTTACCTTAGTCCATTTTTCTCTGTGCTTCCTTGCTATACAACATTCTCATCTTTCAAGAGGCAAAGCCACATTGAACAAAGCAGGAAATAAGTTTTGTTAACTACACTCCTTTGAGACAGAAACCATAAAAATGGATGTGCTATATGCAGATGTTCATTTCAGGATTACAACTTTTGCTTTGGCTTTTCCAAATGCTACATTTAAATGTCTATCGTTAACCACTGAGCATGACCTGAGTCTTCCTTCTCTCCAACTATCCCAATTTTGCGTACTTTACAACTCTGATCCCAGCTTCTGGGCATTCTTAAATCTACCCTCACTCTTGCTAGCATTTTTTTTTTTTAATGAATAGAATTATAACAGTAACAAAGAACAGAAATCATAAGGATACAATTCAGCGAATGTCCACAAAGCAAAAAGACTCATGTCCAGCACTGTTTCCTATTCCCAATGAGGTCAGTGCTGTGGTAAACTACACCTTGCACTTGCCAGGAACCACAGAAAGCATCTGTCACAATATCTCCAAAACAGAGGGCAGAGGGGGCTCTAATACTAAACATAAAGGTTTTAGTAATGCCTAGAGTTTTCATAACTGGCTCAGATCAATCTTACCAAGACATAAAGGCAGAATCTAAAGGTAGAAATAGCAGTATCTTAGCTTTGCCAGCAAAAGGCTCCTACTTTTTTATATTTCAAAATGCAGTCACTTAAAGAGACCATTTTTAATTCTCAGAAATCTCAGTTGCTAAAAAGGAACAAAGAAGAAATTCAAAGAGATGTTAAAGGGAATGAAGGGAAGTTTCTATACTGTCCATTCTGAGTAATAATTTAATTTTAAAAGGCCTATATACTATAAAACTGTATTCTGTCCATTGGTGCAAATAAGGAATCAACGATTGATGCTGTATTCCAGATATATTTAAGATGTTAACAGATATACTCCATTATAAAGCAACTTACAAAAAAAAAATAGCTCTATACTTCTCTCCCTCGATCACAGGAAATGCTAGCTAACAATTATTAATCGTTTTTTGCAAGCCTAATGCTTGAAGCATTAAATTTCATTATTCTGTTCATTTTTAATAGTTTTAAAACACATATTGTATACATAGCACTAAATTAACCACACACGCACACACACAAACACTTATGTACATATGTAGAGAAGGAGAGTGGTATGTGCTGACCAGGCAGTGTGCTCTGGGGCCCTGGCATATTTCACACACAGAGCACTTTTGTGTATAACAAATGAGGCTGAGTTGTTATATTATTTAAGAGGCATGACAAGTCCATATATTTTAAGTGAAATACATTCGAATCAGTGTAAAACTCATGAATAAATGTTGCCTATAAACGGAATATCTTTTTTCATATTTATTGGTGTATTTTTAATCTATTCGTTTTATATTTACTGTATATTTTTAATCCATTTTTTTCTACCACAATAGATAATCTTCCTTCATTCTAATTCAATTACGAAAGTGGGAGTGAATGACTTCTGCCCAACAGTGCCAAAGATGAAGAAATCTTTATACAGTGCAATAAGTTTATTCGACAACCCAGTGAAGTACTGGGAAGTACAACCTGCAACATTTCGTTGTGTTTTGAGCAGAATGAGTGTTCAGCTTGGGAACTTCAGAAAGTAATAATTAGTAATCAATAATATCCATTTAATATAAAATTCAAAAATGTTACTTTTGGAATACTTGAACTATATTAATAATGGTGGTATTATGCATTGAAGCAAAAATCTATTCCCATGTGTTAAGTCCCGTGTCTTACTTTAGGACAAAAAATTTCAACAGAATTTTGCAAAACTATTGATAAATCAAGATTGAGAGAAACAAACATTTATTGCAGTTTTCTTCTACAAACAAATGATTTTGCATATATTTCATGCTCAAACATTCTTCCTCATTAACAAGAGACATTCAATATTTAACACTTTGTTATCAAGTGCATTTTTAAAAAGAACTGTACTGTAAATGGGATGCTTGACTTAGCTAAATCTGCTTTCATTTGCTGTTAGAGAAACAAAATTGACAAGGACAGTAATATGAAGAGGACATTATACTCTATTCTTTCTTTAATAACTCGGGTAGTATTATAATATTTCTAATAATGTTGAAGTATGGTTTAATATAATCTTATTCAAATTCTCATGTCTTAGAGCCTTACTGTCTATATGTTTAAAACTAACCCTTTATAATAAAGTCCTCAACAGATGCTATTCATAGAGCTGGATTTTGAGCTATAACACATGCTTTTTAAAAAAATAATTATTACTCGATTATAAAACTTGTATAAAATGCATAGTGAGTGCTTATACAAAATCTGTAACTCATATTTTTTATTACCACAGTTATTATAAGCTTTAAAACAGTATGTCAACTGTTAGGTTATGTAACATTGTCACTGCAACACTAAGGAATATTTTCAAGGTGTCCCTTTGTAAGACATTGGTTGAAAGCCTGGACACTATAAATTCTACACCAAATTGTCTCCTCAAATATGCACAGACTGGATAACTCTAAAAAATACACCTGGTTTCACTATTTAGGCAGAGCATTAAATAAAACATAGAAACTAAAATCTCTGTATAAAAGTTAAGAGTATTTTATGTATTTTTTATTGGCATTCAACAGAAGCAAAACTAGAAAACAAGGAAAACATTAAAATATTGGTTTGAAAGAAAACATTTGTGCTTTGCTTTAATTTTTATTCTCTTACTCAAGAACTATTTTTCAGAAAACTCTAATTTCTATACATTTTATTTTTTAAAATTTATTTATTTATTTAAATTGGTTTCAAGTCTACAGTACATTGGTTAGACATCTATATAGTTCATAAAACAATCCCCCCAATTACTCCTTCCCCTGGCCCTCCATTTAGCCATCATATTAATGCTAACTGCATTCCCTGTGCTGTGCTCCCCATCCTCAACTACTAACTACTAATTTGCACTTCTTTAATCCTTCATCTCATTTTCCCAGCCCCTCAACCCCTCTCCCTCCCCTCTGTCTGTCACCAAATTATCCACTATATTTGTGAGTCTTTTTTGATGTTTGTTCTTTTTGTTCCTTAGATCCCACATATCAGTGAAATCATATGGTATTATCTTTCTCTGACTTATTTCACTCAGCAGAAGAATCTCTAGGTCCATCCATGTTGTTACAAATGGTAGGATTTCATTTTTTTTAATCTATACGACTTTTTAAGCATAGTATTAATGCTTATTCTTAATAACAGTACTAAAATGCTCCAAATTATGCCTGTGCTATGAAAGATAGTCATCTTTATGTTAAATGACCTCGAAACTAGATTTTAAACAACTTTAGAGGGTGTAGAAAACATGTTCTTTGCAGAATATGTGGCAGCTCACTGGTTTCTACCCCACTAGTAGCTCCTGTACCTCACAGCACTGTGTGGCAATTGACAATCTCTCAATGGGGAGTGAGGGATCCAACTAGAAGCTGGTTGAGAACAACTGCTTTAAAGTGTACTTAAAGTGTACTTAATTTCTAAATTCTGAAGCAAGTTTAGAACTTGGAACAAAACAGCTCTTTTTGTTTAATAAAATTGTATCAGTGATGAACAGAAAGAGCCCAGGGATACAGAGCTCTGAGTTGAAAGAACGAAACCAGAAATCCACTTCCATTTACAATCTTAGGCAGACCACAACCTCTTTGAAACTGTCTCACCATCTAAAAGGGTAGGGTGACAATACTGATCGATTAGACTGTTACGAGGATTGAATGATAAAAATGTATGTGAAATGCTTTGTGAACCATTAAGATTCATAAAACACAAGTAACAATTATACTGGACAATTACTAACTCACACAAAAAAATTAAAGATTACGAAATCCTTAAAAATAAAAGAATATATTACAATGAAAATCACTCTAAAATTAAATATTTTAATTTTAGGTCATAAAAATAAAACTGTCATATCATGGCACTTTCAAGAACATAAGTTAAAGTCAAATGTTCAATGAAATTTTAAGAATCTATTTCTTTAAATTAATAATTAAATTCATAAGGTTAATGCTAAGGTTAGAATCATCTAAACAGATTAGCCTATGATCTAAGTAGTGGAGCTTAAAATAGCTAAGTTAAAATTTTTCTGAAAAGACAGTAAAAAATTTTAAATACTAGAAATAATTACTGAAATCACTGCAATTAATTTACTATGCTTAATATTTCTGTTTTTCACCCCACAGCTATTAAACATTTTTGGTTGTAACTTTACAAAAAAAGAAATCACAAATAAAAATTATAAACAACCAAAACTATACTGAAGTTTTCTGCTACCAATCCATTTTATGGTAAACACAAAATATTACCCATTAAAGATTGGAAACAAATTAATTACTACAACTTACTGGGTTTATTAAGGATTTTATGGTAGAAAATATTTCAATATCCTTATCTCCTCTGACATAATACACTAAAAAAATGATTAATGAATTCATGAATCAGACAATACCTTAAGAAAATCACTTGAAGTCACTAAAACTAAGGCTTTTATTTAAAAAATAATTTTTTCCTCCTTAAACTATTGTATCATTTTTCTGTCTTTCATAATTCCATCTTTAAAAAAATATATAGAATTGGCTTACCTTAGTCTTAATTATCTCTCTACACACATGTACGGAACATGTTGCAATCAACTTAACAATTCTCCTAGATCTATCTTCCCAAAATCATATTATATGAAAAATATTAAATAATAGCTGACATTTAAAGAATATTTTCAAGCATTCTTCCAAATGTCTTGCTTGCATTAATTCATTTAATTCTCACAATAACCCTATGAGGCAGGTACCTTTATACTTGGATTTTTTGGTGTGGAAACTGGGGAACAAAGATTAAGTCACTTGTGGCAGATCTAGGATTTGATCCCAGCAGTCTAGCTCTGTCCTTCTAAATGTGATAAGATACTAATTTTTTAGTGACTGATCATCAATATTAAAACTGTGAATGGTGCTTCCTTCTGGAGACTCTTTACTTGACTTCCACATACCATACTTCTTAGGTTGCCCTTCAATGGCTGGCTAGTGTTCCCAACATTTTTCTTTGGGCCTGTTGTCTCTGCTCTCTGGTGATCTCATCCATCCTATGCATTCAGTCATAACCTCTAACTAAGACAAGGCATCTGAAATCCACTTCTCAAACATGGCTCTCACTTGGAAGTTAACAAACTCTCAAAAGCAAACCTAAATACTTGGAGCCATAAAACTCAATCAAAATCGACATCATAAACAATTTCCTTCAAACCTGCACTGTCCTCCTCTTATCTTTGTCTTTCCTCCAGTTGTTCAGATTTATTCCTGACCCTCTTTCTCCTTCACAGCCACCTGGTGCCAAGTTCTGCCCTAGCTCCCATGTTGCTTGTATCCATTCCTTCCTTTTAATTCTCATTCACTATATCACAATCACTTTATTTTCTAGCTGGAATACCAAAATCAGTTCCTGGCCTCATTTTACTAGTCCAACTCTAACATGACCAGCCTAACAGATCTGTGTGCTATCTGAATTGGTTATTCACCAAAAGCGTATAATAGTTCCCACTGATTGCTAAATGACAAAAACTTCTTAACCTACCCCTCAAGACTATCTATGATCTATATTCAAATAATAATTTTTGAGTTTTTTCTTTCATTCTTACATCTTTTGATGTTCCAGCTCGAGATTACTTGCTATTTCTCAAACAGAGTCTGGTGTGTTCTGGCTTCTGTGTTTCTGTTCAAGCACATTTTACACCAAAATCTTACCCAACCTCAAATGTCCATGTCAAAAGTCACTCATCTCAGCTTATATTCCTGACTCTCTCATAAAAAGACGTGCCTTCTCGCCCCGTCTCACCTCTCTAAATTTTCCCTGTATTATTATTGTGCTTCTCTTTTGCACTTATCACAACCTAACTTATTATAGCTATTTATACATTGGTCTTTTCTTTAACATTCTCCAGGAGATTTGTAGACATCTTGGTTGCAAGCACTATATTTTAGTCATCTTTGTATCCTCTTTCTTCCTCTCACCAAAGACTACCACAATACCTTGACTCAACATATGTTTCTGATTTAAATCAGGGCAGGGTGCTTATTAGTGAGAGCAAATAAAAACTTTTATCCTCACCCTAAGAACATGTGTTTTTATCTTACATTTCTTCTTCCATCTTAGCAGCCCACCCTGCTCTCCAGCTCTCCCACCTACTACACTCACCATATGCAAACATACTGTGTGCTTTGTATTACTCAGAGGTAGAAGCAGACTGCATTTTTTCTCAATGATTCAGTGTTATTGAATAGATTTATCACAGTCTCTGGGGAATTCTGAATCAGATCCTCCCTCCCAATCAGCTCTGACTAGTGCTGTAGTGAAGCAAGCGTTCCCAGCAGTGATATATTTCTCCTGGTAAAATAGTAACAAGGAATAAAGAGAACTGCTTTAAAATGAGGCCTTACATGGACAGAGGAAGAGCTTACAGACGCTAGAGAGGTAGAAACACAACAGAGACTAATCAGTCTAAAGAGCAAAAACGTGTCATTCTTGGTTCTGCACACAGGACACAATCAGTCATGTGGAGTCCTGATATATTTAGACTTGCGAGTTAAGTGCTGGAGACTTCTTTATTAAGGAAAATATACAACAGAAGCAGAAGTAGATAAAACAACATAATGAACTTCCATGTACTTCTCAGATTCAAAAACTATCACCTCATAGCCAATCATATTCATTTGTACTCCCATCGCTATTAATTTTAATAATGTCTTTATTGAGATATAATTTACATTTCATATAATTCAACCATTTAAAGTATATGGTTCAATGGTTTTTAGTACATATAGGATAGCAACCATCACCACAATCAAATTTAAAACATTCTCATCATTCTAAAAAGAGACCCTGTACTCATTAAAAGTTACTACCGATTTACTCCCACCTCAGGTAACTGCAAATCCACTTTCTGTCTCTATAGATTTGTCTATTCTGGATATTTCATATTAATGGAATCATGTAATATGTTGTCTTTTATAACTAACTGGCTTCTTCTACTTAGCATAATGTTTTCAAAAGCCATTCCTGTTGTAGCAATATCAGTACTTCATTTCCTTTTATTGCCAAGTGATATTTCATTGTATGGATAGACCACATTTATTTATCCTTTCATCAGTTGATAGACATACAATTTGTTTCTACGTTTTGGCTATTATAAATAATGCTGCTATAAATAGCAGTGTTTAAGTTTTTGTGTAGACATGTGTCTTCACTTTTCTTGGGTATACACTTAGGAATGGAATTATTGGGTCAAATGGCAACTTTATGCTCAACTTTTTTCAGGAACTGCAGGCCACAGCACATGCTATGGTCCGGTCCAAAGTGGCCAGACCATAGCATATTCCTATAAACAATATTTTCGGATTCCAATTTCTCCACATCCTCACTAGTACTTGCTATTGTTCATCTTTTTGATTGTGGCCATCCTAGAGAATTTGATTTGTACTTCTCTGATGACTACTGACTTTCATGTGCCTATTGACCATTTGTTATCTTCTTTGGAGAAACATCTATTCAGATCCTTCACCCATTTTTCAATTGGTTGTTGCTGTTTTTGTTGTTACCATAATTATTGTTGAGTCACATCTAAGGATGACACATCCGAAGAGGAAACATGGCAGGCACCAGAGCCCTGCTAAAGCAAACTCCATAATGTCAGGCCTTGCACAACAGCTCCTCCACTGGTCACGGATGGTCACCACAACCAATCAGTCCAAGGGTCAGTCCCTCTCATTGACAAGAAAAGAGCAACCAAGGCTCAATTACAAAAGGAGGGCACACACAACCCATACAAGGGACATACCTGGAGCACCCAGCTCAGGTGATCAAGGAAGACTGTCCCACTGGGACCCACAGCACGCCTACTACATAAGGACACTCTACTAAAACCAGGAGACATAGCAGCCCTACCTAATATATAGAAACAAACACAGGGAGGTAGCCAAAATGGGAAGACAAACATGTCCCAAATGAAAGGCCAGAATAAAGCTCCAGAAAAAGAACTAAACAAAATGGAGATGAGCAGATGCAGAGTTGAAAACACTGGTTATAAGGATACTCAATAAACTTGAAGAATAGATGAACTCAGAGAAAATTTAACAGAGACAGAAAACATAAAAGTGGAGATAGAAAACATAATAAAGAACCAGTCAGAAATGAAGAATACAGTAACTGAAATGAAGACTGCCTTAGGAGGATTTAACGGTAGATTAGATGAAGCAGAGGATAGAATCAGTGATTTAGAAGATAAGGTAGCAGAAAACACCCAATCAGAACAGCAACAAGAAAAATAATCCCCTAAAACAAGGACAGTTTAAGGGACCTCTGGGACAACATCAAGCATATCAACATTTGCACCATCTGGATATCACAAGGAGAAGGTAGAGTAAAAGGAATTGAAAACCTAGTTGAAGAAATAATGACTGAAAACTTCCCTAACCTGGCAAAGGAAATAGACTAGGAAGTGCAGAGAGTTCTAAACAAGATGAACCCAAGAGGCTCACACCAAGACTCATCATAATTAAAATACCCAAAGTTAAAGACAAAGAGAGACTCTTAAAAGTAGCGAGAGAAAAGCAGTTAGTTACCTACAAGGGAGCTCCCATAAGACTGTCAGCTAATTTCTCAAAAGAAACTTTGCAGGCTAGAAGGGATTGGCATGAAATATTCAAAGTAATAAAAAGCAAGCACCTACAACCAAGATTACACTACTCAGTAAAGCTATCATTTAGAACTGAAAGATAGACAGAGCTTTCCAGATAAGAAAAACCTAAAGGAGTTCATCATCACCAAGCTAGTATTACAGGAAATGTTAAGAGGGACTTCTTTAAAAGGAAGAAAAAAGATTAAAAATATGAATAAAATGGCAACAACTACATATCTATCAATAATTACTTTAAATGTAAATAGATTAAATGCTCTAATCAAAAGACATAGGGTGGCTGAATGGATACGAAAAAAGACCTTACATATGCTGTCTACAAGAGACTCACTTCAGATCTAAGGGCATACATAGACTGAAAGTAAAGGGATGAAAAAAGATACTTCATGAAAATGGAAACAAACAAAAATCTAGGGTAGTAATACTTATACAAAATAAACTTTAAAACAAAGGCTATAACAAGAGACGAAGAAGACCCAGTTACCGCACTTCTGGGTATTTATCCAAAACAGTACTTTGAAGGGACATGTGCATCTATATGATCATTGCAGCTTTATTTTTAATAGCCAAGATATGAAATAACTTGGGTATCCATCACTGGATAAATGGATAAAGAAGAGATGGTATATATATGCAATGGAATATTACTTAGCTTAAAAAAAAGAATGAAATCTCACCATCTGCAACATCATGGATAAATATGGAGGGTATTGTGCTCAGTGGAGAAAGTCAGGCAGAGAAAGACAAATGCATATGTAGAATTTATAGAACAGGATAAACAAACAAGAGAAACACGCCCATAGATACAGAGAGCATTTTGATGGTTGTCAGGCTGGGAGGTGGGGGCCGGTGGGTGAAGGGGGAAGAGGATTAAGAGGTACAAATTGGTAGTTACAAAATAGTCACAGAGAAGTAGAATATAGTATGGGGAATATACTCAGTAGCATTGTAATAGCTATGTATGGTATCAGATGGGTACTGGATTTACTGGGGTGATTACTTCATAAGTTATATAAATGTCTATTCACTGTGCTGTACACTTGAAACTAATATAATATTGTATGTCAACTATAATTGGAAAAATACATATGAAATTATTTTTGTAATTAGCTGAATGAATAAAGGAATGAATAATCTTTATGCTTATCACCATAATTAAGCAGGTCTCAGTCAGGTCAGCAATACATTATTTAGCCTTGAGATACCATACCTACTTTAGTCAAATTATAATCATAGAATATAATTTAGACTTTTCACCAATTCAACTGACTTTTCTCCTTAATTGCTTCATTTATAACCACCTAACTAAAACTGAATTATCACAATCACAGTTTCTACTTTTCCTCTAAGGCCTGATCGAACCACGCCTCCAATTCCCCCTCACCCCCATCCCAGCCCCCAACCCCAAACCTAAACCTCCTGGACACTGTCAACCTCACTTAAAATGCCTACATATTTTTCATTCTGTGTGTTTGAGCTATCTGTTAATAAATATTCTTTTCACATTTGTTAGGAATGTGAACAATATAAACACTATCATAAGTTCAAATCACAGAGTTAATTGAGAAATCTATAAAAATTAAGCTGTTGATTTTAAATTAATCTTCTAAAAGAATTGAGGGCATGTAAAATAATTTTTGGAAAAAGTATACAGATTTGCTGTCTTTTCCTTAGTGTGGAAAGCCTGAGATTTAAGAACAAAAACTAATAGGAAACATATGGAAACGACCAGTAACAAGATGAAATCTTGGCCCAAATATGACCTGCCACGTTTTACATAGTAGTGTGTTGTCAAACAATAGATGAGATTTTTTTTCAATATTGTCAAAGCATGACTTAAAACACAACATTTTAAAAAAATCTGAAGTATAACGAAATAAATCTTGTGAGTTCTTTGTAAAAACTTAATGGAAAACACTATTTTGAGGAAATAAAAACAAATTCCAAGATTCATTTTACCTTATTAGTTTGTACAAGCTTGAAACAATCTCCAAAAGAATTAACTCAAAGTTCACTGCCAAGAGACACAAGTTAACTTTCTGTTTAAAATATTAAAACATTAGTATTAAAATATAGCATTTAAACAGTTAATTGCTACTCTTCAGGAGAGACAGCTCCGTGAAATCAGGAAATTTTCTACATCTGCAAAATAAAGACAATACTAATGGTCAGCAGAAGTTCCTAATTCCATTTTAAGACTATAAAATTATTTGTTGTATTACTAAAAACAGACAAATAAGAGATGTATCTTCTGAAGACAAGACACCGAATTCTATAATCAAGAGATTAATTTTTATTTCAAAGGCTATTAGAAGCCATTCTAGTGAGTATATTTGGGAGGAAGGTAAGAAAGGAGCTAGCTGATAGAAAAGAGGTATAATTCTTTGTATGGAAAAGTGATATATTTAATCTGTGTAACCAATGACAATCTGTTTCATTAAAAAACAGACGCAAAACATTATATGTTTTTAATCCTAGATCCTTGTCTTAATGAAGTTAGGAAGCACTGGTGTGAATACAAGTTTCAGACAACGAAAGTCTCAAGATGACTCTGAGTTCCACCTTAAATTGCTGAGACACTGAGCTTCATGTTACAGTGGACCTTAATTTGAGGAATTCTTTGGCATGAAAATGAAAATAAAAACAGTAATCAGTACATGCTGTTTCCTTTAGTTTTGTTTGCCTTTCACATTAGAGGAAATTCTTGCCACACCTCAAACCAAATTTAAGAGGAAAAGAAAGAAGTAAGCCACATAAATCTGACCAAGAACACAAGCATCTTAATTTGAATCCACAAAGTTTTGGATAATGAAAAGAAATACATGATTTTAACTCAACCCAAGTGTTTTCCAGGCAGATTATATTTGCTTAAATTGCTACAGTAATTCAAGAGACAGCCCTGTTTGGACATACAGTTACTGTGGATTTTTAAGAGACTCAGTTAAAGAATTTAGGAATTTCTGATTCATTTACGGGATTTTCAAATTCATCAATCCATGAAAACTAAAGCAAACTCAACAGGTATGACGATAAAATAATTTTCCATTTTAAAAGAAGTATTCCTACTGTTAAAAATTTTAAAAGTATGTTTGATTTAACATTAAAATAGATTTGCAGCCATAAAAGCACAATTTTTGGAAGAAATATCTGATAAAAGTGACATTAAAAATTTGATTAGCCAAAATATTCAGGGAAAGAAATAGTATAGTGAATTTCATTTTCTAACTTAAGATCTACCCAATACATAATCTTTGTTTATATGTACTTTTTTGTTTGTTTTGAATGAAAGATTCTTAGGTTAATGGAATAATTTTCTGTCTCTCTCTCTCAACTTTAAAAGATAAAAAATTGGCAAATGCCTTTAAGCCATACATCTGAGCAGTGCTAGAGATTCTGGTAATAAGGAAAATGGGTATTTGTATAAATTTCACTAGAAATTTTCTCAAAATTTTTCTATTTGACCAAATAGCTGATAATAGATTGTTTTTGTTTTCATTTGCCTGTTTCTCAAAGAGAAGATATGAGTGCTTTATCTAGTACTGAAGGATTTAGTTTCTTGAGTTTCAGTTAAAATTTAAATGCATTATGGCTTAAAATAATTTTGAGACTTTCATACTTTTAATAGCAAAAGAGTCTTACTTTCATAAGCTCTGGGTATAATACAGATGCACACTAATTTTACAGAATTAAATTTAAAACTGCTTTGGAAAAAATTCTGAACCATATACTAATACTTGGTTTCTTATATTTTAGTTTCTGTGGCATACCAATAAAACAATTAAGTCTTTAAAATAGTAAAATGAATTTCCTGATGAAAGCACAAGTGCTTTTTTTCCAAGTAGGGAAAATGTTATGACACAGAAACTTTTATAGCTATAAAATGAAAAATTCACATTGAGATAATTTTTTAAAACTGGTAATATGTATTTTACTTTGCTTTAACTTTCTTTTTCACATTTGTTATTTTTCTACTACATAATATAATAGGAAAGTGAAGGATATAGTATATTGTGATGGAGAAATATTCAGTAGAAAAGAGAACAACCATGCTCTCTGTGATTGTTCATTTAAAGAAATCACTGTAGTGATATAAATGCCTAGATTTCTAGGCATTAGTAGTGATAAGCATTGTTAACAAAATGGAATCTATAAATTATTAATTCAATCATTCACTCAACACACTTTTGAGCATTTATATACCATGCATTGTACTTGATACTATCAAAAATTAGAGGTCAGGAAATGAGATGATTGACAGTGAGTTATACTATTTTGCTATGAGTTATCCTTTAGGGAACAAGGCATAAATTGCAGTACATGAAAGCTTAGAAATAATAAAAATATGCTTAGCAAATATTTGGCTGGGAAGAGATTAGTTAAATGAAAAATTTGGATACAAATAAATGAGATCTTCATAACAGTGAAAATTATCAGGGGTGAAGGTAAGAGTAACAGGAATAGAAAATAATGAATATATGGACAGAAATGGGATAGATTTCAGACCAGAAAGCTGCACTCAATGATATTAGTTCAGATTTAGAAGAAAAATCTTTCTTCTTAGATGGTCAAGAAGATCGAAAGCAGACAGCACTAAGAATTCCTTTATTTCCAGGGAGGCCCCATCATGAGGTCTTGATTCTAAGTCAAAGGTAAGCAATTAAGTATAGGATCGAAAGTATCATCCAGGTCTCTTTTTCTCCCAATAATTTCTCATAATTATTAAACAACAGAGTCGTTACTTTAATTCTCAAATGTAATATTACATTAATGATTTCTAATGTTTTTAACACAAGGATAAAATCCAGAATTCTGATGAGCAACATTCTTTTCAAAGTTCAACTGTATAACAGTAAGCTTCCCCACATGGCCTGATCCTATGCAGCTACATATCTCTGCCTCTGCTTCCACTTTCATCTTTCTGGGACAGAGCAACCTTACAGAACCCCCACTTCATGATGCAGTAAGACTAACATGAAGTATGGCAATAATTCGAAAAGTTAATACCCTATACTATAATGAGTATAATAAAATACTATAAATCTAATACATAAATTATCAACTAGTGAATAAAATGTATAGAATGTTCTATACCCATTCCTGCTAACCTCCCAATGTCTGGGTTAAATGATGCCTCTAAAGACTTTCCTGTCTCACCTAAGCAGGGTTAAGCCACTGACTCCCAAAGCACTGGTGTTACTGCTGTAAACCATATTTCCTTTGCCTGAGAATATGGTTTACTGTGTTGTGCCTTTCTCATCCACTAAACTGTATGCTCTTTACAGAAGGGACCATGCCTTCACATCCTCTTTATTTCTATATTTCCCACCAAGCAGAGTGCCTCATCCCTAGAAATAATTCAAGACAAGCATTAACTGAAGTAACTCAATCCAATTAAACTATTAACAGTTGTAAGATGCTTTCCTAACCATGCTCATACACATATTTAGTATAGGTCACTAACTTCAGCAGATGAAAAAGCACTCCCAAAGAGAGACACTGGGAGCTTCCTGGCCTTCCATCTGGTTCAGCCAGCACTGAATACTAACTACCCTCTGGAATAAGACCACACTCCTTCACATTTCCTCCTCTAGAACTCTTTCCTACTTCATGCACAAACACTGTCATGTGAAGATCATGCTCAACTGTATTAAAGAATTAAATTAGGTATTCATTCCCAGAGTGTAGGTTCCTTAGGTCAGAATTCAGGCCCTCCAGATTCTGGTCCAGATTGCCTCTAACAGCTTTACTTTGCTCCTTCAACAGTTAGCCACCAGTTCCCAAACACCCCGCCCTTTGTTGCTTACATATTTTTGCTCATCTCTTATATCTGAAAATACTCTTCTCTCCCTTTATGAGCACCCTAATATTTTTTCAAAGTCTTATTCAAATAGGACATTGTCCATGATTCCCATAGACAGAAGGGACAATGGATGGAGTCTATTTAGATTTACAATAGAAAACTATGAGTTTCAAAATCACAGATTGTTAAAAAAGATCAAACCATTGCTATTTCTATAGGTAGGGATAAGACTAAATTTAAGAAAACATATAAAAGTAAATGATTGTTTGATCTCATTTTCTTGGTAAAAATAGGAAGCAAGGTCATCATCCAAAACCAATGGGGAATAAGGTTTTAGAGTCTTGTCTAGGAGAAAGGGAAAGGAATGGACTAAGCAGATGTTACTGGGCAGCACTTGAGAAGTCATGAATTTAAAACGAAACCAGTTGGCATGGTCCTGGGTTTCTTTTAGCATATCCAGCTGCCTGAGTCAGTCTGAGAGTAGGTGGAGAACTGAACCAGAGCTGGAGTTTAGCAGAAGAGTATGAGAATGTAAGGGGCCAGAAAGCTTAAGGCATGCGCAAAAGAGTGACAACAGTGATACATAATGGGATCTAGGTTGGTAAGAAAGAATTAAGTGTACTGGGAAGTATGGATAAAAGGCACTGAAAAAACAGGATCAATATATTTTAGGTACTAATAAGTTGAAGAATTTTTGCAGTTAAGAGTTACTATATGGAGCAAATTATGAAGAAAGAAGATACTGGTCAGGTCAGAGTGTGAAAGGGTTGCAGCACCAGTAATGATGACAAGATCCATGGTGTGGGTGCAGGAATGGTGAGGAAGACTGGAGGAAATATAACTGAAGGAAAAAGATCAAGGGCCTCTGACTCTACTTAAATAACTACTTAAAATTCCAAATATACACAGTATTTACATTCTACAAAGTTCTAGTTTCTGACAAGGGAGAAGAAACTGAGATGTTTGGGTCTACAGCAGCCTTTCTAATTGAGATTCTATTAGAGAAAATGATTTAAGTAACTATTTTCTCAATTATCCCAATGATGAAAAGTACCTAGTACCATTCTAGATAAATAGGAGATAAAACATTTCATTATATACAATGATGTGTTAGAACACTAATTTTCTCATGAAACCCTGGATGAGAAAGACAAAGAAAAATGAACTCAGAATAAAAGTATGCTGCTGCTTCTTTTTTAACTATTTTCTAAATAACATACTTATTCCATCTGGTTCACTTTCCAATTTGCAAAGCACAATCACATGCATATCTCATATGACCCTAACAACTATCAGGTGGGAAAAGCAGGCAAGCAATTATAAATCTCAATTTATTGACGAGGCAAGAGGCAGATTTGGTGACTTGACCATCATAAGTGACAGGATGAAATGAAGGTTTTCAGGCTCCTCATTTAGTACGCAATCCACCATTCACTACAACTTCAAGTTTCAGCAAAAGTGTTAATTATCTGTCTTTTCCAAGCTGAGAGCTCACATCTTTACAATCCTACCTCTCACACACTTCCTTCCATGCACTGCATTATACATTTCTCTGATTTTCCACTAGACTTAAACTCCTGGGAGACAGAACAGAGTGTTTTTAATATCCATATTAAACTTAACTCAAAAATATTAGTAGAAAGAAGGAAGCTAGAAAAGTAATAAAAAATTCAGAGAATAACCTATTAGAACCTAAAACTTGGTAGAATGTAAATATCATATTTTCACATTTTAAGTCATTCATGTAGACTCAGAGATGAAATAATTGGATTTTGGAAACTGTTTCATAGGGAAAAGCTGAAGTCATGGTTAGACTTGGACAGAAAATACGAGGAGGAAACATGATAGCTATTTTTAATATCTCAAACTCTCAAATAAAAGGAAATGTTTCATGTTTTCCAAAGGGCAAAAAAGAGCATCAGCAAACAGAAGTTGCAGTGGAAAATTTTTGGTTAATATTAAGAAAGAATCTCCTAGATAAATGATCTCTAACTAAATCACGGGGTCTCTCCTCTCATCAGTAGTGGCCATTACTGGGGGAGCAAGCAGTCTGTGAGAACACTCAGCATTTAGAATGAGGGAAACACCAGCTTTGGGGTTGAGATCATACTATCACTGCAAAATCTACAGTAAGCAAGACAAACTGAGATTCTCTTACAAGATGGCTATTTGTTTAATTCAATGCAATATGTGACTTTAAAAAGAAAAAATCTCCTTACTGGTACTTAAACATTAATTTTGGCTTGAGCATTGCTCATTCATTCTGGACATTCTTTCATATATTTCAATACCAATATAGATGCTATGTTTTATATAATTGGTAATTTATACAAGAATTATTCTAAGTGTCACTCACTTTTATATTTCCTTTTTCCTTGCACTAGGACAAAAGAGAATATGGGTTTTTTAAGTACAGTATGTGTCTTTTTCTTCTTTCTTGGAGTCAAAGTATATTGCCAATATGAAAATTATCAATGGGATGAAGATTATGATGAAGAGCCAGATGATGACTACCAACCAGAATTTCAAATGCGTCAAAATGTAGACTATGGAGTATCTTTTTATCAGCACCCTTTAGGCTGTGCCAGTGAATGCTTCTGTCCACCTAACTTTCCATCATCAATGTATTGCGATAATCGTAAACTCCAGACTATCCCACATATTCCAGCACACATTCAGCAAGTCTATCTCCAGTTCAATGAAATTGAGGCTGTGACTACAGATTCATTCATCAATGCAACTCATCTTAAAGAAATCAATCTCAGCCACAACAAAATTAAATCCAGAAAGATTGAGCATGGTGTGTTTGCTAAGTTGTCAAATCTAGTACAACTTCACCTACAGCATAACAATTTAGAAGAATTTCCTTTTCCTCTTCCTAAGTCTTTGGAAAGACTTCTTCTTGGTTATAATGAGATCTCCAGACTGCAGACAAATGCAATGGATGGGCTAATAAACTTGACCATGCTCGATCTCTGTTATAATCACCTCGATGATCCCATGTTACAAGAAAAAAATCTTGCTAAAATGGAAAAATTAATGCAGCTCAATTTATGTAATAACAAATTAGAATCAATGCCTCCTGGCTTGCCTTCTTCACTTATGTATCTCTCTTTAGAAAATAATTCAATTTCTTCTATACCAGAAAATTACTTCAACGAACTTCCAAAACTTCATGCTCTAAGAATGTCACACAATCAACTACGAGACATTCCATATAATATTTTTAATCTTTCCAACCTTATAGAGCTCAATGTTGGACACAACAAACTGAAGCAAGTATTCTATATCCCAAGAAATTTAGAACACCTATACCTAGAAAATAATGAAATTGAAAGTACGTAAAATTTCATTATATTTTAAAGACAAAGAATAGTATCTTGATCTTTTAAATAATGAATTTCTACAAATCTATGTTTTACACATTCCTGATAATGGTTGCTTTAAAGCTGGCTAGGCAAATGATAGAAATTGGCTCTAAAGAAAGTCGCTCTATGAAGTTTATAGTCTTTCCTATTAAATTTTATCACCTTTAATATTGAGAAATTGTACTGTTGAATATGAGTACTTTGAATAGTGGGATTGTAAGTGATTTTCCATTTTTTTATACTTGAGATTGTATCTAAGAATTTATTACTTTATTACTTAAATAATTACTAAATGCCAATGAAGACATCATTTATTTTGACACTATAAAATTCATTCATAGTTTCATTTCCCTCATTTTATTTTTTAATTATTGTAAAAATAATTAAACCTAATTCTACTTTTAAGTATTCTAATTAATAAAACTATATCTATATAAGATTTTAATAAAATTCAATATAGGATTATGAATGTAATATAGCAGGATTAATTTTTAACTTATATTTTTCAGATATCAATATTACAGTGATGTGTCCATCTGTTGACCCACTATATTACCACCATTTAACATACATTCGTGTGGACCAAAATAAGCTAAAAGAGCCTATAAGTTCATACATTTTCCTCTGCTTCCCCCACATACATAGTATTTATTATGGTGAACAAAGAAGCACTAATGGTCAAACAATACAACTGAAGACCCAAGTTTTAGGGAGACTTCAAGATGATGCTGATAGTGAAGAACATGATGATCGTCACGAAGGCCCAGAACAAGAAGGAACAGAAGAAAATGTTGACCCTCACTATTATGGAAGTCAAGAATGGCAAGAAACTATATAGGTGTACATTTATGACTCTACAAAATCTTACAGCTCATAGTAAGACATCTAGAATTGTCTTAGTATAAGATAAAATATTTGAATGTGAATTACATAGGATTAGAACTTACGCAAAATGATACAAGTCTTTAGAAATATAAATTAGAATGACAAGTGGGAATCAAAAACTAATTTATCATGTTGAGAAAATGTTAATAGGCTACTTCTATTAACAGTAATTTTTCTAAAAATGATGAAAGAAATAGCATTGGAAGCTGAGAACTGTAAGCTATTTGCTTTGAATTACTATGAGAATAGTGTTTAAATGCTAGGAGGTCACATTAATGTAACGGCAGCATTCATTTAAGGAATAGATTATTTTCTTTAACCTGATCTCCAGAACAGCTTTCATACTGATATTTGAGATCTTATCACCATGACGTACACGCCCCCCCCACCCCCGGCCCTAACCAATTAGAGCATGAAATATTTTTGATTTTCAAAAGAAGCCCTCCTACTAAGGATCTAAGGTATGGAGATTCATGAAATCAAAGAGTCTTGTTTTTCTCTCAGAGCCAAAACAACAAACTTTTAAACCCTGTGTTTGGATAACTAAAAAACACCAAATTATCTCATCACATTCTATATTCAGCAAGTTTCAGAAACTGTCCAAAATAATCTTTACTGTGTTCCATTTTAACTGGGATAAATATTTTTTTTTTATTGTAAATTCACTAGAGAACGTTTTGTTTTAGTTACATAAAGATTTCCTAATACCTGCTTTGTTCACAAGGTTAAGTTAATGTTAGCACAAGAAAGTTGATTATCAACATTTTTAAACACTTTGATTATTCTTGCATAATTAGTTAGAAACCTATATATAATAGCTAATGTTTATTTGCATATTATTAAAGTTGGATAGAGTTTAAAACTTGGACAGGATTTAAAATTTTGTTCAAAACCTTAAAAATCAAACTATTTAATCTATTATTTTGAAATATTTTAAGTATGCCTTATAAATGAAGATGATCTAATTGCTGTGATAAATTTCCTTGATTTACCAAGCTAACATTTTATAGAATTCCTCAATAAAAAATGAGCACAAATCTGGGGCTGCCTATACAGGGAACCCAAAGAACAAACAGTAACAATTTGGACAATACACAAAGACCAGACAAGTAAAATTACATTTTAGAAGCAGTTTTCAAGTGGTGAGTCTTTATTTTTCTGGAGATGACGGTTTAAAATGAAGCTTCAAATGCATTTTATAACTTTGAGTAGGTTATTAGCACTTAGCTAAAAAGGACACCCACCTGTCCTCAGGGACAAGCTCAACAATCCAGAATGAACACAGACAACACTCCATTTATTCATTTAAATAACATTCATTGAGTCACTTGGTGTGTAGGACTTAGCAATGAGAAGTCAAAAAATAGAGTACCTATGTGAACCTATGATACCATAAGATACAGGTGTGAGGGTAAAGTCCAAGCAAAATGCTAGTGATGTGGGTAAAGCTCACATTTTTCAACAGAGATTTAAAAAAAGTTTTTTTTAAGGACTACTTACCCCTTTATTGATTTTTTAAAACTAGGGTTATAAATTTATACATCTATTATGAGCCAATATGTATAAAATACTATAGGTGTTTTAGGAGATGAGACTATTTCTTACCCAGAATAATTTAAGTGAATAAGGGACCATTACAGAAAGCAAATCAAAGCCACAATGAGATACCCCTTCACATTCACAGGCTGTCTATAATGAAAAAGACAAATAACAAGTATTAGCAAGGAGATGGAAAAAGTGGAACCCTCATGTAACACTGGTAGGGATATCAAATGGTGTAGCAGCTTTAGAAAGCAGTCTGGCAGTTCTTCAGTTACCTGTGATATAGCAATTCCACTGCTAGGTGTATACCCAAGAGAACTGAACACATATGTTCACACAAAAACATGGACACAAATGTTCACAGCAGCACTATACATTAACAGCCAGAAAGCACCCAAATGTCCATCAATTGATGGACTTATAAAGAAAATGTGGTATATCCACACAATGGAATATTATTCAGCCAAAAGAAGGAATGAAGTAATAATACATACTGCAACATGGATGAACCATAAAATATTATGCTAGTGAAAAGTTAGTCATAGAAGACCACATATTATATCGACCCTTTTATATGAAATGTCCAAAACAGGCAAATCTAGAGAGACAAAGATATTATTGGCTGCCTGGGACTAGGGGACAGGGAAATAGAGGGAAAGTGGAGAGTGATTGATAATGGGTAAAGGATTTCTTTTTGGGGTGATGAAATTATTCTAAAATTGATTGTGGTGATGGCTGCACAAATCTGAAAATACTAAAAATTATTGAATTGTACACTTTAAAATGATGAATTGTATAAGATGTGAATTATCTTGATAAAGCTGTTATTAAACAACTCATTCTAACACAAGGAAGAAAGAAATAAAATGCTAAAATGGCAGTGGCTATGAAAAGAAATGTAACTTCTGGGTGGGGATGTGGTGAAGGAAGATGTGTGAGTAGGAACTGACTGGCAAGAGTGGAAAAAGCACACTCCCAGGGCAAGATTAATATAGAGATGTGGCAATTACTTATTTCATCTCTTATATAAGCCTGACTTCATATGTCTAACTAAGCTAGATGACTTTAAGTTATTTAACTCCTGGGATCCTCCCTTCCGTATTTCTACAAGGAAGGTGTTTCTCATAGGAAATGCTATGAGGATAAAGAGAATTAGTGTGTATAACAAAGATAAATGCTTTAACAAATTCCATGACAGTGACACATATCCAACAAGCAGGAATCATTATTTCAGCATGTCCAGCCCAGCAACCTGCTAGATCTATTTTCTTCTCCAGATGTCAGCTATGTTTCATACATCTCTCTTGGAGGCCCCAGGACAGAGTCAGTACTTCTCAGGTTCTTTCCAAGATTCTTTTCAGATTCCTTCCAAGATTCTAGTCATATAAAAGATAGTGAACTTTACTAAAGATTTCATTAGGGAGAGGGGGAAGGGTACTTAAAACTTATATGCACAACGAACATATTCCAAGTGACTATCTCATAGTTCAGCTTTCCAAAGCACCTCTGGACGGCCTGCTAGGAAGCAAAGCGGGGTTTCCTCCAGCCCCTCATAAGGCACTCTGGTGGGAGTAAGGTCAAACTCCTGCATATCAAGAAGAAGAGATATACTCTGCTCTGGCTCCTCCCTCCAAAGGCATGTATATGCAAACACAATGCAAATGAACTTCAGCTGCAGGGCCCACTGAGAAGGCAGGTTAACAACCATATTTTGTTACTTGAAAATTCCCTAAGGAACTCATACCCACCCCCATGTTTTTCTCATTAAAAACGAAACAAAACAAATAATCCCCATCGCTTTCTCTAGGAGAAAGTGAGGAATAAAGTACTTCATCAACTAGCACATTAAGATTAAAACAGATATTTATAACAGGAAGGAAAAAGATAAAAACCCATCTATTATCTCTACATTTCGAAGTATTAGTTATATTAGCTGCTATGCTGAATTCTGTTTGTAATGACTAACAAATCCAAATCGCTTCATGAATTAACAAACACAAAACCATAACATGCATTTAGCTTTTAGAAAGAAAATAAAGGATATTTCATAAGTTTGCTCACAATAATACTAGTCAAGAATGTTTAACTTGTGTTTAAATATTACTATATATTTTGACTTCATTCCTCAAGCTGGTACCACTAAATTAAAATGTAGATAGATGTATTCATATCATGTAACACACTTAACCAACACCATGGGTAAAAAATAGAAGAAATAAACCTTGCCCCTTCTGTATACTGTCACTATTGCAGAGAATTCATATGACCCCCAAGGATGCCTAGAACTAAAACCTTGGTTTCTTGATTCCAAAACCATTTTTTTTTTAAATCTTGGAAATAAAATATAACAGCAGCTGGAAACAAAATTAAATCACAGCAGCTAAAAATCTGAAGTTTCTAATATGTTCCAATTTCCTACACAAACATAACTAGTCTAGCAAGTAAATATCACAGAATTATGGACATATATGTTACTACTTTGCATATTTAGGTTGTGAATCCTCTATACGGAGATTTATGTACTACTCAGAAAAACTAAACTTACAAACATAATACATTTTTAACATGAACCCTTCCTTATACTGAGTCATAATTTCCCTCCCTTTAAATTTCACCCTTTAGTCTGAGAAATACTCGGTTCTCATATTAATCTCATTTGACCAAATGACTTCACTTTAGGGACAAGCACAAGATTTAAAATGGAGATTCAAATCATAGACTTTCCAAAAAATCCTAGAATATTGGATTTAAAGGAGTCTATAAATATCTGGCACCTCAGTGATTCTCGATAAGGGCAATTTTGTCCTGTAGGGGACATTTGGCAATGTCTTGAGACAATTCAGGTTGTCAAGGCAGGAGATATTACTGGTGGAGGAGTGTTACTGGCATCTAGTGGGCAGAGGGCAGGGATGCTGCTAAATACCCTACAATGCACAGGACAGTCCCTAGCAGAAAGAATTACCTGGTCCAATATTCGAGCAGTGCTGAGGTTGATAAACTCTGTAGGAACTAGATTCTAGTCCAACAGATAAAGAAAATAAACTGTAAAGAAGTTAATTCAACCAAGATCGGGGAAGGTAAATGACAGAACAAAACTAATGCTTAAGTGTTCTGACTCCTAAATTATACTACTTCCTATAAAGAAGGTTGAGGACTCTTCTGGTTGTGTTTTTTTTTTTTTTTTTTTTTTGAAACTCAATCCACTTGGTAGTTTTATGTCCTCTATCAGTAAAACTAAGCCTCCTCCAAAAAAATCCTCCTCCAAGAAAATCCTTTTTGAAACACGATTCCATTCAGCACATTTTTAGTTGTCTACTGCTGAGAAACGACAGTCCAATGGGACACTTTCAAAGATATAAAACCCTACAAAGATACCAAGGATAATGCGATAGAGTCACCAAAAAGAATTCCACAGAGAAAACTCTCAATTTAGGATAAATGCCTGCTCTTGAGCCTTAAAAAGCTTTCCTCTTTTATTACTGTGCAATGAAAGCTAAACAACTTTTTACTAGGATACAATATTTCTTTCTGGAATAAAAAAACAATCCAAATTTCAATCATATTTTATACTGCGAGCAGTGTAGTAAAGAATTTAACCCCAAAAAGAGGTCTGGGCTTTGCTCTCAGCTTCTAGGAGGTAATCTATATCCTTACTTAGAGTCAAGGGTCAGCACACCAAATTTGAGGGTGGGACTGGTCATACTTGATAGTCTTAAAGTTGGACTGGGTATAACAGAAAGATCATGTGATTTAAGATGGGAGCTTTAAGTTATGCTGTATCAGTCGACCTGTATGCTGAGGTCAATTACGCGGACATTCAATCAATCATGCCTAAGTAACAAAGCCCCAATAAAGACTCTGATCAGTGAGACTTGGTAGTTCTTCCCTGGTTGACAATGCGTGTTGTCACACATCAATGCTGAGAACAATGGAAGCTTTGCACTTTGGAACCCTCCCAGACTCTGCCCATTGCATTTCTTCTTTTGGCTGATATTTAGGTGTATCCTTCCCCTGTAATAAACAATGGCTAACAGTGTGTTCCATGAGTCCTTCTAACAAATTATCAAATGTGAAGGTGTTTTTGGGAATCCCACCAAACTTACAGTGGTGTAAGAAAGGAAGATGGTCTTGGGGACTGTGTCCTCAAACTTTCAAGTTTGACTAACTGGGCAAAGGTAATGACATGTATATGATTATGTGTGCATGACTGCTACAAAGACTATAATGCCCATCTTGCTGGAAGACTATTTCCCTCTCTAGCTGTGAAGAAGCAACCTGCCATGTTAGAAGCTGCCTAATGGAAGAGGGCACATTACAAGAGCCTGAGGGTGGCCTCTGACCAACATTCAGCAAATAACTGAAGCCCTTAGTCCCACCTTCTGTAGAGTTGTGGCCAACAACCAAGTAGGCTCAAATGCGGATACTTTACCCTACACAACTCTTGAAGTGGAGGTGCAGCCCCAGCCAACACCTTGATTGCAGCTTTCAGGTAAGATCTTGAAACAGAAAATCAAGTAAAACCATGCCTGGACTCCTTACCCACAGAAACTGTGAGGTAATAAATATTATTTTAAGCCACTAAAGTTGTAATAAATCACCAATACAATAGACATGTAGTGGTATTCTTCAAAAATACAACATTGGTGGGATACTTCTAAAATGAAAATAAGATCATGTCACCCGCTAATTAAAAACATCTCTCAGTGGTCTCTCACTGGCTACAGATACTTGAGCAAGGTATAAAAGACTCTCCTTAATCTGACTTCTAATCACCTGTCTGATCTCTTAATATGCCCCTCATCTCTTTTCTCCTTCCCTCCAATCTCCAGCCATATGTAACTAATATACATTTTCTCAATGATTTACTATCTCCTACCCAGAACCCCCCTTCCTAGAGCATCTCAACCTCTGCTACCACCCTCACACCTTATCCATTTTCTTTATATAAGTCAGCTTGGTGAAATCTTTGTGGCCTCACCTCTCTCAAGCTATCATAGAACCCTGTACATTTCTGTGTAGCATGTCCCATCGTGCATCCTGTGATTTGTTTGCTGCCTTTCCTGCTGATTTACAGACTAAAAGTTCCTTAAGGTGAGAAACTGAGTTTTGCTTGACTGCACATGTTTTGTCTGTAGTTCTGGCAGAGAAGTGGTGCTCAATCTAATTTTACTAGATGAATGAACATCAATAAAACTGTATTTACTGGTTATAACTTCTCAAGGAAAAATATAACCCACAATAATTTTTTTGTAGTACAAAGTATCAAAATGTGTATACCATTAGTAAAACTACAAATCTAAGATTCTCTAAATCTGACAATTAATATCTATCCAGTTTACTTGTTCCCATCCTGTTAAACCTGCCACACAATGCAAAAATAAATCAAATAAATAATGTTTCATTACTGGGTATTTTCAAACACTTTAAAAGTTGTATTGTATCCTTAAAACCATAAAATTGATAATTTATATCAACCTAAACCAGAAAATATCACAACTAAATTTAAAATAATTTACATTCAAATAAAAACATGGGTATTCAAGTGTTAGTTTATCCAAGCTTTAATTTGAAAGAACCTAAAGCCAATTTTGAATAGAAAAGAGAATAAACTGTATTCTTTCATTTTCTATTTTTTACTATTTATCCACATCCACATTTATTGAATTTTTAGCTTAGAGGAAAAAAATGTTATCTTGATTGCTAAAAGTACCGAAGAGTGATAAAAATAAAAGAGAATCTTTAAAGATATTCATGTAGTTATCTAAAATACCAGTTAAACATTAAAAGATTAAATTTAATATTAAATATTCAGTTTCCTTCATTTGGCAAACAAAACATTTTTTTATCAAATTCCAAAGTTTATTTTTTAAAAGCTGATTCCAACCCTTGTGTTATTTTATATGCAACTAAATAAAGCAGAGGAGACCCAAAAAATGACTAAACTATAAAATAACTTGTGCTAAAACTAATTTTTACATTTTACACTTCTTAGTTATAAACTAATTGTAGTACTAGAACAATATTCTTACTCCTCAAAAATGAAGATAATAGACTGTGAATTAGTTTGTCGTTTTATTTCATTCAAAAAGCAGATGTTTTATGTCCTGGGAAAGCATTAAAATGAAAAGCATGATTTTATAACTATGTCATCTTCATAAACTAATATTCACAAAAACATTATTCTTTATTTTACAAGGTACAAATAACACAAACGTAAGTATTTAGTAGAAGCAGACTAAATACAACAGCTACAAATATTTTAAGTACAGTTCTCTACTACAACACACTACATTTCACCCTAGAGAAAGAATGTTGGCAAAGATCTCTACCACATGGAAACTGCTTTTAAAGCTGTTGGGCCCTGAAATTCTATTCAGCAGTTTGAAATTAATCCACAGCTTTCCTCGTTCACCCTCCCACTTGGGGCTTATGCACAGGCATGAACATCTATTGAGGAAAACCACAAAAAACTTCAAAATAGCTACAACGGTAGGCTCTTTTTTCACATATTATTTTAAATATCATTTAAGATGTGACTCATCTAACAGCCTTAATAAATGTAAAGTCTATCACTAATTTTTTTTTAAGTTTCAACTACCTCAAACAACTATTTTAAACAAATACTTTAGTATATATCATTGCATAACTTTAAAACCCATGCAGGCAAGGACAGGGTCACAAACCACGTTATTCTTAATTTTCATCCATTGATTTTTGACAAACTGGCATCTATAATACAACTCTGAGTCATTCTGTTTGAAGTGACTTGAGAAAAAGTCTAAAATGTACACCACCAGATAAAATTCACTGGTGAGCCTAAATCCTTGCCATTACATTCTTTCAAGTCCTTGATTAGAAGTTCTATATTTTTCTACTCTGCAATACAATTTTTTCATTTTTCATAGTTTAAATTTAAAAAGCAATGCTATTAACTAAAAATAGAAAGACATAATTTAAAAACTAAGAAAAGGAAAATTATGGCTTTTCTTATATTTCGTGCCACCTAAAAGTTTTAATAACTACTTTTCATAATGTTAAATTTAAAGTGTAAGTTTTAAAACTTCTTGGAACTTGTTTTTGTTCATGCCAATACAAATCAAGAATTCTAATAAAGTAGCAAGGTTGAAACACGATATTTTAAACTCACGTGAAACAAGATCTTGGGTCTTCATTTTAACTATTTACACTACAGCTTTTTAAGAAGATTTCAAGTGCATACAAGTACCTTTGTTCAAGGCGTCTAATTATTAAGAAACAAATTATCAACATTGCTTGGATTTTTAATAAAAAAATAAAACCATTTTATGAAACTGTTTTTCAGAATATCACTGATACATAAAAACATTTAACATCTAATTAAAGATCACTAAGGGTTAAATACTTGTTCCCTGGCCCCTACTGCGTACACCCTGCCAAAAAGTCCTCTAAGCTCTTAAATATTGCTTCAATGGTCTGCGTTTTTATTTCCAGGGGAAAAAAAGAGTATTGTCCCACAGTCAGCAGGCCACTAGCTTAATAACTTCCAGTCACCTGAATTTTTGTTAAAAATGAAGACTCTGCAGTCTACACTTCTCCTGTTACTGTTTGTTCCTCTGATAAAGCCAGCACCACCAACTCAGCAGGACTTACGCATCATCTATGATTACGGAACAGATAATTTTGAAGAAACTTTATTTACCCAAGATTATGAGGATAAATACCTGGATGTGAAAAATATTAAGGTATCTTATTTCTACTCTAAATTTAATTTCTAAAATAGTCTAACCCATTTAAATGTATGTTTTTGTTTTTGTTTTCTGAATGTGTCTGATAAGGTAAGGGGACAGAAAAAGCACTTTAAGTGATTCAAGGTAATTATAAATAAATGTCCCTAAGATTATATTTTTAAAGTATGCATGCCTCTGAAATTAATAAATAGTACCTATGGTAACCAAACTATTTATAGCAACAAACACATAAAACTTAAGGAAAACTAAACTCTAAGCTGATCCTTGACCAGTTGAGATTTGTGTTAGTAGTGTTACACAATCTTCTATATTTTATATCATACTGCCTCAAAAAAAGAAGAAATGTGTAATAGGAGAAAACAGGATGAATTACCAGCTTAAGGTTTATTATTTTAGGAAGAAGTGGTTCAAGAAAATAGAATACTGGTTATTTTGGTATGTACAGTATTTCGCAATAGTTTATACCTGACAACTATACATAGTACCAAAAAAATAAAAAACTACTTAATATGGGGCTTTCTTTTTTAATCAGTTTCAACAATTTAGACTCTGTCAATTCATACCAAGTAAATGTAATTGTCATTGAGTTAAAACTGTACCACACGTTTCATACTGTACTTGTATGGGCTAAGTAATTACTTATGGTTTTCTTGGCATACAGACATGAACACTGGGTAAGGAAAAAGTTAATACGGCACATAAGTATCTGTTGTCTGCCTACTGTGCATCTCTCTCTCTCTCTCTCTCTCTCTCTCTCTCTCTCTCTCTCACACACACACACACACACACACACACACACACACACAAATAGGAAATGCAGCCAAATATATAACAATGCTGATTGCCTCAGTTCTCCACTATAAATAAGATGTCAAAGATTTTTAAAGTAGCCAGTTATAATTCCTTCTTCCTCCTTTTTTCCCTCTCTCTCCTTTTTTTCTCCCTCCCTCCTTCCCTTTCATCCTTTCTTCCTTTTTCCTTTCCTTCCCTTCTTTCCTTCCTTCCATCTCCCTCTCCCTCTCTATCTCTCTCTTTTTCTTTCTTTCTAGTACATGAGCAAATGTTAACACTACAGTTTCTTTCAGCGGAGTTGGTTAATATGCTAGTATTATTCTTGCCCAGCACTAAGACGAAGAAGATAGGAATTTCCAGTTACAGCTTCAAATTAAAAAAGAAAAAAAAACCATCATAATAATAAGGTATTGGCTCACACAGATGATTTGAATCTACCAATCAGTTAATACTTTCAAATTTCCCTGGTTGTGAAAATGTAATAAATAAAAGAAGTTCTCTGTATCTTTTCTTTATGTTGTTTTAGAAGTCTATCTTAATATAAATGCAGGGACTAAGATATTTGTGAAGTGGAGTAGAATTCAGCAGCACTTAATACACAAACACAGAGTGAAAGAGATTGTTCAACCAGAACATACATGAGAATGAAGAAGTTAAGACCAAGACTAAGGGGAGAAATGCTTCCAAAGGGTAGAGAAACAAGAACCCCACATAATATACTTTAGTCTAATGGCAGAAAACGTTCTCTCCCAAAATATGAAACAGAGTAAATTATAAAGACCCCTATTTTCTTGTTGCTAATAGCCTGGACCAGTGTTCTGAGCATGGTAGGTAGGCTGGAATAAAAGAACTCCAAGGGTCAGGGCTTAAGGAGGCAGATAGGTAATTATGACCCACTTCCAGAAGAGATAGAAAGAGCTTACTCAGTGTGCACATGTGTAACACAACTGATGCTTTAGTTCTATTTGGAGAAGAACCATGAAGAATAATTAGAAGAGTTAGTTTACATAAAATAATCTCAAGACACTATCTTCATTTTAGGTTTCACCTTAGAAAAACTTTAATTCCAAGTCAGAGAATTCTCTCCTAGTTCCCATTTGGAATTTCAATATGTTCAACATTTAGGAAGCACTGAGTTTCGCTTTTGGAGATAAAAATATAAAAGATCTGGTTCTTTTATGCAAGGAGCCCGCAGTATGGAGTAAAAATAAGCCAAACAAATATTTACATTATGATTTAATGAACAATAAAATTGAAATATGTACAAAATACTAATGAAACACAAAAGAAATGCCATAACTATGACTATAAGACAGATGAGGTCCATGATCTATCAGTTTTAGGCAAAATTAGACTTTAGTACGTCTGATAATACAGTTTATTTTTTCTAATAGGAAAAAGAAGCTATGATAAAACCTGATGAGAAAAGTCATCAATTACAAAAGGATGAGAGTTTAACACCATTACCCCCCAAGAAAGAAAATGATGGTAAGTATGAATAGCCAATTATTTAATTTTTTAAAGGAGCTTTAAAAAATAGCTTACAATGAACTTTACTCTGTTTAGTAATCAAAAATTGTCTCAGGATATAGTAAATCCAAATGGTGGAATTTTATCTCCAACAATAGTCAAACAGGTATATCAGCAGTTCACATTATCTTCCATCTCCAGTTATGTATGAGAAACATGGAATAGGAACATTCAAGAACAACCAAAGCTTAGTCCAAATTTAGCCTTTAGACAGTATTTCTTTCTGTCTATATAAAATCAATTCAAGAAATAGTTATTAAACATCGGTTATTTTCAAACACAGTCCTTGAGATAGGATAGTTCAATTTGATTTTTCAACTTTATGATGGTTCCAAAGCCATACTCATAATAAATTACATGAGATACTCAATATTTCATTATAAAATAGGCTTTGTATTAGATAATTTTGCCCAACTGTAGGCTAATGTAAATGTTCTGAGAACATTTAAAGTTAGCTAGGTTAAGCTATGATATTTAGTCAGTTAGGCATATTAAACGCATTTCCAACTTAACATATTTTCAAGTTTTAGTTTATTGGGAGGTAACCCCATCGTAAGTTGAGGAGCATCTGTACACAGTCTAAGAGATGCAATCATAGGTGATTCCATCATGTGAACATCATACTTATACAAACCTAGACGGTACAGCCTACTATGCACCTATGGCATAGCCTATTGCTCCTAGGCTACGGGCCTGTATAGTTACTGTATAAAACAACACAAGATTACAAAAAGCACAAAAAACAATATGCAATCAAGAGACATGGTAAACACAAGATAGATAAGGCTACTGCCAGTGTAACACAGCATGCTGTTTTACAGCAAACTTTTTTTTTTAATAAGTAAAAAAAGTATGTACACTCTAAAATAATGATAAACAAGTGTGGTAAATACATAAACCAGTAACGTCGTCATTTATTATCAAGTATAATGGACTGTATGTAACTGTATGTGCTATACTTTTATATGACTGGAACTGTGGTAGGTTTGTTTATACCAGCATCACAATAAATATGTGAGTAGTGCACTGTGCTATGACGTTATGAAGGCTACAACTTCATTACGTGATAGGAATTTTTCAATTCCACTGTAATCTTATGGGACTACCTTTGTTATATGCTGTCCATCACTGACCAAAACGTTATAGGGTGCATGGCTTTACATAAATAATTAAAATATACATTTAATTGAAACAATATAAAATGTGTAACAAACTACAAAGTCCTACTTAATAGTTCTTATCTATTTGTTTTACTCTTGCTCTATCACAGATTATTTCACATGACAACATGAAAAAAAAAACATACTAATTTCTATATCGCTACAATAAAATTAAAACGGACTAAAACAGATAATATGTATTTAAAAACCTGAAAGGTATAGTAAAAATAGACTTGAACAAATTAAAAAAAAAAATCTCTTGCTCTTAAATAGGATGACTCAACATCATAAAAATATCAGCTCTCCCTAAATTTATAACAATAAACTTTAAAGACCTGGTAAAGTTGATTCTCAAGTTCATACAGAAAAAAATCAACCTGCAAAAACACCTAGAGAACTACTTAAAAATGAGGATATATTTACTGCAGGAACAAGATATACCGTACATCAGAATGTACTTTAAAGCCTCAATACTTTTAAAAAGCATGATACGGTGCATTAATAGGATAGAAAAACCAGAAAGATATAAAAAATATATGTAGAAATTTACACTATAGTAAATTCAGCACGTTAAGTCATTTAAGCAAAGATTATATGTTTTTAAATGTTGCTTGGACAACTGAGTAGTAGGCTGGAAAGGGATACAATTAGATCAATACCTTACACAGAAAAACAAACTCCAGTAAAATTCAGGTCTAGCTCTAACAAGTGAAACTGTACAAATAATAGAAGATAACTTGGGTGTGAGTTGCTTCAAAATCTAGAGGCAATAACAGAAAAGATCTATAAATTTGATTCCATAAAATTAAACTCCTGCATGGCATAAAATCATCATAAATAAAGTCAAAATGAAAATTGAGAAAAATATTTGCGACTTACATCACTGATAAAGAGTTAATATCTCTAATTTACAAAAAAAAATACATAAAAATCCAGTTAAAAGAAATTGACAAAAAATCCATTAGAAAAACAGGCAAAAAAGATGAACATAAAATTCACTCAGTAATATAAAAATGACCCATAAGTATATGAAAAAATGTTAAATCTCACACATAGAGAAACATAAGTTATAATTACATTGAAATACCATTTTTAACCTATCTGATTGACAAAAATTAAAAGTGCGAGAATATATTACTATATTCCATTGGCAAGGTTCAGGTATCAGACAATCTCCTACATTGCTGATGGAAATGCAAATTGGTACTACTTTTGGACAGGAATTTGGCAATATCTAACAAAACCGAATATGGATTTATTTTGTAACACAGCAATCAAATTCTAAAAATTTACCTTAAAGATAAACCTAAAAATAAGAAAATACATATGCAAAATCATGGAAGCATTGTTTGCAACTGCAAAATATTGGAAAAAATCTAATTGCCCATACACTGAAGAGTGCTTGAAAAAAGTATGATACATCCACACATTGGAATACCATGCAGTTGTAAAAATAAATGAGGAAGATCTCTACGAATTAATATGGAATAATTTACAGAATATGTTATATGGAGAAAACTGAAGTACAAAAAAGTATCTATAGTATGCTACCTTTTGTCTCACAAAGAAGGAGATATAAGAACATACACAAGCATCAGTTCACTTATGTGAAAAGAAACTCAAGGAGGATAATTAAAAACAGAGTACTACTTGCCTAAAGGTTACAGATGGGGGATGGAAAATGAAAGGGCTGTGTGACACTTCTCTGAATATACACTTTTTGCATAGATTTGATTTTAGAATAAGGTTACGTAGGCAAATAAACAAAAAATTATATTTATAAATAAAATCAACAAGGATAAGATTTTAAAAACCCAAACTGAAATACAAACAGACAAATAGAAACTTAATTACATTTCAAATGAATAATATAACACATCAAAGGGGGAAAAAACCTAATCCGAGTAACCTTAAACACAGTATTTTGACTATATACCTTCAGGCTAAACACACACACACAAAATAGACAAGTACTAAAATTCCATTGTGTAGGTTTGTTTTCCACAGTGTTACAGGTTAGCAACAATGAAACAACTTATTGCTTGTTCTAGGACTCAATAAAATGAATATACTGTGGATAATGAAAGGTAGATTTCTCACTGTCAGTGAAGGGAGTTACCAATATGGAAAGGGGGAAGAAGGCTAGAATGAACACTGTGGAGTTGGACTGGAATGGCAGATATCACCATCAACTCATGCCTGTATACAGATACAGAAACAGATATAAATGTACTTGTCTGTGTGAGTATGTACATGTTGTGTATATACATATGATGTGCTTATGTATATGTTCGTATATAGTGTATACATATATAGTAAAGGGAGAGACAAATATACGTACATGTATTTCCTAACTCTCTCTGCTGAAAAAGTCTAGAAGCGATGAAATCCCCATAACAACGAGCATATCCACATCCAAATCTTGGTTTCTAAATACCACTCTCCACTAAAAGTAACCAGTATTTCTTGAAGATATAGCTGATTTCAGGTTTGAGGCCAGGAAAAAGTAAGATTAATATGGGACATTTTACCAAGCCAGAAAATAAGGAAGTTCTCAAAGCATAATGGCAATATTTTACTTTTAAAGAATTAACCAGAATATAAAATATAGGTAGGTATAAATTTGCAAAAGATGCATAAGAACTGTACACTGAATCTAGACAACACTGAGAGAAATTAAAAAGACTTAAACAAATATATAGATACATTATGCCAAGGACCAGAAAACACAACATCATTAAGATGTAGATTTTTTCTCAAATATACATAGATTCAATGCAATCCCAATTAAAATTCTAGCAGGTTTTTTAATTAACAAATTGATTCTAAAATTTATGTGGAAATGCAAAGAACCTAGAACGGTGATAACATTCTGAAGAATAAAGTTGGAAAATTTATACTACCTAATATCAAGACTTGTTATAAAGCTATAGGAATCAACGTATTGTGGTATTAGCATAAAAATAAACAAATAGATCAACAGAACAGAAATAAACTTACACAATATGCTAAACTAGTTTTTTACAATGGGGCCAATACAATTCAATGGAGAAAAGCTAACCTCAGAAAAAAGGGTGCTGAAAGAACCAGATAGTTAAAGAGGGGGGCGGGGAGAGAAACTTTAACTCTTCCTGATACATTTATAAAAATAAACTCAAAATGGACCCTGTGTCTAAATATAAAGAGCTTAAAGTATACAACCTTTAAAAGAAAACACAGGATACAAATTTAGTAGTTTGCAAAGATTTCTTAAATACAACACAAAAACTATAAAAATGAACTATAAAAGAATCAATTGTTCTTCATTAAAATAAAAATGTTTGCTCTTCAAAAGACACTGACAAGAAATAAAAAGACAAGCCACAGACTAAAGGAAAACATTTGTGAAACATAAATCTGATAAATGACTTATATCCGTAACATACACTCTTATAAAATGCAATAATAATAATATGAAAAGTCCCATGTAAAGAACAGGCAAGAGATTTGAAAAGACATGTCACCAAAGAAAATTAAGTGGATGACAAGTATATCAAAAGATGCTCAACATCATTAATCATTAGGAAAATACAAATTAAAACACGACATACCACAACACACCTTCCTTGATTCAATGGCTAAAATTAAAAGTCCAAACATATCAAATGTTGGTGAGGATGTGGAGCAAATAGAACTCTCATGCAGTGCTGACAGGAATATAAAATGGTGCAACCACTTTGGAAAACAGTTTGGGACTTTCTTCAAAAGGTAAATGTACACCTAACCAGCCATTTTGCTCTTAGGTATTTACCCATGAAAATAAATGCATTAAGTTCACACAACTTGTACATAAAAGATTTTCGCAGCTTTCTTTAAAATAGCTAAGAACTGGAAACAACCAAAATATCCATAAGAGAGAAAGTATAAATTGTGTCTATTGAGAGCAATGGAATACTATTCAGTAATAAAGAAGGAATGCGTTACTGATACAAGCAACAACAGATGAATACAAGCAACAACTCAAAATAACTATGCAGAGTGAAAGAAGCCACACAAGAATATATATATACCACATGGTTCTCTGATATAAAATTCTCAAAACTGCAAATCAAATTAAAGTATAATGACAAAAAGTAGATGAGTGGTTGCTTGGGAACAAGGTTGGAAGAGAGGGATTACAAAAGGGCATGAGAAGGTTTTGGGGAAAATGGATAGGTTAATTATCTCAATTATGGTAATGGTTTCATGGATATATGTCAAAAACTTATACGAGTTAAATTTGTGCAACTTATTGTACATCATTTGACAACAAAAAAGCTATGACAGGATATAAAAGAGCTAATTGGCTACTCTGTGACTATTATAAAATTCATTATAAATTTATTATAAATTGATTATAAAAACAAATATGATGGTAATGTATTATAACCCATGGGATAAGGGATTCATAAATTCATACTGATAGAAATAAATAAATAAATAAATAGATAGATAGATAGATAAATAAATAAGAAGAGAATGTTCACCTTACACCAAAATGCCAACTCTCAAGTATAGAGAGAATGGTGGAATTAGAAAATCATTATTTGGCAACCCTTCTAATGGTAAGAAACCTATTCAGGTAAGGATCAGTGGATGATAAAAGTACTGTGTGAAAGTTTATTGACAAACAAGATGTTTAATATCTCAAATTACTTCCCTTGAAGACACTTACTAATTACAAAGTGAAAAACATTTTCTTTACGGAGTGAAAAACATGGTGAACACCAAATGAACCAAGTGACCAAAAACAGCATTATCAGGAATGAGACAAATAGATACCGTGTGCCCCCTTGATATATGGCACTGAGGACCTAACATCACTTCTATGGTATTCCTGCCCAAAATGGGGAACCTCAGACAAACCCTAATTTAAAAACACTCTGCAAAATAAATGCCCTGAAAAATAAGTTTTAAAAAAACTGTGAAATTTTTCATAAAAGTGAAAGGTATTAAAAAAAAAAAAAGACTAAGAAACTATTCCAGGTTGAAAGGAATGAAAGAGGCTCTAGTAAATGTAGTGAATAATGGCAAAGTGAAATGGAATTCCAGCAGTGCCTACGATGACTAATTTTCAAGTTAAGAGTTTGCTTATCTAACTAGTGGTTTCTACACCCCTTAGCTATCACTAGTCTAAAATGTGTTTGTGCCATACCAAGTGAAAATCAAGCTTGTGTTTACCTTGAGTTCTGCTTTATGAATGTATTTGGTATTCAAAGGAGGAAATATAACTCAATCAATTCAGCAATTAAGAGATCAATGCCAAAACAGAGAATAAAAGATTGTGGATTACAAAATCTGAAATAAAATTTTGGTAAATTATCAGTTACAATATAGGTAAATAGCTATTATAACTATGATATCTTCCCTGCTATTACCTATAACTCTATAAAATATCTTTTAAATTGGTAATAACATTCATGACAACAATCATTTTACCATTAGAAGTCAACTGTTTTTAAACTAGTTTCTATTTTTATGATTTTGTTTCCCAATTTAGAAATGCCCACATGCCTGTTGTGTGTATGTTTAAGTGGTTCTGTATACTGTGAAGAAATTGACATTGATGCTGTACCACCCTTGCCAAAAGAATCAGCGTATCTTTATGCACGATTCAACAAAATTAAAAGGCTGACTGCCAAAGATTTTGCAGAAATACGTAAGTTAGTTTTAAATAAGATATTAACTCATGTTAGTATTAAATTCACATAAACAGAAGATTCTAGGTATTCGTGGCCTATCACATCTAAAACAGTCACTGCTGAAATATGTAAGTATCTACAACATTTCATAAAAATCCATTGTTTCATTGGTGAATCTCCTTTCCATTCAGACCACCACTGTCATCTTTCTTTACCAGTGACTTTGGTGTCTATGTTGACAGCCAATCTTACATATAGGCGAACTATGTCTTCTCAGCCTCAATACTTCAATATTTATTTGCTCTAGCCAGTCAGTAGCACCAGTATAACCAGGATGCTTCTCCAATCACAATGCTTTATTTGCTACGTTCACAATAAAAGCGTAGAAACTGCTTTCCTTACTCATGGTTCTTAAACCTGGCTACATGATTCAAAATGTCTGGGGAGCCATTTTAAAAATACTGATACTAGGTCCTAGTACCCAGAAGTTCTAATTTAGGTGTGGGGAGAGGTCCAGGAATCATCATGAATCAAAATCCTCAGATTAATATGGAACTATCAGAAACAGTGCCATTTAACTCCTTCCCAGGTCATCAATTATCTTGGACTTCTGACATCCTCTCAAATCTTACAAGTTTGCCACTTAGGGCACTACCATAAGCATTCCAAAATCCCCCACTTCTTCAGTGCCTACTCCTCATCCTGGATCACTAATCCCTCAAAAGTTGTCGTCAGTGCTTCTGAAGAAAATCACACCAAGAAATGCAAACTGGCCTCACTACACATTTACAAGTTAAACAGTAATTGGCTTCATGCTGCCATTGGTAGCTCCCAATTGACTGAAGTACAGTTGCTCCTCATTATTTGTGGACTCCATATTATCAAACTCACCTACTTGCTATTGATTTGGGGGTTATTTGTAACCCCCAAATCAATATTTGCAGCACTTTCAAGGTCATTTGCAGACATGTGTAGTGGCAAAAACAAAACAAAACAAAACAAAACAAAAAAAACTTACTTATCCAGCCAAAGTGGAACAAGGTAATGCTCTGACCTTTTATTTCTGCTTTTACATTGTAAACAAGTGTCCAATTCAGTCTACTTAGTGCCACATTTTTCATTTTTGTGTTTTTTTTTTTTTTGCTGTTTAAAATGGCTCCCAAGTATAGCGTTGACATGCTTTCCAGTGTTCCCAAGCGCAAGGAGGCTGTGATATGCCTTATGGAGAAAATACATGTGTTAGTTAATCTTCATTCAAGTGTGAGTTAATCTGCTGATGGCTGTTGAGTTCAATGTTAATGTAACAACAATATATACTAAATAAGATGCCTTTAAAAAGAAAGACACATAAAATTATGTACTGATTAGCTGAAGAAAATGTGAGACCAGAGGCTCAAAGGCAACTAGCCCTGCATTTTTCCTAGGAACAACGGTTCCATATCTACTAAGTCAGTGTTTGCAACAATTTTATACACATGACTATCTCAAATAATGAGAACTGATTATATTTCTTACACGTGCATACTAAATTTCTCTCTTAGTCTTCATTACTTTAACTAATTAGGGACATTTTTTTGTTTCTTGTTGTTAAGCAAAAAGACGTAGATTAAGATAACATACACACAATGACAGTGCAACATGCTGGCAAAAAAATAAAAAAATAGTTACATGATTCAATTCAATCAAATGTCCTGCTTACTTCCTATGATTTGCCACCAAGAATTTCTTTCAAACTATCTGAACATTCTAAGAAATGAAACAGAAAGATAGAAGGATTGTATTAACTTTAAGTTCCTTTCCAAACCTGAGATTCTAGGACTCAAGGGAGAACTGCCCTCAGTGTCAAGCACAGAACAGATGCTCAACATTTATTCAACAAAAATTTCCTGAGCTACTAATTGTAGACACTTTATTAGACACTAAGAATAAAAAATGTCTGAATGACCTGTTAAATGCTTTTCTTCAGTCCAGACAAATGAGAATTTAACTTACTTTTGTATATTTTCTGTATTTTTTGCATATTTTTCCTTCAAGCTAACTTAAGAAGACTTGATTTTACTGGAAATTTGATTGAAGATATAGAAGATAGTACTTTTTCAAAACTTTCTCTGTTAGAAGAACTTACACTAGCTGAAAATCAACTACTGAAACTTCCAGTTCTTCCTCCCAAGCTTACTTTATTTAATGCAAAATACAACAAAATCAAGAGTAGAGGAATCAAAGCAAATACATTCAAAGTAAGTATTTTATAGTATGAGTGAACACAGTACCAGTTTTATACAGCCAATGATAACATGATAAAAGAAAGAGAAACTCTGGTTTAGAATTTAGTTTCATTTTAAAAACAATTTTAATTTAATAAATGAAGACATAATTTACATAATAAATAGCCATACTGTTAGGTTCATTCTGTCTAGCTTATGCCACCTCACTTAAAATTATATAATCTTTATCTTATTTCATGGACTACATCATGTCCCATCTTTCTCACTTGTTCATACAGCAAATATTTATTTATACAGACACAGTTCACATCCTTGTGGCAACAAGACTGTATAAAACCTCAAAATGGGAGTTTTCCTGTATTTGTTTTTCCTTACAATATTAGTAATTTATAAATTCCAGAAAAAAAAATTCTAGAAGTAAACACTGAATTTTGCTTTTAAGACTTAAATGTATCAGACCACAAAATTCTGTAGGTAACTTTCTTTTGAATTCTATGATAGCATCTAATACAAAATTTTATAAGTAGTAAAAATTAAATACATTTTTTAAAATTTAATATTCAAGAAAATATATGTACAGGGGAAAGGGAAGGTGTTCTACTCTGATTTAGGTAGCCAGGGTGTCTCAAAATGCACTGTATGTGGAGAAGTAATCACCTCAGCCCAGGGCATCCATAGCTCTCTGATATACTCATTCTAGTCCCGAAAGGAACCCTAAATAAAAGGATCATGCTACTGTTGGCAACAGACAACCTTGTTCAAAAGGAAGTCTTGTAGGTTCTAATGATACGCACCCAAGACTATTAAATATTCATTATCACAACGTTTATGATAATCACACAAATGTATACAAACTGTCCACAAACATATAATCTGTCAGAAAATGTAAAAATATTCCTTTTTTCTTTTCTGTCTACATTTAAGGAAGCAATTTTCGAATTTAAGGGACATTCTAGAGATATATCAAAGTTCCACAGAATTTAGGGGATTCTTAGAGAATTTTTAAAACTGGATTCATTTTAAAACAAAAACCCCTGAAATTGTAAGATATATAATTCAAACTGGTAAGACTTTGAATAACTGGCATGTTAAAGAAGTCCAGGAGCTAATCAAAACTTTACAAAAGGAATGTTTGGATATTTTGGATGTTACATGTATATTACAGAAGGAATTCATGACAAGTTGGCATGGAAATGATAAACTAAGCTACTTTGTAGTTTTGCTTAATGCCCTAGGCTGCAAAAGCCACCGGCAAAATCAAGTTTTGAGGACCACTAGGGAAGATAGGAGCTTGGGACCTATATGGTGGATGGTAGAATGCTTAAGAAAAGATTAAAATAACAGCAAATTAGTTCTTAAAAAAAAAAAAGCAAATTCTGCCATAGGATGCATATCAAGGATAAGGTAAAATATTAATGTGAGGGGTAACTACATCTTAAAATCATATTATAAAATTATATACAGCAATGGGTTACTGATCATGAAGAGAAATCCAACATCAAGCCCTTAGAGGGAAAAGGTTATACCTGGAAAAGTATTTAATGAACAGCTTTGGGAAACATCTTACAACAAACACACACAGACATCTCTTAGGAGTATTCATTTTGCTACAAATTGAAGCTAAAATGGGAAGTTCCAAAGGTTTAAGAGACGTTATGACAGCATCAGGATCCAAATTCAATCCTATATAGAGACTGACCTCCTTAGCCGCTCCTAAGACAAACTGAAAGGGCTCCAGAAGTTGGCATGAGGGCTGAGGCCAGGTATAGCTGGGTATTCAGAGATCAGATGACTGGACAGAAATGTGGAGATGTAGCAGGACTATACTGACCTTCATAAAGAACCAAAAAACCCCAAAGCCAAAATACTATTAAAGCAATGATCAATAGTATTGATATGTATCTATATCAGTATCCATGCATATATGTATGTGTAGAGTTTGAATACTGTAAAGAAATGCACTGACCTCAAATTCTCAAGCAAAACTGCCTTTCCTTACAGAAACTGAGTAACCTATCCTTCCTCTACTTGGACCACAATGCACTGGAATCTGTGCCTCTTAATTTACCAGAAAGTCTACGTGTAATTCATCTTCAGGTATGATTGCCCTTTCTGACCTTAATTTAAAACTTAGGGTCAATCTTATGACTCATTAGATTCACAGGTAAATTCTGCCTATCAAAAGTGTTAGTATTGAACCCAATGCACTCTCCTGCCCAGAAGCCCTGGTTCTGTCCAGAGCACCATGAAAAGACCAACAATACTAGGTATGAGATCTTTTCTCAAAATGAAGTTTGTCTCCATCTGTGTGCTTAGTATCTCCTAGTTAATTTGGCACATGAATTTGAAGTTAGAGGACTTAGACTAAGACCTCTGGTTTATGTTTCTTCCTCTAAATAGGAGTAAACATTCACTTTTGGAGACTTTCTAACTGACTTTATTGTCTAACATCAATGAGGTGACAGAAAGTGAAGAGGGAAAAAAAATAAACTAAAATTGGTCTTTCAGAATCACAAGAATTCCTATTTGTTCTCTTTTACTTCTTTAAAGAATATTTAAGGACACAGTATGTATTTTGAGTCAATACTCTAGAATAGAATACTTTTTCCTACTAATATAATTTTATTTATACTTAAAACTTTCTGTTACATGGATATTATTCTAGTAATAGCAAATAGTCTGTTCTTCCAAAGTCACACTGTAGACTTCAGAAACGCTCAGATTGCACAGAGAGAGGTTTTTTTTACCATGATACACAGTATGTACAATAGTTTAAAAATCATTCTTTAGATAAAATACTCTGTGAGATCTCATTACATAGCATACAAAAGGCTGATTTCAGATTTCTGAACAACTTTTCCCTTTTATTTTCCAGTTTAACAACATAACTTCAATTACAGATGATACATTCTGCAAGGCTAATGACATCCGTTATATTCGGGATCGCATTGAAGAGATACGCTTGGAGGGAAATCCCATCATTCTGGGAAAACACCCCAACAGTTTTATCTGCTTAAAAAGATTACCTGTAGGGTTATACTTTTAAACACTATCAATGTGGCATATAAGCTGAAGTACACACATACTTATAGTCTGTCTCAATAATGTCTAAAGGAACATATTTAATATTAATTTTGTATCCTACTATGAAGGAATTCTGTTTTATGCAAGGATGTTCAAAAAGCTTACATATAAACAAGCAAAAAGTAAAACTGAATCTCTAAGTTCGAACGAAGTAATGTGAAAATATTTAAACAGTATTACAAAATTCTTGTAGTTTGTAGTAAAGTGCCATTTGAAAGGTATGCTTTTTTATATAAATATTGAAAGTTAAGAAGCATTCTTTTTATTACTAATGAAGTGAGAAGATATGTTCAAGATTTTAAACTGTTTGTCTTTTCTGGCCTTTACTGGATCTCAAAAGCATTTAAGGCTGACTTCCAAAAACTTTGAAAAGCTAAATATTTCCAGTGATATTCCATTTTTCTTTTATGATTCATACATTGTTCATTATGAAGTAGAAACTCTGTTTCCTTTCTATTAAGGCAGCTATTATATTTTTACTTAGCCTGAAATAGGGCATAGCCTTATAGCTAGGCAAAATTTTCCAAATATAGTTTTACTCCCTGATAAACGGCTAATATAGTAATGTTCCACTTATTCTGCTTTGTACTCACACAGTTAAAGGCTTTAGTAAAGTAGCACAAAATTTTCTTTTATCTTAATATTAACATTCTAAATCTAGTATAAAACATTTTAAGAAGTCAAGCAGAACAAAATCAGTATGCTTATAAAAAAAAAACTTGAAAGTCCATTCCATTTCTCAGAAAATAGCCATAAAGTTCTCTATTGTTAAGATTTAAGAATATCGTAAATACTGAAAAATATTTCTTTTTACACTATAGGAATGAGAATCTCATGAATAAATTTGTCCAAATATAAGACATGGAAACAAAATGAATTCTATGGTGTGATTACACACCATCCTCCCACCCACCCTTACAGATACATGTTCAAACAGACTGTATATTGACAAGAAAGATTCTAAACAACATTTCCTAAAGACCCATAATTCACTAATACATTTAATGGCAAGAATTCACTTTAACCTAATAGTGATGATTTATGATGACACTTTGTTACCAGATTAAAGTTCCTAAAATAACTTTCCACTTGCCCAAATCTCACTTAAAAGTCTTAGTCTCTACATTGCTCAGGGGTCACATACAAACTTATCAGTGCTTTGGAAACATAAGTTTAAACTGTCTATATAAAAATTACCAATACTGTTTCCAACATAAATTATACATTGGAATCAAGGTGGTCTCTATATACTATTCCCAGAACAAATATTTATTCATAGTTTTAAGCATTTGTTTATGTTTTCCTTACCTAGAATGACTTCCTATCTGTTTTTCAAATTTTTCCCAATTTGTCAAGGTTGACCCAAAACGAAACATTTTTATTAAATGATCTATGATCTCGTAAAGCCACAATAATTACCCCATAACACTTATTAACTCATTCAGTTATTTTACTTTGGTAACTGATAATCATAACTATTGTACGGCTTTCTCATTATTTTCTGTGCATGTTTCATTTCTCTATGACTGAAAGCTCACTGAGTACACTGAACACATCCAATATTCCCTTTATACTTTCAAAATGCCTGGCTTATAGTAAGCACATCTGAATTAAATATACAATAAATAATGCAAAATAAAATTCTTTTAAACAAAAGGGCTCTGTTTTATTTGGAAAAACAGAATCTTCGAACTATTATAGTCATGAATAAATCAATGGAAATAAACTGATAGTTATCTGGGAAAATAAACCTGATAAGGAGAATTGAGTGGTAGGAATCAAAACTGAGGAAAATGGTCAGAGGCAATTCCTGTCACATTTCCAGATGTCAAATAAATAATATATTCCCATGCTCTTTATATAATTAAACTTAAAGAGAAAAAATTCATAAAATAATTCAAATTTTAGAGAATGTAAAAACCAGTGGTTTAGACAAAAAAATAATTAAGAAAGACACTGGTAAAAACTCTGTATTATAGAATTTTCATTAAAAAATAATATTGAGACTTTTAGATGAAAAGAAGATATGAATATGGGTACCTGACAACCTTATATACATCCTTAAGGAGCAAATAAAATGAGTAAAAACATGCTGATCACTATTTTAGACATTGCTTCATTCTTGACACTGATAATTAAAGAAATAGACTTAAAAGTAAAAATATTTTCCCTTACGAACATTCCTGAAAGAAACTAAAGAAGACATGCATAAATGGAAAGATATCCTGTGTCTATACACTGAAGACTGAATAGTTAATATATCAATTTTACCCAAAGCAACTGACAGATTCAATGCAATCCCTATCAAAGTCCCAATAATATTATTTTAAAAAATAGAAACACCCATCCTGAAATTCATATGAAATTTCAAAAAACTCCAAATAGCCAAAACAAATTTAAAAAGAACAAAGTTGGAGGACTCACATATCCTCCTTTCAAAATGTAACTACGAAGTTACACTAATCAAAAGTGTTGTTCTGGCATAAGAACGGACATATAGATCACTGGAATATAATAAGAGTCTAGAAACAAACCTTTGCATAAATAGTCAAATGATTTTCAATAAAGGTATCAAACCAAGACCACTCAATATGGAAAGGAGAGTGTCTTCCACAAATGGTGCTATAAAACTGAATATGCAAATCCAGAAGACTAAAGTTGGACCCTTGGCTTACAAACTAGATCAATCACCTAAACTTAAGAGCTAAACAATAAAACTCTCAGGGGGGAAAAAGAGAAAAATCTTTATATTAAATTTGGCACCGATTTTTTTGGCTATAACATCAAAAGTACAGGCAGTAAAAGAAAAAATTGATAAATTGGCTTCATCAAAATTAAAAACTTTTGTGTATCAAGACACTATCAAGAGAATAAAATGACAATCCAGAGAATGAGATTTTTGCCAATTATATATTAGATAAGGTATCAATATCTAGAATATATAAAGAACTCCTACAACTCAATAACTACAAAAGAAATCCAAACAATCTGATTCAATGGGTAAAGGACTTGAATAGACATTTCTCCAAAGAAGATATACAAATGGACAATAAGCACATGAAAAGATGCCCAACATCACTAATCATTAAGAAAATGCAAATCAAAACCATGATGAGAATACCACTTCATACCCATTAAGGTTGGCTATAACAAAAAGAACAACAACAAAAAAAACACCCCGAATAACAAATGTTGGCAAAGATTTGGAGAAATCAGAAGCCTTGTACATTGCTGTTAGGAATGTAAAATGGTGCAGCTACTATGGAAAAGAATAGGGCAGATTATCAAAAAATTAAACATAGAATTACCACATGATCCAGCAATTCCACTTAAAAGTATATACTTGAGAACTGAAAAACAGAGACTCGAACAGATTTTTGTATGCCATTCTTCATATAAGCATTATTCACAATAGTCAAAAAATAGAAATAACCCATGTCAATCAACAGATGAATGGATAAACAAAATGTAGTAAATACATAAAATGGAATATTATTCAGCCTTAAAAAGAAATGAAATCCTGACCCATGCTACAACATGGATGAACCTTGAGAACATTATGCTATTTGAAATAATCCAGACAAAAGGACTAAATTTTATGATTCTCCTTAAATGAGGTGGGTACCCGGAATAATCGAATTCATAGAAACAAGATAGAATGGTGGTTCCCAGGGGCTGTGGGGAGGAGGTAATACTAAGTTAGATTTAATGGGGAGAGAGTATCAATTTGGGATGATGAAAATGTTCTGGAGATAGATATTGGTGCTGGTTGCACAACGATGTGTTTCTTTCCATTCTAATAATGTTATCATTAGCAAAGACTAGTTCACAGAAGCACTATACCTTCTATAGCAGCGGTCCCCAACCTCTTTGGCACCAAGAACCAATGCTCCTACGAGAATCTAATACCTGATGATCTAAGGTGAAGCTGAGACTGATGTTACTAGCACTGGGGAGCAGCTGCAAATACAGATGAAGACTTGCTCCCTCGTCTATTGCTCACCTCCTGCTGTGTGGCCCAGCTCTTAACAGGCTACAGACTAATACCACTAGCACCAGTCTGTGGCTCAGGGGTTTGGGAACCTCCGCTCTATAGGAAAAACACACCAATTATTCTTCTATACCTGCCCTAAAAGCACTTGAAGGCGAACTGGCTTTGGAAATGGGACTAGCACTCATATTTCTCACAATTCATTCAAATGTATAAGTAAACAACCATATTAGGTGGTTTATAACCATAAACGCCAGCATATTCCTCAATCATCTGTGAAGCAGAGCTAGGTTTGTTCTGGTGCAAGAGCACCTGCAAGCAAACAACAGAATCATGAGAACTTCTCAAGGGACCATAGTATAGGTACAGGTACAGGACAGGTACTGACTGGCATGTTTCATTCTAAAGAAAACCCTATGCCTAGCAGATTTTATTAGCTCACACAAATAGAATGTAAATAATAATAAGAGGAAGCAAAAGAAAAAGAAGTCTAAAATAAAGGAGATTTAATACCAGTCATAAAAACAATAGTCATGACTCAATTAGGCTTTCAAAGAAACCTGAACTGTGAGATGTCATTTATGTTAAATCTTTCAGAACTAGTTTTTGTGTGGATTACTGTTGTCAATAATTTGATGCTATCCAACTTAGTAGGACCTGAGGGATTTCAATGCAGTCAAACGTAATTCTAGTTATTCCACAAAACAAAGGGAATAAAAAGGAGTCTTTGAATGCATTAGTTTCAGACTTAAGAAGCATTACTTTACAAGAAATGGGCTTCAGTTTTTAAACTTGAAATATATGATAATTAAGCTTGAAATATAGAGTCTGGCTCAGGAAGTAAAGATTAAACTGCTTTGTGTTAAGCCTGCTATGACTATATTTTTTATTAACATTTATCATTTTAAATACCCTTGATAGATTAATTTTTCAAAATGTGTGTTAAAAATTCAATACAAATATAACTATACTTCTTTCAAGATAGTCAATTATATAAGATTCACTGATTTGTACTGAAGAATTCCTCCTTCATTTCTTCCAAATAACCACAAATTCAGAAAGCCAATTAAGATGTTTTCTATTGTTTAAAAACTTTAAGGAAAGAATGTTACATTAAAACCCCAAATTAACATGAGCTCCAGTTTTTCATATATGTTTAAATTTAAAGACTTTGGACTCTACCTTGAAATGTTTAAATGTGCGCTTACGATATTCACACCACTCCACAAAAAAGTGTAGGCTTCGGAAAAACATAAACAGATCTCTTCTTTCTTCTGCTCTGTAGGAATAAAATATTCTATGATTAATAAATATCATTAAATGAGAGCTCCAATCTGGCTTTACTTCTTATTATTGCTTTTTATATTCCTTTAATAAAGCTAAAAAAATATTTGATATATTTCTACATACTGAACTCTGTACTTTTGAGTATGTGCCCTGTTTGCTGAAGCTACTTTCTCAGCCTGAATATCCTCTTTTTCATCTCCAAATGTTTAAATCCTACCTCTCTTTCCAGACACCATTCAGATGCAACGTTCTCTTTGAAATCTTATTTGGTGACTATGGTACAATAAAGAATATATCTTCTCTTTGTCTCCAGTTGCTGGCACAGAGCTTCAAAAACCCTTAAAACACCTGAGTGATGAGAGTGCCTTTGTTATTACGTTAATAGTGACTCACATTAGTCCCTAGAAAGCCTCCAGGTAGGGGCTTGTCACCAGAAAGACCAACCACTTCATTAAAGAGATTGGAACTTTGGACCAACCAGACATCCAGTAAAGGGGGTAGGGAGGAAAGAGCTCAATTACATGGGCAATACTTTAATCAAAGATCCCTTTGTAAAGAAACCTCTATTAACAATCTGGACAGCACAGCTCAGTGGAGCTTCCTGCTTGGTAAAAACATTGATGTGCTGAGAGGCTGATGTACATGGATTCCACAAGGAAGTGCAGAAAAGCTCCACATTCCTCCTCATGCCCCCATCCCAGACCTTGGCCTATTCATTGCTTCCATTTGGCTGTTTCAGAGTTATGTCTTTTACAATAAAACTATAATTTTCAGCAGAGCACTTTCAGTGAGTTCTCTTGGGTCTGAGCAAATTACCAAATCTGAAGAGGTTGTGAGGACACTCAAATTATAGCCAAGTAAGTCAGAAGTGCAGGTGGGCCCTAAGACTTGTGGGTGACATCCGAAATGGGACAGTCTTGTGGAGGACTCTGCCCTCAACCTGTAGGTCTGTGCTAAATCCAGGCAGTGTCAGGACTGAATTAACATATCCCAAACTGAGAACAATATGTGCAACGGAGAATGTCAATGAGAGAGAAATTATAAAAAAGAAACAAATAATCTTAGAACCAAGGAGTATTATAAAGAAAATCAAAAATTCAAAAGCAGATTTGAACAGGCTGAACAATCAGCAAAAATGAATATAGGTACAAAGAAATTATCCAGTCTAAGTAGCAAGAAGAAAAAAGAATGAAGAAAAACAAATAGACCCCAAGAAACATCTGGGACACTATCAGGTATACCAACCTACACATAATGGAAGTCACAGAGAAAAAGCTGAGAGAAAAAGGAGCTAAAAGCATATTTCAAGAAATAATGGTCAAATCTTCTCCAAACTAGATGAAAAATTATACAAATCTAAGAAGCTCACAAACTATAAGAAGGATAAACTCAAGAGAGATCCACACCAAGACACATTATACTCAAACTGTCAATACCTAACAGAATTTTCAGAGTGAAGTGACTCATTCCACAAGGAATGGCAATAGTTAATTTGCCATAAAAAAACCATAGAGGCCAGAATGTACAGAGATGACATTTAATGTGCAAATAATCAACCAATAATTTTACATCTGGCAAAACTATCCTTCAAGAAAGAAGGAGAAATTGAGACATTCTCTGATATCAAAAAGCTAAGGGAGTTCATTACTAATATACCTGACCTACAAGAATGCTAAAGGGAAATATCTTTCAGGCTAAAATGAAAGAATACTAGACAGTAACTCAATGTTTCATGGAGAAAAAAAGAACACTGGTTACAGGATAAATAACAAAGACAGTATTATTGCATTTATTTATAGCCCCTTTTTCTCCTATGTGATTGAAAAGACTAATGTATAAAGTAATCATTTCAAATCTACGTTAATGAGTACACTATGTATAAAGATCTAATCTGTGATAATAACAATATAAAAAGAGAAGGACAGAGATATAAGGAAATAGTTTTTGCATATTATTTGATGTTAATTCAAAATAGATTGTTTGAAATTTAAGATCTTAATTGTAATCTTCCAGTTAATCACTAATAAAAAAAATTACACAGATAAGGAAATGAAAAGGGAATCAAAATGGTATACTACAAAAATCAATAAAACAATAAAGAAGGCAGTAATGGAAGAATAAAAAAGATATGACTACGGAAAACGAATAGTAAAATGACAGAAATAGATACTTCCTTATTAATAATTACTTTAAAAGAGGGAGGGATCCTTAGGGAGTTGTGAAAGAATAACAAAAAGTTTAAACTTCATGTCATCAATTCAGAAGAAGGGAAAAAAACGTTTGAAGAAATAAAGATTGAATACTTTCCAAATTGGACTACGAAATGTACCTACAGATTCATAAAGATGTCTAAGATCAGACAAATGATGACTAAACTTCTCAAAAGTATTTGAAAGCAGGCAGAGAGAAATGAAGGATTATAAACAAGGGAACAATGATTAGAATGACTGTGTATTTCTCACCAAAAGACCACAGAAGTCAGAAGCAAGTGGCACGTTTTTCTAGTGCTGACAGACACGAACTGTCAAACTAGAACTCTAAATTCAGAGAAAATCTACTTTAGGAATGAAAGTAAAATAAAGACATTCTCATATTAAAAAAATATATAAAGACATTTGTTCCCAGAGACATCATCATTCACATGGTTTCTTTTAGCTCATTGAGCATATTTAAAATAGCTTATTTAAAGTCTTTGTCTCATAAGTCCAGTGTCTGTGCATCTCAGAAACTGTTTTTATTGACTGATTGCTTTTTTCCTGTGTATGAGCCATACTTTTTTTGTTTCTTTTGTGTTTTGTCTGTCTTGTTATTTTTGTTGCAAACTGAACATTATAATAATATAGTATGGCAATTCTCAAAATCAGATTGCCTCCTCCCTCTCCCTGGGGTTTGTTTTTTGTTCTTTTTGTTTGTTTAATGACTTTTCTGAAATAATCTGTAGTCTGTATTCCTTATTGTATTGAACTACTGAAGTCTCTGCTCAGTTAGCTAATATTTGAACAAAGATTTACTTAAACACCTGGAACCCAGGTCTCCCAGTCTTTGCCAAGGGGCTCTTTGTGTACCTAGGGTATGTCTTCAATACTCAGCAAGGTAACTGAAACTACCTTACCCCTCACTTTCTGCTTTTAAAAAGCCTCATGATTAGCTAGTAGCAACAACTTAGGGCCATCTCAGGTCTTTCCTGAGCATGCACATAACCCTGGGCATGGACACAACCCAACAGATAAGCAGGACCTTCTAGATACCCAGGAATATGTTAGGGCTTTTCAGAGTCCCTATGGCAATCCCCTACTCCAGCTTTTCTTTTTAAGCTTTTTGGCTACCCTATTAATTGCTGCAGCTTTTAATCACTACCTCAGGCAACCATGAAGTTTAAAAATTGCCTCCAAATATCTTCAACAAATGCTCCTAGTGAAAAGACTTTCACACCGGATGAGTTCTGAGTCAGGTCAAATATAGTCTTGTAAATGAGATCTTTCAGGGAACCAAAAAAAACTGCATAATCCTAACAATGAGGCTTTGAATAAGTCTGAACCTATTCTGCATCTTCTGGTGATTACAGGCTTTAGGTAATCAAGGCTACCTCAAAGCTAGTAAGGGAGAGCTGAGAACAGGGCATTTAAAAAGCCACAAAGCTCACTCTTCTTTCAAAGATTCTGCTGTTTTTCCTGAATAAATGCTCCCTGATTGCTACAAGCATTTGGTTTATTTCTAGAATTCTGAAAAATCTAATTCTTGTAGTTTTGGCCAGTTTTTTTGTCGTGTTTATGGAGAAGAGAATCTTCAAAGGAACTCCCTTACTCTGCTAGTTTCACTGTTGTCTATGCCTTGGAATAAAAAATAAAATAAAATAAAATCAAAGAAGGCTCTGTATTGACCATGTCTTTTATTTTCTGTATTCTGATGCTTTGACATCTGGGGCCTTGATGACTCTGAAAGAACTGTCCCTCCCAAGGTTAACCAATTCTGAGATAGTAAACAACTCACTCCTAAGTGTGCTTTTCAAATGTCATCCAACCAGTCCAGAACCTGCGCCCCAAAAGCTTCCTTTATCAGGCTCTCCAACTCTGGCCACTATCCATCTGTCCTAATCACCCTAAGGCCAGGAACCAGACAACTAAGGAGAGTCCCTATACCCCAGAGCCTCCTGAAATTATTCACATTAGCCAGGCCAAAGCCTGTTCACACTGCCTCATCTGTTACTTCCCTCAGAAACCACAATAAAGGCTCTTGCCTAGTTTCCCCTTCTTCCTCTGCCTCCTGACTTATTCCAATGTTTCTCCTTGTGGCCCACAGTGGCACTGTCTGCCCCTCCTCCTGAGACTGTGAGTAACAAACTAACCTTTCAATGGCAATCATCTCTTGGTCTGCTGGCCTTAATCAATAAATAATATGACATCTATTAAAATAGGCTCCCATACATTTATTCTTTATTAGCCATTGAGTACATATGAATATAGATGTTATGTCAAACATAAGTTGTTGGTTCCTGCAGATAGCACAAAAATGACCCCACAATAAACAGTAGTGGTGAGGTTTATTTTCTCCACAAAACTGGTCTTCACGGTAATCATATATTTCTATGAAAGAGACTAACTTGATCATCAAATAAATAACCCTCCGAATCCACTTTGTAGCTAATCTCAGTGAGCTTATTAGAACTTAGAATGATAGCTCCACGAGGGTACTTGTGGAAGTCAGTACAGGAATTAATTGAAATGTGATTCTTAGAAGATGTCCTTAAAATAAACTCAGACATATAAAAAATGTGCATGTGTGTTTAACATTCAGCTTACCCATATATTGATTAATGAGAGGAAGTTTCCTCTCAAATCCCTTCCAGTATAGCTTTTTATACATTTCTGTGCTTTTTTTTTTTTCCCAAAAAGATTACCTTTTTAAAAACAATTAAAGAAATTATCTGGCACATAGAATTCATTCTTGAGGAATTTTTGTAACTAGATTAGTAAATAGAGGTGGGCATGCATACTTAGTGAAGAAGTTTAGGAATCCGTGCCACAGTAATTCCAAACAATAAGCAATCTGTAAAATGAAGTAATTCCATGTGAGTGTCCCATAGGAACATTGTTTGTAGATCCAGTTTTGCTGAGAAGTATTCCCAAAATACTGACAATCACTCTATGTTGTAAAAGAGAGACCTCACTCTTAGATGTTCTTTTAACAGCTCTATTATTACAAATCCAATAAGCGCCATTATTTCTCAAAAATATTTTGATTCGTAAACATATAAACTTTCAGAATGGGCAGAACCTTGCAAATAATTTTATCCAATTCCTTCATTTTGCAGATGAAGAAAGACCTTCACTTAAATCAAATATCTTTCCTAATTCGGTCATTAGTTTAAAAAAAAAATGAATGCAATATGATATATGAAAGTACACCATCCTTAACACCTATTTCTAAATTATACTAAAGATAAAATATACATACTGATTATTACATAAGCTACAATGTGATACATTTTTAGAAAGTTCCTAGAGTTGATAACCAACTGGGTACATTAAAGAGAGACTAGGAATATTAGGTCTAAAACCAGCTGAACACCAGAAGTTAATTCACTAAAATATTACCAGTCACTCTCACACATCGCTGGTGGGAATGTAAAATGGTGTGGTTGCTCTAGTAAAGTTGGCAGTTTATTATAAATTTAAACATATCGTTATCACACTTCCCACTTCTGACTAATTACCCTAGAAAAGGAAAACTTATATACACACAAAAACCTCTAATGAATGTTTATAGCAGCTCTACTTGTAATCAACAAAACTGGTAATACCCCAAATGTTTTCCAATGGGCAAATGGATAAACTAGTATTCATACAATGAATACTACTCAGAAGGGAAAAGATGGATGAATCTCAAAGGAATACTAAGTAAAGAAGGCAGTCTCAAAAGGTTACATGTTGTTGTAAATAGCAAGATTTCATTTTTATTTATGGCCAAGTAATATTTCATTGTATGTATGTACCACATCTTTTTTATCTAACCGTCTATCCAAAGGCTGTTTCCATATCTTGGCTATTGTAAATAATGCTGCAATGAATATAGGGTTGCATATATCTTCCTGAATTAGTGTTTTGGATTTTATCAGGTAAATACTCAGAAGTGGAATTGCTTTGTCAAATGGTTGTTCCATTTTTAATTTTTTGAGAGACCTCCATACTGTTTTCCATAGTGGCTGTGTGAATTTGTTGCTCCACTGACAGTGCATGAGGGTTCTTTTTTCTCTACATCCTTGCCAAGAGGTGTTCTTTGTTGATTTTTTTGATAAGATCCATTATGACAGGTGTGATGCGATATCTCTTTGTGGTCTTGATTTGCATTTCTGTGAGGATTAGTGTTGTCAAGCATCTTTTCATATGTCTGCTAGTCATTTGTATTCCTCTTTGGAGAAATGTCTACTCATTTCCTCTGCCCATTTTTTAATTGATTTTTTTTTCATGTTAAGTTTCTTATATATTTTGGATATTAATCCTTTATCAAACAGAGGTCATTATGCTAAGTGCAATAAGTCAGACAGAGAAAAGCAAATACCATATGATTTCACTTATATGTGGCATCTAAAAACAAAATAAATAAGCAAAACAGAAACTCATAGATACAAAGAATAAACTGATGGTGCTAGATGGCGGGGGGCATTGGGAGCTGGGTGAAAAAGGTGAAGGAATTAAGAAATACAAATTTCTTAAATAGTCACGGAGATGTAAAGTACAGCATAGGCAATATAGTCAGTAATACTGTAATAACTATGTATGGCGCCAAGACTTATCAAGGTGACCACTTTTTGAATTATATAAATGTCTAATCTACATTGTACACCTGAAACTAATATTTATTTATGTCAACTATAATTGAAAAATTACAAAATAAAAATGGATACCTCTCCTTCACCCTGTGCATTCCCTATCTCCCATCCTACTTTATTTTCCTCATAACATTTATCTATATATTACTTACTTTATATCGGTTTTATTTATTGTTTCCCATACTAGAAAACAAGTTTATGAGGGCAGAGATGTTTTGTGTTGTTCACTTCTACATATTAAGCACCTACAACAAATCTTGCCATATAGTAGGTATGCACTACATCCCCATAGCATTATCTCATCATTTACTAAACATTACTGGTTCTGCTCATTCCTAGTTTGTCAGTTTCATGAAATCAGAAAATATTTATCTTGTTCATCATTATATTCTTAAAGATTAATACAGTACAAAGTATATAATATGCTTTCAACACGTATTTATTTTTAAATTTACATTTTGGGATAGGAGAGGTATTGCTTGAGCCTGGGAAACCTTTTAATTCCAGAATATAAGGAAGTACTCAAAAATACAATGAGAAAATCCCACACAAATTCAGGAGCCAACTTGAAGGGTTTCTCACTGATCAAGTCTGAGATAATTTAAGCACCAAAATAAATTAGAAGAGTAAGAAATTATAAGTCACTGATGAAAATATGAATAAAACTATATCCATAATAAAGAGATATGTACATATATACACACATTCATAGGGGAGAAGAGAGACTTATTTCTTAAGCACAAGGCATAATGCCTATTGAGAAATGTAGAGGAAGTACGAGAGTTGAAAAAAATCAAACAATCATCAGAGGATGCTAAATCTAGGCAAAAATTATAATGAAGAGTGGTATCTGTATGGTCATAAATTGTCTACCTACAGGCTGCCTATTAGTTGTAAGGAAGGAAAAAAACGATAACAGTGATAATACAATGGAGAATGAGGCAATGGTTTGACTGAATGATCAAAGTTAAAATCACCTATGAGGGACAGATATTTGGAAAAAACAAAACATCACCTATACGGTATTTTACCATATACATAGTAGCAATTGGTTCTAAGAAAAGATCAAAGACAATATAAAGAACATTCTATTGGATGTGGGTGGCAGGAGAGGAGGAAGAACTATATTTTTTAAAAATGGCAAAGTCATAAAAGGCAAAAAAAAAGGCTCTGAAATTGTTCCAGAATAAAGGAATCTATAGACATGACAAATAAGTACAATACTTGACCCTAGACTGGATCATGTACTACAAGTAAAAAAATAATAATGTAATAAAGGTAAGCATTAGATGAACTACCAAAATTGGAATATGTATGGCAAATTAAATAAAAGTATTATATTGATGTCAATTTATAAAGTCGATCATGGCACTATGAATATATAAAGGAATATTTCTATTCTTATAAATGCACAATGTATTTAGGAGAACAGAGCCATGATATATGCAATGTTCTAAAAAGGTTCCATGAGGGAAAAGCAACAGAAATAGTAAAAATCTGGATAAATATAACAAACTATTAATCTTCTCTTAAGTTTGTTAAACTATGTATAATAGTCAAAAGTAAAAATTATCTCAGAAGCTAAGCAGGGTCGGGCCTAGTTAGTACTTGGATGGGAGACCACCTGGGAATACCAGATGCTGTAGATGTTAATTTAAAAAAAAGGGTAAAAAGTATAACATTGTCTGATTGGGTTTTCAATCCATACATATGAATGTAATTCATATGAAAACTGTAATGTGAAGCAGGGAGGGAAAGGGATCCTCATGATTTTAAGTCTTTCAGACAGTACTTACAGTGGTAAAGTATTAAACCTAAGTAGACTATTAAAAGTTAGGTTATGTATGCTGCAATGCTTCTAGTAGCCAATTAAAAAAAATTACAAACACATACGGCCCAAAAGTCAGTAGATAAATTAAAATGGAATACTAAAAAAATATTTAAATAATCCAAAAGAAAGAAGGAAATGGGAACAGAGGAACAAATGACCAAAGAGGAAGCAAAGAAAACAATGAATAAGAGCAGTTGCATTAAAAGACAGGTACATAAACATATATTTTACAGGAAACACGAGATTAAGTGTTAAAACTTACTCGGATATCTATTACAAATACCTTTTTAACTTCTGAGTAAAAAAATTACTCTCAGAGAACATAAGCCTATAAAGAGCAGCAGTTACTTCATTAGAGTTTACAGGTCAAAGTGACATAATATTTTCATCTCTATCAACCAAGATAGCTAGAAATAAGTTCATGATCATGTGATGAGGGAGTGAGCCAAGAAAAAAAATCTTCAAAACTACAAGGCCAAAATACAAACACACACTACAGACACTGAAAGAGAGAAAGAGAAACAGACTGTTCCATTACATAAATTTTAAAAAAGAACTTTATTTGAAAGTGGAGTTAAGTCACAATTCCATGAACCCCATTTACATCTCCATAAAAGGTACTCTATTATAGCATATGTAGTTTCCCATTATAGAAAGAAATTGTGTGTCATATAGCTATAAGAGTGATTGTAACTTATTTATTTTTCCCAAGCACAGTCCAAACTTCACTAAATATAAAACAGATGTCATAGATTTATTTCACAAAATGCTGGAGTAGTCAGAAAAGTAAAATAACCTTAAATGCCTCTTTCTCAAGGACAAAGGAAAACGAAGAGAAATTTAGAATAAAAAATCTAAACTTTAATTTCAAAAATTCCTAGGAATATTAGGTCTAAAACCAGCTGAACACCAGAAGTTAATTCACTAAAATATTACCAGTCACTCTCACACATCGCTGGTGGGAATGTAAAATGGTGTGGTTGCTCTAGTAAAGTTGGCAGTTTATTATAAATTTAAACATATCGTTATCACACTTCCCACTTCTAACTAATTACCCTAGAAAAGGAAAACTTATATACACACAAAAACCTCTAATGAATGTTTATAGCAGCTCTACTTGTAATCAACAAAACTGGTAATACCCCAAATGTTTTCCAATGGGCAAATGGATAAACTAGTATTCATACAATGAATACTACTCAGAAGGGAAAAGATGGATGAATCTCAAAGGAATACTAAGTAAAGAAGGCAGTCTCAAAAGGTTACACACTGTGATTTCATTTATTTGACATTTTGAAAAAGGCAAAAACTCTAGTGATGAAGATCACAGCAGGTTTTGCCAGGCGTTAAGAGTAGGGGGAGGGTGTGACTGTAAGGGACAATGTGAGAGATTTCTTTCTGTGTTGATGGAACTGCTCAATATCCTGATTGTGGTAATGATTACACAGAAATCATCCAATTTGAATAAAAAGAAAATGATTGAAAAAAACGAACAGAGACTCAAGAATATGTGGAACAATACAAAAAGGTTTTACATTTATGTCATCAGAGACCCAGAAGCAAAGGAGAAAAAGTACTGAGGAAAAAAAATTTTTTTCAAGGAAATACTGAATAACTCCAAATTTGGTAAAAAGACATATATTCAAGAACCTCAAGTAGTCCCAGAGAGGATAAACACAAAGAAATCCATGCCTAAACACATCATAATCAAATTAAAAAATAAAAGAAAAAGAAATTATCTTGAAATCGGAGAAAAATAGACATATTTCATATAGGGAAACATGAATTCAAAGAAGGTAGATTCCTCAACAGAAACCATGGAGGCCAGAAGGAAGTGAAATAACATTTTTAAAATACGGAATGAAAAGACCTGTTAATCCAGAATTCAATATCTAGTGAAAATATCTTTCAGGAACAAAAGTTTAATAATGACAGTCTCAGATAAATGAAAACTAAAAAAATTTGTCCAAGTGAATCTACTCAAAAAGAAATACTAAAGAAAGTTCTTCGACTGAAAAGAAAATGATATCACAGAAAAACCTGAAATATCAGAAATGAACAAAGAACAACCAAAATAGTAAAAATCTGCATAAATGTATCAGACTTTATTTCTTCTAAATTCCTTAAAACATGTAAAAAGGCAGAAAATCAGATTTATAACATCATCTGATCAGTGTTTCAATGTATGTAGAACACATGAAAACTATATGAAAAGATGAAAGTAAAGGGATCTATTTAGTATAAGGTTTCTATATTCTATATGAAGTGGCGAAATATTAATTCTAATAGACTAAAAGAAGACTAATTCTAATCTCTATAGCAACTAGAAATTATATATATACACACATTTTATATATGTAAGAGATATAGCAAAAATCAACTTAAAATGGAATATCGGAAAGTATTCAAATAATCCAGAAAAGGCATATACCTCACTCTGAACACATCAATTATATTAAATGTAAATAAATCATAGATCTAAATGTAAAATATAAAATTATAAAAATTTCTAAAATTTTTGAAGAAAATCTTCATGACCTGAGATTAGGCTAAAAGTTCTCAAGACGTTATACCAAAAACATGAGAAATTCTTAAAATCAAAAAACTTTGTTCTTTGAAAGATACCATTAAGAAAAAGAAAAGGCAAGCTACAGAATGGGAGGAAATATTTGGAAATTGGATATACGACAAAGAATTTATATGCAGAGTATATAAAAATTCTCAGAGCAACGGTAAGAAATGAAGCAACTTCTTAAATTTAGACATTTAACTGGATATTCAAAGCAGGCCCATAATACTGAAAACCATTACAAGTAAATATATGACATCATTTGATTAAGTGACAAGTTTAATTGTAAATTACATTATTACATTATTACTAATGACTGCATTTTTAAACATATTTATAATAAGTTTATAGAACTAATTGATCTGGAAGCAATGTCCTGGAAATATATATACTTTTTTATGTGGAAATACAAATATTTATATGTTTTTTACACATAATTTTTTTAAGGATAAACATTGCTATGATTTAGGAATAATGGATGGATGAATAAATTTTAAATATCAAAGTTTTGCTGTATATAGGAGAAAATAACAGTTTTTTTCACATGCCCTATAGTCAAAATTTATTCTGTAGTACTGTTGTCAAAAAATAAAATGGCAAAGGAATGCTCAAAAACAATACAAAACAAAACAAATAACCCAATAAAGCAATGAGTAAAAGACTTGAACATAAAATTCACTAAAGAAAATAAACAGATGGTAAACACATATAAAGATGCTTATATTACTAACCATTAGGAAAATGAGATAAACTACACTCCTACTAGAATGGCTAAATTCAAAAACACATAAATACCATATGTTGGAGAGACTGTGGAGCTACCAAAACTCTCTTGTATTGCTGGTTGGAATGCAAAATGGTACAACCATCTGGAAAATGGCCTGGTAGTAAAATACACTTAACATATGACCCAAGAAACCCACTCCCAGGTATTCATCCTAGAGCAGAAGTCAGTAAACTTTCCTTAATGGGCAAGATAGTAAATACTTCAGGCATGCAGGCAATATGGTCTCTGTTACAACTACTTCACTCTGCTATTATACCATGAAACCAACTATAGACAATATGTAAAAGAATGGGTGTGTTTTAATAAAACTTTTTAAAAATAGGCAGCTATTCTGTAAATCAGTTTGCCCACTCCTGACAAAGAGAAATGAAAACTTACATTCACACAAAGCCCTCTATACAAATGTTTATATAACGTCTATTCATCATAGCAAAAAAATGAAACAACCTAAATGTCTTTCAGTGGGTAAATAGGTCAACTGTGGAATACCCATATAGTAGAATACTATTCAGCAATGTAAGGGAAAAATATATTGATACAGCAACAACAGGAATGATCTCAAAGGTATTATCTTGAGTGAAATAAGCCAGTTGCAAAAGTTTACATATTGTGTGATTCTATTTGGAAAAGGCAAAACTCTATTGATGAAGAACAGACCAATGGTTGTCAGGGCATAGGAGTAGGAGTGGGGGTTATATCTAAAAAAGGGCAGCATGAGCTTTTCTTGGTATTATGGAACTGTTGTTTATTCTAATTATGTTGGTAGTTATAAGAATTTATATTTGTGTTAAATTGGTAAGAGTTCTATGACCAAAAAGTCAATTTTATTGTATGTTAATTAAAATTATAAAAATAAAAAAAAAAAAAGAAAAGGAAAGTAAATTACAAAAGAAGTCACAAAGATCAAAGGAGAACTTTGAGAAATGACCTGTCCTGGCAGTGAGGTTGAAATATCAATGGATGGGTTTAATAACATCAGCTTAGACACGACTTGAAGAAATATTTATCCTTTACTGGAATACACATCTAAGGAGATAATCTAGAATAACTGCACGGAAAAGCAACTATTAAAAAACAAGATTATTTATTAAAAAAAAAAACAGGAAAATTTGAAAAAGAGATGCATAGAACTTTTATAAAAGACGAAGTATGGTCTGTGAAATTGAAAACTCAATGCATGGGGTTTTAAGAGCAGATTAGTCACAAAATGAAAAAATAATTACTAAAATATAGATCTGAGGAATAATCAGAAATAAGCACAGAGATAATGAAGACACAAGATATAAAAAAAAGGGTAAGTCAGACGCAGAAGATAAAAAGATTATATGTCTCAAATTCCAGAATGAGAATCAAAGTAAATCAGGAAAGAGTTCTGCTGCTACTTAGGATGTAAAAAGCTGCAGGGAAGGTTAATCTCAACCTAACATCAAGGAAATTCTGAATAATCTATAAAATCATAACCTTTCTTTAGCTCGTCAAAGACCTGTAGTCACAAGGTAACCAAGTAAAGTAACATTTTTCTCCTCAAAGAAAGACAGGAAACATAAACTGTCCACCTTTGGTTAAACATAGAGGAGGGAAGCAGCCACTACACAAGTGGGTAACAAGAAATCAGCTAAAATTTCAACAAATTCTTAAAGACAGATGTGAAGTAGACTATCACTATAAAACAGATGGGAACCCGAGACACAAAGGGACTCCATCAGAAAGATTGGGGTCATGGCAGCAGCATGGAGAGAGCTCCCCCAAGTGGCACAGGGATGCAGAGGTGATCAGCTGCTGCTAGGGTACAAAATGAATCCAGAACTCTTCTCTAATGGGAAAGAAACATCCTAAGCCATTGAAGAAAAGGCAGCAAAGTAATACAAGAAAAAAAAAAATCCTTTACTTCAAGGGAGAAGCAGAAGTCAAACTTATCTGACTCTGAGAGAGAAGCAGTAAACACTCTTGCTACGAAGGCAAAAATCCATTGTTTTGGGAAGAGGGGCAGAGGCAAAAACCTTCTGTTCTGTGGAGGGGCAGGAAACCCACTGGGCCCAGGAACAGTACCAAGCCTATGTCTGCTACCACTCTGGGAGGAACAAGGAACCCAAGAACATTCACAGACCCAGGCTGAATTTGGCTGCACTGGGAAGAAGGAGCAGGAAAACCGGAGAGCCCTACCTCCAAGGCACAGGTCTACATGACCTGCCCAATACTGAGGACAGACCATGAAAACATAGGATTCCCTTTGTTCTCATCGTGAACTTCACACCAAGTAACAAACATCACCTACTGCTAGTGAAGCGTCAAGTGCAAAGAAAGATTCCCCTCTGAAGTACAGATACATAGGGACTGTTGAAAGCCAAGCAGAGCTGGGACACTGAGGGAAACCCTCCAGTTCTCAAAACCCCATTCTCAACATACAGAAGAATTGAATTTAAATTCACTGCTGGAAGCATTTGAAGCCTGTGGTGCCTGAAGGTAATGAAAGCAACAAAAATCCCAAACCCAGCTCGACTGCTGCCTACCTTGAATTAATCCCCATACTAACAGCCTGATAAAAGAAATGTGCCCATTTCTGGGCATAAACACTCTTTGCTTCAGTCTCTACCATTTTTCCATAGGTAAGGTCCGTCATTCAATAAAAAAATTATGAGACAAAAACTCAAGAAAAAACAATTCAGTGGAAACTAATCAGAAGAATTAGACTCAAGGATGATTCAGATGTTGGGACTATCAGACAGAGACTGTAAAATAACTATGATTAAAGACCATAGAGACAGAAAGAAGGACTGTGGTTGCCAGAGGCTGGAGCAATAAGGAAATGAGGAGATATTGTTTATGTACATACAGTTTCAATTTTACAAGATGCGATGAGTTACAGAGATGGATGATGGTGATGGTAGTACAGCATTATGAATATATTTAATACCACTGAACTTTATACTTAAGAATAATTAAGAATGTAAATTTTATGTTATATATATTTTATCACAATAAAAAAATGGGGAAAAAATAGGAGCTAGTACAAAGGAACCATGAAATAATCTTGTATCTTGAATGTGGTGGTGGTTTCATAGAAGCTATTCAAGAGATAAACTTGCATAGAACGCACGCACGCATACATATGCTTATAAAACTGGTAAAATCTGAAAAAACTCTGGATTTTACTAATGTCAGTTTTCTGGTTAGTATTCTACAATTACATGAGATGTTACCATTGTTGGAGGCTGGATGAGAGTGTTTGAAATCTTTTTATATATCGGTTATTTTGCAAATACCTGTGAACCTATGATTACTTCAAAATTAGAAGTTAAAAACCGTGTGTGTAAGAATAGATGAACTAAGATTGGCAAAATATTGATAACTGTTGAAGGTGCCCAATGGGTAGCTGCAGGTTAATTATAATAATATTATGGTTTATATATAATTGAAATTTTCCATAATAAAACATTAAATAAAAAAAATTCTGAGATCTAGTGGAAAAGTTGGACAATGTGCATGAATAAGTGGAGAATTTCAGCAGAGAGAGATTTTAAGAATCAAATGAAAATGCTACAACTAAAAAATATTACATTAGAGATGAAAGATTCCTACAATGGGATCACTGGCAGACTGAACTGCAGTTGAGGAAAGAACCTGTAAACTTGAAGATAGGATAAAAGAAATTATCCAAACTGAAATGGAAAAAAAAGGCATAGAACAAAGCATCCAAACACTGAGACAGTATATCAAATTGTCTAACATATGCATAATGAGAGTTACAGAAGAGTAGAGAACAGCAGAAGTATTTGAAAAGACATGGTGGAAAACTTTCACACAAATACACCCTAGATATAGCACAACTGTGGAAAAGAGAAATTAAGAGGTGTGAAGGCGGACCGAAAAACACACAATGAGAAAATAACAATATTAACAGACCACTTGTCACAATCTATGCAATCAATCCAGAAGACACTGAAAGGGTATCTAAAGATGTAAAAGATACCCAGTTGTCAATGGTTAAAAACACATTCCTGGTTTTCCTCCCACCTCTCAAACATTTCATTTAAATTCCTTTGCAGGATCCTTCTCTTCTATTCAGCAGTACAGTTTAGAATTCCTCATGGTTCAGTTCCAGTCCTTTTCCTATTTTCACTCTATATTCTCCCCAAAGGCAATTTCATTCCTGCTCAAGGCTTTAACCTCTACACACTAGCAGATAACTCCAATGTTATGTCTCATACCTAAACCTTTTCTGAGCTGCCTTCTCCATATTTTTACTTTGGTGTTTCATAGGCACTCAAGTTCAACATGTCCAAAATGAAATCACAATTTCATTTGACTTAGTCCTCTTCCAACTTTCCCTATCTCAACAATTGCAATCACCATCATCAAGAAATTATTCCCTGTCAATAACTCCTGACCCCTCTTATTCAACCAATACCATGCCCATTCAATTATGCTTCTGAAATATCCCCAATCCATCCAGCTACCATTATTCTAGTCCAAACTACAAATTTCTCTTGCTTGAACTGTCTTAACTGCCTAGTCGTTGCCCTCCTTCATCTACTATTGCACCCATTCAATCCCTTCTTCCTTCAGCATTCAGAATAATTCTTTCTTGGATGTCATACCTCTGTCTTCCTTAGACTCTGTTTAAAACCTTTCAATAGCTTTGATCTTAGGACTGTGATAAAACTCCTCATACCAAACTCCACATATTGTGGACCTTCCATACTTTGCTAGCTTTGTTTTATATCACACTACTCTGCTCTTGCCCTCGTAGAATGGTTAAGGCATCATACCAGTTGCTCACAGACGCCATGCTCCCTCCTAGCACAGTGCCTATGCACAAGCTATTATATTGAAGATCTCTTTGTTAGTTTATGCCTACTAAGTTTTCAGATGTCAGCTCAAGTTTCAGGAACTCATTCCATGTTCTCCCACAAAGTTAAATTTCTGATGTGTACTTCAAAAGCATTATGCAACTCTTCCCTGCAGCATTTAACAGGCATAATTTTAGATTTCTGAGATTATTTAATACCTGACTAGGCTGCAAATTCCATGAGGATCAAAGATTATGTTTTTGCTCACATTTTAATTTTAATGCCTAGTGCATAGTGAAAGTATAGTAAATTTTTATCGATGAAAGAATAATATAGAGAATATAGGCTTAAATAGAAGCCATAATAGTGTGATGCTTTCAGAAATATTTTGATATTTATTTATAAATTCAAAAGTATAGAGTGAAAACAATCTCTGAAAAAATAAATCTGTACAATATCTTACCTGGACACAAATTCACTTAATTCTGAATATGAGGTGGGCTCCATTATTATGTTGAGGTCAGTAATAACAGAAGATAAATTCTCCTTATCCTAAAATTTAAAAAAAAGTGTATGTATCAGAGCACGGTAACCTTTAAATAAAATGAAAAGACAAAAATAACTTAAAAATATGAAAAATGAAATGCCACCAATAATAGGAAAATGTATTCATCAGAAGGTACTAAAATATTGATTATTTGTTAAAGGAATAATATTAGCTCCTTGCCCGATACCAAAACCCAAAATGAACTCCAAATGAATTACTTTCTTAAAAACTGAAACCATAAAATATTAGAAGGAAATGTAGACACTTAAGTTAATAACTGAGCAAGGAAGAAATTTCTAAGCAAACAATAATAGAAAAAATAAGCAAATATAATTACATAAAAAAAGTCAAAATATCTATATAAAAAATGACTGTGACCAAAAGAGAAGCAATAAACAGGAAAATTTTTACCATAAACGTAACAAGAAGATAGGAACACTACAAAGAAAAAGACAAAGGACATGAACTAAAAAGTCATAGAAGTAAAAGACAATTCACATAGGAAACATTCACTCTCACTAGTAAAAAATAAATGTAAATTAAAACAATGATTTTTTTTAATATATAAAATCATTTGGGCAAAGTGTAACTTAACACATCCAGTCTCTGTTCCAGCAATTTGACTTCTAAGAATCTATCTTAAAGTAATAAAGACAACGACTTCTGGCTACTTATTACAAAAAACCTCCCTCGCCCCCCAAAAAACTCTTCATTCAATAATGGGTGCTAAATAGTTACATATTTTGAACTGCAAACTCAGGTTTTCTTCTTTACTCTAATAAATTTTCTTCTACTACATATTTGTCTATAATTTCACATTTTTACTATTCTTGTTTTTGGAAAAATCATATATTGACTCTCCATTGTCTATTTCCAGATTTTTTTTTCATTTTAATTGCTCTTACAGGTGATTTTTCTCAAGCCTATACTCCATATTATATTCTACTCCTGGCTACTTCTAATGTAGTTTTCAGCACTATAATCATCATTTCCTTCCTTGTTTCCTTCCTTCCTTCCTTCCCTCCTTCCTTCTCTCGTGTCCTCCCTCTCAGCTCTCTTTTACTCTTACTAAAATTTCTTTTTATGCTTTCATTTGAGGGTCAGAACAATTTTTATATAGCATGTTCTTGTATTTCTTGGATTAATTTTTCCAAAGTGCATTTATCTCCATTTTCTTATTAATTCCTTTCATGGTAGTGGTTTTACATAAGTCCTAAAAGATGATGAAAGAACTCTGCACTGCCTTTGTGCTTTGAATTTTGTTAATAGGAATAGGTCTAAAAATTTTTGCTATCTCCTAGAAACAGACTGAGTAGATACTCCTCAACTCTTCCCCATTTGTAGGGTTACTATCTGACTTGCTGGAAAAATGAATATTGATGGTTTGTAATCTTCGTTTAGCTTTTTAGCTGCTCGAAGGTACAGTGGGAATTGTTAGGAACAGCTGCAGTTTAAGTAGGCTATCTGTGGGCATATACCACTGTAATCAAAAACACATTCTAGAGGCACTCTTACAACTCAAATAATAAAAAGATGACCCAATAAAAACTGAGCAAAGGATCACAACATTTTTCCAAAGATGATATACAAATGGCCAATAAGCATATGAAATGATGCTCAACATCATTAGTCATCGTCTGTTAGTTGAATTTCTACACCTAGATATATACATAAGGAAAGTGAAAACATGTCTATTTAAACATCTGAACATGAATGTTTATAACAACATCACTCATAATAGCCGAAAGGTAGAAACAACTCAAGTGTCCATCAACTGATGAATGAATAAACAAATTGTGATATATCCTCACTATGGAATATTATTCAGCCAAGAAAGAAAAAGAATGAAGTAAAAATACATGCTACAACATGAATGAACCTTGAAAACATTACGCTAGGTGAAAGAACCCAATTAAAGAGACCACATATTATGATTCCATTTACATAAAATGTCCAGAATAGGCAAATCTATAGAGGTAGAAAAGAGATTAGTTGTTGCTTGGGTCTGGGAAGAAGAGGGGAGAATGAGAAATAATAAGGAGTATGGGATTTCTTTTGGGAGTGATCATTTCCTAAAATTGAAGTGGTAATATTTGTACAGCTCTATGAATATACTAAAAACTAATGAATGTATACTTTTTGTATGGTAGAATTATATGATATGTGAACTATATCTCAATAGAGTTTTTACAAAAAAGAAAAAAATCTGAGGCATGTCTTACCTTTTGAGTATGTGTGGGTGCATTGATTTTGGCCTTTCATCCATTAGGCTAGGTAAATAATCCTGTCGGCATAGAGCCTATGATTTACTAGCCCCTCTATTTCTTTTATTTATTTATTTATTTTTGGTGGAGCTTGACTCTGTCCAGCCACTGGTAAGCTGACTTCAAGACACTGTTTGCCCATCTCTCTCTTACTTATCATACCGCTAACCAGGTCAATCTTCCCCAGTTAGTAAAGAAGGGAATGGAGCTTAGAAACGAGCTGACTTCAAATCCCCAGCTTAAGTCTCAGCCACACATTCCTTTCTACCACAGTCCATTTAACTTAAGTCCAAAGTTCACATTCTTCTCTACAACTTAAGGATTATAGGTAGAGACATTCAGGAAAAGAGTCCTGTTAACTTTGCGAAATTAATATACTCCTCATGAAGCATCCTATATAAGATTTCAGTGTTTTCTTTCATTCACATTCAAATATCATCATTAGGTACATTTCTTTGGAGACTGTGACAGGATTTTATTCTTTTTAATTAAAAAATTTCTCTATTTTTGAATCATTTTATTCATTTCATTGGGTTTAAAGGAGAGAATTTATGAAAAGATACTTAATCCATCCCTCTCCCACAAACTTTCACCCATCTTATTTATTACACTGCATGGACTATGAATGCTGACACATGTCAACTCTGATGTTCTTACAATTCTGCATAAATAGTACAGCACTAACAACACCAGATAGTAAATCTGGGGAATGGAGTTGCACGTTCCAAACACCTCTGACAACAATAGCTGTGCCCACATGAGTGATCATTCAAATTCTCCAGGTATGATTCTATATAAAATAACGGAGCTGACCTAGATAATTTATAAAAACACTTTTGGTTCCAACATTCTGTTAATATGATTTTAGGTGATTTTTGCTTTTAATATTGTATTATTGTGATTTTATTATAACACCATTCTAAAATAGGACAGCTTTATTATTTAAATTTTTTTTGATAGCTAAACATCTCCCTCTGGTGGAAATTTAATTTAAAAAAATGTTTTAGAACACAGAAGGTCACTGTGTCCTCACCAGTTTTTTTTTCCATCAGTTTAACTATAAAAATCTGTTCAACATGTAAAATGGTAAAACCATTTTGAAGGTAATCTAGTACCATCAATTAGAATTTACATGTACATCTTCTTTGACTTAGCAATTCTACTTGAAATATATTTCTAAAGGTATACCTATATGAGTAGGCCTAGAATATGTGAGGGTTTACCATTAATAAAAATTTTAAAATAATTTCCATTACCCCATTACATCAGAATTCTAAGCAACAAAAATAAAAAGTGAGTCCTTTGTTTCTTTATTTTCCAAAAATGCCCGAGTCCCACACATGAGTTATCCCCAAAATTTTGCTGATTAGAAAACTGTTTGTGTCTACAGCCTTGCTAACCTGAACAAGCCCAATCCCATCTGATCTTAAAAGCTAAGCAGGGTCGGCCCTGGTTAGTATTTGGATGGGAGACCACCTAGGAAGACCAGGCGCTGTAGGTGTAAAAAATAAAATAAAATAATGAGGGATTGTAAGCTGACAAGGTCCTTACAATTTGTGAGGTCAACCAATGGTTGACTTGCCTAAGAAACAAAAATAAAAATACAAAAAAATAAAAATTAAATAAGTAAAATAATGAAAATTGTTTATAATTACAAGATCTTGCTTACCAAACTGGTCGAGAAGAATCATAAAATTGGAAAGAGGCATAGAGAAAGTGAGTGTTCTCAACATAGCCAGGGAGAACTTGCTTCTTCTGTAGCAAGTAAACCAAACAGTTCAAAAACACCTACATACTTTGAAATGTAAAAAACAATTACTATGCTTTGTGTCTTTTAAAGAATATCAACTATTCCTTTCAGGTTTTTTTCCTGCATCCCCTAAAGCATATGGGACAGAAACTGCTGGTATTCCCCAATTTTGCACTTCATTCTTGCCCCACATTTTCATTAGCCATATATATGGCCATATATAATGAAGACTAAATTTCCAGCCTCCCTTGTTCTAAATTATCAGCAAACAGAATGTAGATGAAAATTATGGGTGTTACAACTTCTAAAAAGTTTTCTCAATAGAAAAGGTGAGGATGCTTGAAATGCTAAAGTGATTCACACCATGATTTTAGAAGCCATGTGGTGACAGCAGAGCCAGATGATCATAAATCCACCATACTAGTCCTTGAAAACTTATTCTGAAATTTGCTTAAGTAATAGAGAAATAAACTTGTAGTACCTGGAACCACCTTTTTTTTTAAGTTTTCTGTCATGTGCAGCTCAACTAATTCTGATTCATTCATCATGTGAGCTAATGGTATAACCTTAAGCCATTATTAGATTATCACAAAATTTTCAATTATGCCTCTGTGGTATGGGATCAAAATATTACCTTAAAATACTATTGATATGGAGGGAAGGGCTGGGCTGGTGCTGCCACTGCCTGGTAGGAGGCAGGAAACATGGCCACTGCAGTAGGGGGAGCAGGGCCTGCATGGCAGGACCCACATGGCTCCAGTCTTATCTGTGCTGCCTCAGAGCAGCCACCCAGGACCAGCAAACTAAACCACTGTGAGAGCTGCAGGGGCCCATTGTTAGTTCACCCTGGGAATGCCTCTGATCAAGGAATAGCCATTCTTCAGAAGCACATCATATTATAAAAATGTCCCCAAACTGTGACCTCGTCTTTGATTCGACTCCTGATGGAATCAAACTACTGCTTGATACTTTCCTTCAGGGGCTTAAGATGACCAAAGTATGCAACGTAAACAATATAAAGTTAAAATATACAGTCTATTTTATCTCTCAGGCCATAGGTCTACTAATGAGCACCCTGATAAATATTTGTGCATAGCCCATCCTGGAATGTCCAGCTCCACTGAGTATCTCATTCACCTCAACTTTAGAGGACAACCTCTTTTTTCAGTTGGCCTCATAGACCAACTTCTCAAGAGAAAGCCTAATTTTGCCCATAATATAGCTTTTCCCCAGATAACCCATGAAATAACTGTAGAAAAAGATGAACACCTATAACAGAAAAAGCCTACAAGACCCTAAAGCTACTTAGGATATGGCCTGTAGTCCTGGTCCATTAGTGGAGGCCGGAATGCATTTGATGTATCACCACTCTGAGTTTAGGATCACACTGGCCACAAAGGAAGAAAATGTAGTTTGTCCTTTTGTAATGCAACCTTCTGCTATGGGACAACATCCAGGGGTTCCTGGGTTACACGATGGAGAAGCCTAGGGTCTTGGCATGTGCTGTCTATCCCAAACGAGACCATTCCATTTGGGTCCATGATCTGTTTAAGTCTTCAGCAAATGATCTTTGCGGTCAGGCAGAACAATGATATCGCCTTGGTAACCTAGAGTGGTTCCAAAGCCTGGTGCCAGCCTGTGAAGAGTATAACTCCGCTAGGGCCACTCATCACCTACATTCCTATGTTGTATTCTTGTTCAATCAGCCTTGGCAATACCACACTGTGGATGTTCTTGGTCACTCTGGCAGTGATGAAAGGGGACAGTTCAAGGTTAAGAGCAAGCTGGGAGCTCTGTCATCAGACGAAGGGCCTAGAAAACTCGTGGCTCATTCTCAGCCTGCCAGGATCAGTGGTAACAATCAAGACCATGGACTACAAAGAGTTCTCGAGAAGCAAAATCTTCTACCCCAGTAATTAGACCCAGGCACTCTTGACTAGTTGGGGGTGGCTATCTGACACCTAAGGAGGCAGGGTCCTGGTTACTTGACATCAACTCTGTCCTATATAAAAAGGGACAATGAAACTGTTTTTGTGGCTGAGGACAAGGATGTGGAATCCTGGCACATGACCATGAATGCAAACAAGTACCTTGTCCATAGGACTCGGTGTGATGACCAGTCTACATCCACTTTAGTTATCTTATAAGCTAAGGCCAAAGCAGCCTCCCTGCCCTTCCTCGTTCCTTTCCTCTACACATACTTCTTGTAGGCCCAGCTGGCAAAACTCACTACTTGAAAGTGCTTTCTGCTATCAAAGCATAAGCCTCGCCCCTGTCAGTTTTCAAAATTATGCCTGGATACCACTCTTCTCAGAGCCAGCCTTTGAAAGTATCTGAGACTTGTTCTTCTGCCTTCCCCCAGCGAGGTGTTGCATGTTACCATTCTGTCTGATTTCTGATTTTATGTGAAAAGCTTAGCCAAAGTATCTTCCTCCTATGTTGTATCTCAGCAGTCCAGAACTTTCTGGCATAACCATGAACCACCTTGGAGTCTAATCCTCCGGCCCTGAGCAGTCTTCAGATGGCTGTGGTCCCAGATGACCTCATGAGAGGCCCTAAGCAAGAACATCCAACTGAGCGGCTCCCAAATTCCTGACCCACAAAAAAATGGGTGAGATAAAAAATGTTTTTGTTGTTGTTGTTGGAGGTACTAAATTTTGGAAAAATTTGTTAAGCAACCATAGATAATGGATAATACATGGCTGGCATATGAGCTAACTAGTGAGGGCATCCAGGACTGTTTCTATGATCTCAGGGCTTACACTGGGAGTCCAGGAGCTTTTGGCTACCAATAAAGCACCTATGCCCTTGACAACAACCCTACCATATGCAGTTGCTGGGCTACTGTAATTATACTTTAAAAACTTTTCGAAATGATACCACTTTGCAAAAATGTACTACAAGGGGACCCTGGTTTATAAACTCCTCTTTAGCTCAGCCACTACTGGAGGCTGGGGGTGGGTAGGAATTTTTTATTTCACAGCAAAAGAATCTGTTATCACAACATACTCCTTAATTTACCTGGATTTCCAGAATCTGAAATTCAAGTTGAAATGTAATCATGTGGCAATTTCCAGATAATCTGTGACTCTGTAGAACTTTCTTTATATCTGTAATGCAGAAAAATAAATATTTTATTTCCAAATAATAATTTTCTTCAAATACCTGTTATTTAATTTTGTGTGAATACCTATACCATTCATATGAGCATATGCATGAAGTAAACGTATTTGCATTGAAAATATCTAGAATAATGTGCACCAAATTGATTACCTTTGTAAAATAGGATTAAATCAACTTGTAATGTCTATTTCTCAAATATATCAAAGATTAAGAAATAGAAATATGTTAGTACAACCCTAGACAAGTTTGGATCATAACTGATAGATGTTTTTCATTTTTTCAACATTACCTGGTTCTGGTTAAAGATGGTAAATTGAATATATGTGTTTAGGTGCTCTCTCTTAGAACTTTACTAAAACAATAGCAAAAGTATTTTTTGAAGTATAACCTGAATACACTTAAATGCATAAAATGCCCTATTCTTAAGTAAACAGCTCAATATTTTTTTACATATGTATTTTCTATGTAACTACCACTGAGATCAAGATACAGAAATTATAAAGTACCCCATGAAATTGCCTCATGCTCTTTCGCAGGCTATACAATACTCTGCAACCCAAGAGATAACCACCATTCTGACTTTATTACCACGTAGTTTGACTAATAAAGGTATTCTGAGGAGAGCACAATTCTACAAGGATAAGTAGGAGAAAGATGAGAGTAACATAATTTTGGAAGCTGAAAATCAGATGGATAAACTAGATATCACATGGAGAAGTAGAACTGAACTGGTAAACTCAGGAAAACTGAAACCAAGCTAACAATGGGGAAAACTCAGATTCAAGACCATTTACATAGCAGAATAAGATTCTGCTATGTATCATTCATTTCTATATGAAATTTAAACTTCCACTGAGGTGAGCTGCCCACTCTCCCTCTTCTGCTGTCTTAAAGGTTATTTTGATGGAAATAACCTTCTTTAGCGAATGCTAACTTTAGTCCAAGTTCCTGATATCCAATTGCACAGCTGAATTAGTTTCCTCTTTTCTGTTACAGCATCACAGATCTTTGGCAATAAAGCTTACTTATTGAGACCAGAAACCCTCCTCAGTCAAATAGTCCTGCTGCTGAAACATTTATTTTAGCCACAGGCCATGTTCATTAGGATTACAGCGCTGCAGATGAAGCAGCTCTCATGTCAGTGCTGGGCAACTCCTAAAAATTACAAAATTAATGGTATTGTTGTTTTTACAATCACTTATTGCTGTCACTTGACTAAAGTTATGAGAGACTGTCTTCTTTAGTATATACCTCAGGCACCTTTTAAGAGTATTATGTACACGGTGATATTCAAAAGACACCCTACAAAACAAATGGACCACAACCACACATTCGAATACTTACCCTGCAGAATTTTAATTCAATCATATCCCAATCAATTTTCCATACTTAACAGGGTAAGCTTCAACAGCACTTCTAGATTAAAATTAACACTTACTCTTTTCGGCCACCTCAGTGTTCATTAGGTTCTCTGTTTTCTTGGAGTAATTTCTTATATTGATACCAGTAAGTGTACTTAGAAATAGAAGTTCTGATTCTAAATGTTCAAGATTACTTCTCAGATCTTTTAAAGATTCCCGTCCTTCAGAATCTGTTTGGTATATTTCTTGAAATGATTTTCTAAAAAGCAAATATTGGAATTAATTACTTCGATGAAGAAACCACCTAATATCTACGAATTTCTTCAAACAATTCCTATTTCGTCCTCCTTACTCTCTTCCCATTAAAATCAATTCAAAACCAATATGCCTTACTAACACTGCAACCTTTACTCACAACATAAAACCAACTTAACCAAATCATACAACCTTATTTCTACATATTGGAAACAACTGTAATTTAATTATAACAGGAGTACTCTGCGAAATTAAAATGTCCTTTTAGGAATGCTTTCAATGTTCCAACCTGTCTGATATCCTAAGGTATCTCGAATTATTTTAAAAGATGTTATGAAATTAAAAACAAAATAAATCAGTTAGCTGTAACTTCCAAAACAAGTGAAGTATCATATAGAGCATTTTATATTAAAAAAGAGATTCTCGGGAAATCTAATACGGGGGGTAAAAATTCCAAAGAAATAAGAAATAGCATTATCTCCCCAAACAACACTATAATCAGATATCCTTCATTGAAAACATGTAACTCTACTTTCCTTAAAAAAGAATAAAATTTCAGATAATAATTGCATTGAATGGTATTTTAGTTTTTGTCATACTTTATTGCCCTAATACTCTCTGCCATATCCTATATTGTTGACTTCAGCCATCTTAAAACATGCCTTCCTTGGATTCTGGGGCATGATTATCCTGATTCTCATTTCACATCTTGGGTTCTCCACTGTCCTTGCTTCTTGCCTGCAACCTTAGAGGAAAACCCAAACACTCTTGCCTCTGCTGTTCTAAATATGCACTCTCTCATTCCAGAGAAATATTTGATCATTAATCTCAGCTCCTCTATGCCAGTAAATCCTAAAGCACACCTCTAACCATATATCATTTCTTCCTGCGAAGTAAATTTAGCTTGCTAACCCATTAAATGTTTTTTTCCCTCAAATTAGCTTTTCCTCTAAATTCCCCTACTTATATTAATGGTAAAAGTTGTTCCTTTATAGTTCAATCTCCATATCCTTGGAGTCGCCCTTGGCTCCATTACTCCCTTCATATCTGGATCTACTGCCACACTTTCTACTCCTTCACATAGTAATCCCTATTTTTATGTTCCTAATTCCTCTACAGTAGCCTATGCTCTTATGACCTTATACCATGTCTCTAAGAAATAACCTACCTAACTCTGTATTCTTCACACTGGAAATTCAAAACTTGTACAAAATTTGTAGTTAACTTTTTAAAATTGTGTTTTAATGCTAATTTGAAATATTAATATAAGTATGAAAGAATGCCATGTGTTCTTTTGTATGTGTCACCATTGATTGATGAAAACCATTACTTTAAACATAGAAAGATAATGGAAAAAAGGAGAGAGGCAATTTTCATATATAAATGACAAGATCCTGTTAAGTGAATACTAACTAATGTCACAGCAAACTATAAATGAAATGTCAAGGTATTTCCAATAGAACAAAGTGTTAAGAACTAAATCATCACATTAAAGGATAAATACATAGAACTCAAAAAAAGAATCTATAGCTGGGAAAGGGGAGAATGTGGAGTTATTGTTTAATAGGTAAAGAGTTTCACTTTGGAGCAATGAAAAAGTTCTAGAGAAGGATAGTGGTGATAGCTGCATCACAACGTGAAAATACTTATTGCCAGTAAACTGTACACTTAAAAAGGGTTAAAACGGTAAATTTTATGTTATATATATTTTACCACAAAAGAAAAACAAACTGCATATTTTCATTTATAGCAGTGATTTACTTTGAGCAAAATATCATTGACCCATTTCAATGATAATATTAGTTTGAATAATTTTGGATTATGAATTTTATTGGTTATGAAGTTTTATTTATAAAGTTGTCTTGTTAGCATAAATTTTTTTGTTCAAAAGTAGAGATTCACAAGAACTTGTCTCTTTTAAATGAAATATACATGACACTTGAATTTAAAAGTCAATGACAGAATCTGTCTGATAGAAACTTTTTGGAACTCTAGGATCTGCTGAAGGCTTGCAACTTCCAAGAGAAAGCTTGGACATAAATTATGATCAATTTTGGCTCATAGTACAGTTGTAGCTACCTGTCCCCAACTCCAACTACACAGTGAGCAGCTGTGCATATGCTCCTGAAGCAACTTGCACAGGGCTTAGAGGAGTCAGGTGAAAAAAAAAGGACTCGGATGTCAGAAACATGGAGCACTGAAAGACATCCTCAGATTTCTCCCCTTGAAACAACGATAAGCTAAACATCTAAAATTCAAGCATAGGATCTGGGCATAAGAGCTACCATAGATCAGAACCCCAACGTTGGGCAACGGACTGGGAGAAAAGAAAAAGCTGCCTCTCACAGCAGAAGCTCCCTATAGGAGGAGGGGGAGGGGAGAAGGTGTGGCAACTTTCCTAAACAGCACTAAGTGGGAGAGCTGTAAGCTACACGTAGCCAGTGGCAGTGCCCAGGAATCAGGGCAGAAACCAGAGAAGTGGGGATGGCAGGAAAGCAGGAATGGCAGAGAAAAAACAGTTCATTCTAACCAGCTGTGTTTGCAAAACTGAAGCTCACCTGCAGCCCTCATCTCCCAACCCAGAGGGTCCCTCCTCCCATATCCTCTGAGACCAAACATTGCAAAGCCCCAGGGGAATCTGAACAAACACTACCGAAACTGTCGCTAATACTGACAGGGACTGAGACTAAGAGTAGTGAGTGTGATTGAAAAACTATAAGAAAAAAAAGACATTATTAAGACATTATATAAAGCAGGGATCCAAGAGGCTCAGACACCACCTATTGGAAACCAAAAGAAAAGCACCTTCTTTCTAACAGGTTAAAGAGAGACCTTTATACAAGAAATCTTCTTTCTGGGAAAAAAGCAGAATACATTTCCATTAATGCCCAGGAGGAGAACTAGTCCATTAAACACCATGAACAACCAAAGAGACAAGGCAGCTCAGAAAGAAAGAGAAAACTCTCCAGAAAATGAGCTTACAGTCATAGAAATATGCAACTTAAATGACAGAGAATTCAGAATGATACTTCTGAAAAAACTCAATGAAATCCAAAACGATTCATATCGACAATTTCAGAAATTGACAAAACAACTACATAAGTAAACTGAGTTTTTTATAAGGAGACTGAAACCTCAAAAATAACCAAAAAGACCACCTGGAGATAAAGAACACACTGCAAGAGATGAAAAATGAAATAGCAAGCTTGGGAAATAAGTCAACAAGATGGAGGAAAGGATCAGTGGTATTGAAAACAGAAATCTAGGAAAAAATCAGAAGGAAGAAGAGAGAAACCAAATAATAAAAAATAATATAAGAGAAATATAAGAACTACCTGATACAATTAGGAGAGAAACATGAGAATAATGGGTATTCTCAAAGAGGAGGAGCAGGGATTAGAAAGCATTTTCAGACAAATAGTAGATGAGAATTCCCCAAATCTAAGGAATGAGATGGAACTTGGAATTCAAGAAGTCAACAGAATGCCCAATTATCTCAACCTAAAAAGGACTTCTCCAAGACACATTATATTAAAATTAACAAAAATCAACAGCAAAGACAGAATTCTCAGGGTAGCTAGGGAAAAGAAGACGGTAACCTATAAAGGAAAACTCATTAGATTATCACTGATTCACAGGACAAATCTTATAAGCCAGGAAGTAGAGGAATCAAGTTTTCAAATGATTAAATGAAAGGAACGAACAGCCGAAAATAATGTATCCAGCTAAGCTTCTCTTTAGATATGAAAAAGAAATAAAGACATTTCCAGACATACAAAACTTGAGGGAATTCTCCACTATGAGGCCTGCATTACAGGAAATACTGAAAGGGGTCATCTCACCTAAAACAAAATGACACAAAAAATACACACACACACACACACACACACACACACACACACACATTTAGGAATAAGGCGACTAGTAGGAGAGTAGTGCAACGGATATAAAGAAGACATTGAAACCTTAATAATAAGAAAAGATTTGCTATAGCAAGTCAGTAAAGAACGTTCAGCATACATAGGGACAAACTGAAACAATAACAGAAAAGGGGAGGACTCCGAGATCCAAATTCGCAAAGGGGAGTGGAGATAAGACACACATATAAGTAAATGGACAACTACATATATATATATAACTATCCTTTACATTTTCGTAATGGTAACCACACAACAACGATTCAGAACTGAAGTACAGAAAATAAAAGGACGAGAGAAAATTCACAAAATCCAACCAAAATAAAAAAAATAGGCACACGTGCAAGGAAGCAATGGAAACACCCACCTACTAGAAAGCAAAAGATAAAATAACTATAAGACCTCATATTTCAATAATCGCCCTAAATGTAAATGGACTGAACTCACTGATAAAAAGGCACAGAGTTGCAGAATGGATCAAAAAACAAAACCCAACCATATGCTGCCTTCAGGAGACACATCTCAGCTCCAATGACAAATACAGACTCAAAGTGAAAGGGTGGAAAATGATATTTCAAGCAAATGGCATTCAGAGAAAAGTGGGAGCAGCAGTACTAATATTGGATGACACAGACTTCAAAATCAAAAAGGGAAAGAAAGATACTGAGGGACACTTCATAATGATAAAGGGAATCAGGTACCAAGAAGACATAACACTTATTAATATCTATGCTCCCAATCAGGCAGCCCCAAAATATATAAAGCAATTACTAACAGAACTAAAGGGAAAAACAGATCAAAACATTATCGTAGTAGGGGAACTAAATACCCCACTGTCGGATACGGACAGTTCATCCAAACAGAAAATCAATAAGGAAATGACATCCTTAAATGACACATTAGACCAACTGGACATAATTAACATTTACAGAGCCTTTCATCCCCAAACAGCTGCTTACACGTTCTTCTCTTGCGCACATGGAACATTCTCAAGGATGGACTACATACCGGGACACGAGATAACCTCAACAAAAGAGGGATGAAATCATACCAACCATACTCTCTGATCTTAATGCTTTGAAAACAGAAATCAACAGTAAAAAGAAAGCAGGAATAACCACAAATACATGGAGATTAAACAACATGCTACTAAAAAATAACTGGATCAGAGAAGAAATAAAAAGAGATCAAGAGACACATAGAAACTATTGATAATGATTGTACAACACTTCAAAACTTTTGAGATTCAGCAAAAGCGGTCAAAAGAGGAAAGAATGAACCCAAATAAACAACCTGACGCTTCATTTTAAACTAGGAGAGGAAGAAAATTGAGCCTAAAATCAGCAGAAGGAAAGAATCAAAAGTAGAGCAGAATTAAATGAAATTGAAAACAAACAAACAAAGCAATAGGAAAAATAAATGCAACAAAGAGCTAGCTCTTTGATAAGGTTAATAAAATTGACAAACCAGTCTACGGTCATGCCACCCTGAATGCGCCCAATCTCATCTGATCTTGAAGCTAAACAGGGTCGCTCCTGGTTAGTACTTGGATGGGAGGCCACCTAGGAATAATAGAGGCTGTATGCGTTAAAAAATAATAATAATAATAAATAACAATTGACAACCCCTGGCTAGACTCTCTAAAAAAAAAAAAAGGGAAATGACACAAAAAATATATAAAGGGATGAAAGACAGGAAATTATGACAGATCCCACAGAAATACATAGGATTGTACAATAACACTATTTGAAAAAGTATATAACACCAAGTTTAATAACCTAGAAGAAATGGGCTAGTATTTTAAAAAATACAACCTTCCTAGACTGAATTAAAAAAAAAAAAAAACTGTAAAATCTAAATAGACAGATCAGCAGTATGGAAATTGAAACAATCATCAAAACCTACAAAAAAGTAAAATTCCAGGATCAGATGGCTTCACCAGTTAATTCTACAACATTCAAAGAAGATTTAATACCTATTCTCCTTAAATTCTTCCAAAAAATCAAAGAGACAATACTTCCTAACTTATTTTATGAGACCATTATTACCCTGAAACCAAAACCTGATAAAAATAACACAAAAAAAGAAAACTACAAACCAATATCTCTCATGAACACAGATGCACACTCCTAAAGAAGATACTAGTGAACCGAATACAGCAACATATTAAAAAAGTTATACACCATGATCAAGTGAGCTTCATCCCAAGGGCACAGGGATGGTTCAATATATGCAAATCGATTAATGTGATACACCACATAAACAAATTAAAATATAAGAATCATATGATCATATTGATAGATGCAGAAAAGGTATCTATTTATGATCAAAACACTTAACAAAATCGGTATAGAAGAATAGTACCTTAACATAATAAAGGTCATATATGACAACTTCTCAGCTAACATTATACGTAATAGTGAAAAAATAAAAATCTTCTGTCTAAGATCAGGAACAAGGCAAGGCTGTCCACTATCACCACTGTTATTCAATATAACATTGGACGTCCTAGCCAGTGCAATGAGGCAAGATAAAGATACAACGGACATCCAAATAGGAAATGAAGAAGTCAAACTGTCACTTTATGGATGATGTGCTTCCCTATATAGAAAACTCTAAAGACTCCACAAGAACATGACTAGAAACAATAAGCAAATACAGTAAAGTTTCTGAATACAAAATCAATGTTCAAAAATCCATTGCGCTCCTATATTCTAATAATGAAGTGTCAGAAAAAGAAGTGGGAAAAATAATCTCACAATTGCAGCAAAAAGAATAAAATAAGAATAAATCTAATGAAACATGTGAGGGACCTATATAATGAATACCATAAGACCCTATTAAATGATATCAAAGAAGATGGAAAGATATTCCATGTTCTTGGATTGGAAGAATCAACATCATTAAAATGACCATATTACCTAAAGCATTATACAGATTTAATGCAATCCGCATCAAAATCCCATCAGCATTTTTTAAAGAAATAGAACAAAAAATCATCAGATTTGCGTGGAAGCACAAAAGACCCCGAATTGCCAAAGTCATACTGAGGAAAAAGAACAAGAATGGGGGCATCGCTCTACCTGACTTCAAATTAAACTACAGAACAACAATAATCAAAATGACACGGAATTGGCAGAAAAACAGACACATGAACCAGTGGAACAGAACTGAGAGTCCAGAAGTAAACCCATGTTTATATGGGCAAATAATTTTCAATAATAAAGCAAAAAACATACAGTGGAGAAAGGAACGCCTCTTCAATAGATGGTGCTGGGAAAACTGGAAAGCCACCTGCAAAAAAGAATGAAACTAGACTTGTCTATCACTACACACCAAAATTAACTCAGAAGGAATTAAGGACCTGAATATAAGACCTAAAACAATAAAATGCATAGAAGAAAACATAGGAATGAAACTCAAGGACCTTGGACTTAAAGAGGATTTTATGATTTGACCTCAAAGGCAAGAGAAGTAAAAGTTAAAATAAATGAATGAGACTATATCAAACTAAAAAGATTCTGCTCAGTAAAAGAAATCATCAACAAGGTACAAGACAACCATCCGAATGGGAAAATATATTTTCAAGCAACGCCTCTGATAAGGGCCTAATATCTAAAATATTCAAAGAACTCATACAACTCAATAACAACAAAAAAACAAACGATCCAATCAAACAATGGGCAGAGGACATGAACAGACACTTCTCCCTAGAGGGCATACAAATGGCCAACAAATAAATGAATAGATGCTCAATATCACTAGCTATTAGGGAAATGCAAATCAAAACCACAATGAGATATCATCTCATATCTGTTAAAATAGCTATAATCAACAGGATAACTAATATCAAATGTTGGAGAGGATGTGGAGAAAAAGGAACCCTTTAACACTGCTGGTACGACTGCAAATTGGTACAGCCACTATGGAAAACAGTATTGAGGTTCCTCAACAAACTAGGAATTGATCTACCATATGATCCAGCAATCCCTCTACTGGGTATTTACCCCAAAGACTTGAAAACTCATATCTGAAAAGATATTTTCACACTAATGTTCATAGCAGCATTATTCATGGTGGCCAGGACATGGAAGTAACTGAAGTATCCTACAATAGATAATTGGCTAAAGAAGTTGTGGTACATATATACAATGGAAATTACTCAGTCATAAAAGGAGATGAAATACTGCCATTTGCAACAACATGGATGGACCTTGAGATAATCATGCAAAGTAAAATAAGCCAGACAGAAAAAGCTGAAAATCACATGATATCACTTATATGTGGAATATAAACCTAAAAGCAACAAATGAGCAGGACAAACAAACAGAAACTCGTGGACAATAGACTAGTAGTTACCAGAAGGTAGGGGGGAAGGGAGAGGAGAGAGGTAGATGTACAAAAGGGGTCAATATGTGATGACAGAAAGAAATCTAACTATGAGAGGTGAACACACAACCTAAATATACATATGCCTTACTATTAAAATGTACAGCTGAAATTTATCAGCTTCCGTTAACCAATGTCACCATAAAAAAATTAATTGAAAAAAAAAAACTAAAGAAAACATTTTATGCAAATTTATTCTTTATTCTCAGGCTCTTTGCAATAATAATTGAACTTTTATGTTGAGCAATAATTATATTTAATAAAAGAGTGTACGTCTAAAAAAAAAAAGTTCATTCTCCCAAATATAGAATATCTGTGCTCCAGTGGCTGATTGTCACTTCTGATCACAGCAGAGCAGTCAACAAGATAGGCAGCCATTGTTGTAGCACCTCCCACAGTGTTGCAAGCCCCTCCCTCTAGCTTGAAGTGACTTCTATATTTGAAAAGCCATATCTCTTTTTCTCTCATCATTTTTGGCTTTTCCCCTTCCAAAAGCCAGATAGTAAAGATAAGGACGCTCACAATCAATTGACTATATGGAGAAAGTACGAAAGTGACTGCGCAAGGAAAACTTTAAATAAAAACATAAGAAGTCACAGGAAGACATTAAGTTTGCACCTCAGGCTGACCCTTGGAACTCAAGACAGCCTACAATGATCAAGAAAAATAAAACACTGAAAACAACAACAAAAAACAGCAAGCCCTGGGGAAGGTGGGAGAATCTGATTTCCAGAGTTATGACATTATTAAAATGTCTATTTCAACAAAAAAAAAAATTACGAAGCGCGCGTGCACACACACACACACACAAACCAGGAAAGTATGGCCAATTCAAAGGATAAAATAATTAAACAGAATTTGTCCCAAAAAAGGACTTATTGGAAAATATATTAATGATTTTAAAACAAAAGTATTAATGATGCTCAAAAATAAAGTAAGCTGTGGAGAAAATAAAGAAAATGATGTGTGAACAAAATAGAAACATTAATAAAAAGATAATAAGCCTAAAAAGAAAAGAAAGGAAATTCTGGAGCTGAAAAGTACAATAACTAAAATGAAAATATCACTACAGGGATTCAAAGGCAGATTTGGGCAAGCAGAAGAAATTTGTGAACTCAAAGAAAAGACAAAGAAAATTATCAAAGCTAAGAAGAGAACAAAAAAAAGGAGAAAAATGAACAGAGCCTAAGGACCTGTAGGACACCATCAAAAAGACCAACATGTGCAGTGAGAGATCCAGAAGAAGAAAGGGAAAAAAAGAATATCTGAAATAATGGCTGAAAACTTCCCCAAATCGGTGAAATACATGAATATAAATATACAAGAAGCTTAACAAACTCCAAGTAAGATAACTTAGAGACTCACACCAAGACATAATCAAATTCAAAAGCCAAGGATAAAGAGAGATCTTAAAAGATGTAAGAGAGAAGCGAATCATCACACACAAGGCATCCTTAATAAGGTATGAGCAGATTTCTCATCAGAAATTTTGAAGGCCAGAAGATAGTGGGCTGCTATTTGCTAAAAGAAACATGCTAAAAGAAAAAATTGTCTGCCAACAGTCCTATATCTGGCAAAATTGTCTTTCAAAAGTAATGAGGAAATTAAGACATTTCCAAATAAACAAAAACTAAGGGACTTTGCCACTAGACATACCCTGAAAGAAATGCTCAAGGGAGTCTTGTAAAGTAAAATACAATTACACTAGACAGTAACTTGAAGCCACATAGAGAAATAAAGATCTCAATAAGGCTAATACATGAACATTTATAAAATTTAGTATATTGTAACACTGGTTTGTTTTCTCCATGATTAGGAGATCAATATTTCAAAAATTAGCCTAAAGCTACTATTATTGTAACTTTCATTTATAACTCCAAATCTTATTTTCTACAAAGCTTAAGATACAAATGCATTTAAAAGAATTATTAGTTTAAGTGAGGAGAGGGGCACACAATGTACAAAGATGTAATTTTGTGACATCAAAAACCAAAAAGCATGGGGCAGAGCTGCAAGCAGGTAATTTTTATATGTCATTGACGTTAGGATGGCAAAATTCAAATTGCAGTATTATATCATTAGGATGTTAAATGGAATCCCTCACAAAAGAAAATGAGAAGGGATTTTAACATTTCACTTAAAAAAAAAAATCGACTACCCAATATGAGACAGAAATTCAGGAATGAGGAACATATAAAAAACAAACAGCAATGCAACAGAAGTCTCTCCTTGTCAGTACTTATTTAAATGTAAACAGATTGAACTCTCCAAACAAAAGGTAGAGAGGTTGGCGGAATGGATAACCCATGATCCAATCATATGCTGTCTTATAAAAGAATCACTTTAGATCCAAAGACGCAGATAGAAAGTAGGAAAAAAAAAATGGAAAAGATATCCTATGCAAAAAGTAATGGAAAGAGAGCAGAGGTGGATGTACTAATGCCAGACAAAATAAACTTTAAATCAGAAAAGTTCAAAAGAGATAAAAAGGGCATTATATTAATGAAAGTTTCAACACAGGAATATATAAAAAATTCTAAACATTTAAGCACCTACTTACGGACTATTAAAATATATGAAGTAAAAACTGACAGAATTAAAGGAACAGTTCTACAACAACAGATGGAGTTGCAGTTCAAGATGGTGAACTAAGAGCCTGAATTCACTGCCGTCCACTACACACCAAATCTCTACCTTCATATGGAACAATTTCTTCTGAAAGAAACCCAAAATCTAGCTGAGCAACTCCTATACATTGGACAAATGATTTAAAAAAAAAAAAAAAAGCATCAAAATGAGTAAGAGGCTGAGGCACAATAATCTCACTGTAAACACCATCCTAGGCATGGCAACTTATTATCGAGAGGGGAAATAACATCCCCGAGCTGCTCCCCAATAAACAAAAGTTTAAGCACCATAACTGGTACCCCATCTTTTTGGACCAGCACCTGAAGGATGAGTCCCCAAAACATCTAGCTTTGAAAGTCAATAGGGCTTGTGTCCATGAGACCCACAATGCTACAACAAACTGAGAAATAGTTCTTATAAGGCTCATGAATGTGGACTTACCCACCCTAGGACACAGCACAGAGGCAGCCAACAGAAAAGACTCCAGTTTTTCTGTTAAAACGGCCTATTTCATTAAGTTAAAGCATCAGCCTGAAAGGCAAGCTTCTAATTTAACATAGGGGCCAATCAAAATAATCTCCAAAGACATTGGCTGGTGGGCACAATCTTTGCATTCTCCTGCTGCTTTACTGCAGATGACCAGTAACCCCTGGAAAGGAGTTATGCACTCGTCTGGCACCCTGACTTTTGTGGCTGCCCCTAGGGAACACCTCATGAACGCCTGGCTCTGGCAGCCAGCAGAACTTAGAATCACAAGTCCTATAGGACTGTAATGGAGAAACAGTCATTTACTGACTACCTGCCCAAGACACAGAGCAGAAAAAAACAGATGAAACACACCCTCATCTTTCTGTAACAGAAGCATATTAGCTCACCTTCATGGCTGAGGCCTGAGAAGCAGGCTTCTAATCAAGCACACATCTAGAGCCCAACTACAATCCTTTCCAGAAACTGGGGAGGCCAGCAGACTCCTCTTCACACTCTCCCTCTGCCCAGCTCCAATTCATCAATGTCTCCAAGAAAGGAATCTATGTTTATCGCTGGCACCTCAACAGTTGTGGCTGCTGCCCAGAGGACATGTCCCATTACAGCCTGGCTCTGGTGGCCAGTGGAGCTTGCAATCATGGGTTTAATAGGAAAACAGCAAAGAAACACCATTTACCTGGCTATCACATTGAGGCTCAGTGCAGAGGAAGCAGACAGAAATGACCATCACCCAGCTTTTCCTAAAGAGATAAATTTGCGTTCTTTAAAAGCTGCTACTTGAGAGTCTGGTTTCCCAACCACCTGAATTTAGGTGATGACTAAGATTTTTTCCTTTTAGTACAAGTCTTGACATACCCTCAACTAATGGGAGCCAGTAAGAATGTAGTCTGTTTGGACAATCAAAAAGATTTGAGAGACAGAAAATCAAGAAGGTTAAACAATAAGGTTAGTTTATTACAGGAGGCCACTCCTTTGAGACTGAAAGAGATAGCTGCTTTAGCTAATGTATAGAAACCAACAAAGGTTCAAGAAAAATGAAGAAACCCAGGAATATGTTCTAAACAAAAGAACAAGAAAAATCTCAAAAGAAAGAATTTAATAAAACAGAGATCAGTGATTTTCCTTATAAAGAGTTCAAAATAACAGTCAAAAAATGTTCACCGACCTCAAGAAAATAACGAATGAACAAAGTGAGAATTTCGACAGTTAAAAAATATAACAAAGTATCAAATAGAAGTCATAGAGCTAAAGACTACAATAACTGAACAGAAAAATTCAATAGAGGGATTCAACATCAGACTAAATGAACCATAAGAAGTGGTGAACTCAAAGACAGGGTGGTAGAAGTGATCTAATCAAAGCAGCAAAAAGGAAAAAGAATAAAAAAAAGTTAAGATACCTTAACAGATTTATGAGACAACAAACAAACCAATTATAGGGGTCTCCAAAATAGAAAAATGAAAGGAGCAGAAAACTTATTTCAAGGAAATAATGACTGAAAGTTTCCTAACTTGGAGAAGAAAACTGACATCCAGATCAGGGAATTACCAAATAAAAGAAACTCAAAGAGACCCACACCAAGACACTTTATAATTAAAGCATCAAAAGTTAAAGACAAGGAGAAACTCTTAAAAAGCAAGAGAAAAACAACTGGTTACATACAAAGGAACCCCGTAAGACTATAAAGAGATTGTTCAGCACAAACAATGCAGGCAAGAAGAGAGCGGCACAGTATAAACTGCTGAAAGAAAAAATCCACCAACCAACAACATTCTACCTGGCACAGTTGTCCTTAAGAAGTGGAGAGTTTCCAGACAAGTAAAAGCTGAAGGAGTTCATCACCACTACACCAGCCTTACAAAAAATGTTAAAGGGACTTCTTTAAGCTGAAATGAAAGAGTCCTAATTAGTAACAGTAAAATATATGAAAGTATAAACCTCACTGATAAAAGTAAATATATAGTAAAATTAAGAAAAATCTAATGGTATAAAGGTAGTAGGTTCATCACTTATAAAGCCAGTATACAAGTTAAAACACAAAAGTAGTAAAAATAACTAGAACTACAATAATTTGTTATGGGAAACACAACATAAAAAGGTTGTAAATTGTGACATCTAAAACATAAAATGTGAGTGAGGGTGTAAAAATGTGGAACTTTACAATGTGTTCAAACTTAAGTTGTTATCAATTTAAAATAGATGATTATAAATGTCTTATGTAACCCTAATAACAACAGACCAAAAGCCTATAGTAGATATACAAAAGACAAAGAAAAAAGATTCTAAGCATACCACTACAGAAAATCATCAAATCCCAAAACAAGAGAGGAAGAAATAAATTATAAAACCACCAGAAAACAACAAAATGGCAATAAGTACACAGCTATCAATAACCTTAAATGTAAATGGGCTAAATTTTCCAATCAAAATACAAAGATTGGCTAAATGAATTAAAAAAAAAACAAGACTCATGTATATGCTGCTTACAAGAGACTTGCCTGAGATATAAAAACATACACACACCTAAAGTGAAGGGATAGATATGCTAAGCAAATATAAAAAAAAAAAAATAGACTTTAAGACAAAGATGGTAATAAGATGATGGTTATTATATAATGATAAAAGGGCCAATCCAACAAGAAGATACAATATTCTTTAATACACCCATCACAAGAGCATATAAATATATAAGCAAATATTAATAGGCCTAAAAGGAAAAGGACAGTATATGTCACTTGACATATGACAAAATGACATAATAGAAGGGGACTTTAATATACCACTTTCATCAAAAGATCATCAGGCATAAAATCAATAGGAAATATTGGCCTTAAAGGACACAGTCGATGAGATAGCCTAACAGATATACACAGTACATTCCCTCCAAAAGCAATAGAATATACATTTTGTTGTATATAAGCACGCAAGGAACAGACTCCAGGACAGGGCATATGTTAAGCCCCAAAAGCCTTACTAAAGAAGACTGAAATCATATCCAGCATCTTTTCCAACCACAATGGTATGAAACTAGAAATCAATTGAGACAAATGAAACTAGTTATACTATATACCAAACTTATGGGCTGCAACAAAAAACAATATTAAGAGGTAAGTTCAGGGCAATGATTGCCTACTTTAAGAAACAAGAGTTGTCACAAATGAAAATCCTAAATTTACAGCCCAAGGAACTAGAAAAAGAACAAATGAAGCCCATATTTACTAGGAGAAAGGGAATAAAGATCAGAGTAGAAAAAATGAAATACCAACTAAAAAGGCAACAGAAAAGTCAGTGAAACTGAAGGATGGCTTTTTAAAAAGATAAACAAACAAACAAACAAAAACCCTAAACTTTAGCTAGACTCAAACGCACACACACAAAGAGAGAACTCAACCAAACAAAACCAGAACTGAAAGTGGAGATGTTACTGCTGACACCACAGAAATACAAAAAGTCATCAGAAACTACTATGAAAAGTTATATGCCTACAACTTGAACGACTTAGAAGAGATAGAAAAATTCCTAGAAATATACAACTACCAAGACTGAATCATGAAGAAATAAAAAATCCGAACAGATCCATTACTTGTAAGGAGAATAAATCAGTAATCAAAAACTCGTCTACAAACAAAAGTCCAGAACCAGATGGCTTTCTTCTCACACTTCCAAAAAAAGAAGAGGGAACACAAAACCAGATATGGACACTCCAAGAAATGAAAGTTACAAGCTAATATCCCTGATGCAAAAATTCTCAACAACATTATCAGCAAACCAAATCCAACAACACATTAAAAGGATCACACGCTATAATTAAGTGTGATTTAGTCCATAAATGCAAGGATGGATAAATATCCGCAAATCAAAATTCTATATTATCAAAATGAAAGATAAAAATCATATGATCATCTCAATAGATGCGGAAAAAGCATTTAACAAAACTCGACATCCATTTATGATAGAAATTCTCAACAAACTGGGTATAGAAGGAATGTACTCCACATAATAAAGGCCATATATGACAAGCCCACAGCTAACATCATACTCAATGGTGAAAAGCTTTCAGCTTTTCCTCTATGATCAGGAATAAGACAAAGATGCCCACTCTCACCATGTTTATTCACCATAGTATTAGAACTCCAAACCACAGTAAGTAGGAAAAAAAAAAAAAAAAGAAAAAGAAAAAAGAAAAAAGAAATAAAAGACATTCAAATTAGAAAGAAATAAAATTATCTCTGTTATTGATATGTTCTTATATGAAGAAAAAAATTCCACAAACACACAAAAAGAACTGTTAGAACCAACAAATGCTTTCCACAAAGCAGCAGGATACAGTCATCACGCAAAAATCAGATGCGTTTCTATACATCAACAATGAACAATCTTGAAATGACAAAAACAATTCCACTTATAATTGCATTGAAAAGAATATAATACTTAGAAATGAACTCACCCAAGAAGCTAAAAGACCTTCTTGTCAGTACAACCAAAACTACAAAGTATCACTGCAATACATTAAAGACATAAATAAATAAAAACAGCTCATGTTTATGGATTGGAAAGACTTAGTATTATCAAAATGTCAATATTACCCAAAGCAATCTATAGATTCAATGCAATCCCTATTAAAATCCCAATGAAATTTTGTGGAGGAATAGAAAAACCCCCACCCTAAAATTCATAATGGAATCTCATGGGATCTCAAATAGCCAAAACAATCTTTGAAAACTAACGAAACTGGAAGACTCACACATCTGGTTTCAAAGCTTACCTGAAAGCTACAGTAGACAAAATAGTGTGGCATTAACATAAAAACAGACGTATAAAATAAAAAAGAGGACTCAGAAAAAAAACCTTCCATACATGGTCAAATGATTTTTGACATGTGTGCTAAAATCATTCAATGGTGGTGGGGAAACTGGATATCAACATGGAAAAGAATGAAGTTTGACCCTACCTAATATTATATACAAAAATTAACTCAAACTGAATCAAACCTCTAAACATAAGACCTAAAACAATAGAACTCTTGGAATAAAACACAGGACAAAAGCTTTATAATATTGAATTTGGTAATGATTTCTTGGATCTGACAGCAAAAGCACAGGCAACAAAAGAAAAAATAGACAAATGGACTGCATGGAAAAAATATACATCAAATGACACTAACGACAGAGTAAAAAGACAACCCAATGAATGGGAAAAAATATTTGCTAATTGTATATCTGTTAAGAGATCAATATCCAAAGTATATAGAGAACTCCTAAAACTCAATTAGAAAAACAAACAACCTGATTCAAAAATGTGCAAAGGATTTGAATAGACATTTCTCTAAAGAATATGAGTGACCAATAAGCATATGAAAAGATGCTCGACATCACTAATCATTAGGGAAATGTAAAACAAAACTAAAGTAAGATTGTACCTCATACTCGTTAGGATTGCTACTATCAAAAAAAAAAAAAACAAAAAACCCCAAAGTGTTGCTGAGGATGTGGAGAATCTGTAACCCTCATGGACTGGTTTGTGGGAAAGTTAAATGGTACAACCACTATGTAAAACGGTAATTGAGGTTCCTCAAAAAATTAAAAATAGAATTATTATATGATCCAACAATTCCACTTCTTGTTGTATATCCAAAAGAACTGCAAGCAAGGTCTCAGATATTTGTACGTGCTTATCTATATCAGCATTACTCACAATAGCTACAACATGAGAGCAACCCAAGCATCCATTTGATAGATGAATGGATAAGCTAAGTGTATGTGTATTCAATGGAATATTATTCAGCCTAAAAAAGGAAGGAAATTCTGCAATATGCTACAACGTGGGTATATGAGGTACCTTAAGAGAAGTCAAATTCAAAGGAAGTGCAGTGGTGGTTGCCAGAAGCTGAAGAGAGTAGGAAATGGGAAGTAATTGTTTAACGGGTACAGAATTTCAGTTTTAGGAGATGAAAGGAGTTATGGAGTGGATGGTATTAATAATTGCAGACTATGTATGTAACATCACTGATCTGTACACTTAAAAATGGTTAAGAGAGTAAATTTATGGTATTTTGCCACAATAAAAAAAAAAAAAACTTGGTTCACAGGTTTCAATATTCCTTCACCACTATAGTGAAAAGTAACTTCGCATTAAATCTAAATACTCTGAACTAACATTTAATGTCTTCCACAATTTGGACTCTTCCAACTTTCCCAACTTGATCACTGGGGAAGCCCAGATTACCTGAATAGTCTATATACTATGCTGAGTTAGTAATAGCTTGTGGCCAATAGAGAAATGTTCCCCTACAGTATGATATGGCGCCACTCAAACTTTCAAATGTGCATAATATACTGTGGAGGTCTTGTTAAAGTGCAGATTCTCACTTAGTAGGTCGTGGTAAGGCCGAAATCTGTATTCTACCCAAGTTTCAAAAGATGCTAAAGCTTCCATCTGTGGAGCACCCCCAAAGCAACAAGGGTCTATAATACATTTATTTACACTTACACTTGAAGAGGAATATATTTGTTCCCTTTCCACCTGCTTCCCTCTCCCTTTTATCAGTCACAGCTTCTCTACCTTCATGATGCCATCCAACATGCTGCAGTCATTTTCTTTAGAACTTCTCATTGTTTACCAACTCTTGTCCTGAGAGCTCAGGAAAATCTCATTCTCTCTGTACCTAAGTCAAATTAGTCTTGACTGAAAAAATAAAGGTAATTTCTGCTTTCAAGCAGCTTGCAAGTTTGAGACAATAGATCCATAACTGTTATAGACCCTTTCTCTCCTTCCTCAGTTAAGTAAAGTGCCCAGGCTTTGAAGTCAGACTCTCGAGTTCCAATCCAGCTCCGAAACTTCCTTTCTGTGGGACTGCCGGCAAGCAGCTTAACTTCTCTGAGCCTCAGGTTCCTTAACTTTAATCAGGGTTAGCAATAGTATGGACCTCAGAGGATTGTCATAGTTACTAAAAGAGATGCACGTAAAGAAAGATCTCTGCATTTCTCAGTCTGGCACTTGGTAATCGACAGACATGCCTGTTACTTAAAAACATACGATGCCACCAATCTGTAGCAGATAGCGCTCTCCACTTATCTCTGCCTATTAGTGCATAAAGGCTGTTTAGACAAAGAATCCTCCTACTTCCCTTACAGCTGCGCGTCGCAGGCATTTGACGACCACCTGCCTGGCTTTTGCAAAATTCTCCTACAGGCTATCTTAGCTATTTTTATCTATACCAACTTATTTTACCTTAATTATTCCTCAAAGGAAACTATAACACTACCATAAAGGAAAAATCAACAGCACTTGCCTTAAGTGACTCAAAAACAAATACCATGAAATCAAAGTTATTAAATCCTAACTAAATACAGCTGCCCACCAAACACAAGCTTATTAGGAGGTAGGCAAAACCATCGTCTTGATAGTTATCCGCCAGAGAAAGAGAACGTAAAAGCAAACAACTTTCTCACTACTGAGATGAAGTCAGTTCACACACAATAACGCGCTTCCAACCTGGAGGAGCGCGGACTCATTCTGGGCCCAATACAGAACAGGAGTTCCCGCCCACGTTCGTAGCTCGGGAAAAGTCTGCGGGAGGTCCCAAACACCCGAGAGGGAGATCTTCGCCCGTCCCACCGGTCCTAAGGAAGGCCACGTACTGGATTCGGGCGGTGTCTTCTCCCGGCGTCGGCCTCAGAGCCGCGACCTCCGATTGCAAGGTGCGGACCTCCGCCTGCTCGGCATCCATAGCACAGCGCTGACAGAAGAGGCCTGACGGTCGCGCGCCTCCCCCAGCGTTTCAAGCCTCGCGCGCTCCTGGAGCGGACCATTCCAGGAGTTCGGTGGGGGAGGTTAGGGAGTATGCGCGACGCTTGAGCGTACAACCCAAGGTCTTTCAATATCCCCGGCTCCTTGCCGTCACTGCGCACGTTGCCACAACTGTTTCCCAGCAGTCTCTACTTCGAGATAGTTGGTTCGCTTCAACACGAAGCCCAAGGGCACTGTAGCCCAACCTGGGCTGGTGGAGCTTTGAAGCAACCCGATTGCCTGCGTCACTGAGGAGGATGTTCCGGAACCGTGTGAAGGGTAGTGCATCATTTTTTTTCTGCTCCCTCCCTTTTGCCGATCTACCGCAGGAGTGGTTAAACACAAGGCGATAACCTTCTTAAGAATAAATTGTAGAATTTTTGTTTCGGTCTTTTGAGGACGTAAAGAGCTTGGTGGCAGAGGCATCGCGGTATCACAGAGGACGGGAAACTAAACACTCGGGAACTGAATGTGGTAACGGAACCTTAGGATACTGGGTTCGAAAACGAGTAGGAAGGAAAAGAGACTGCACCTGTTGGGACGCGTGACTAGAAGTTAGATCCCTGCGCTGGTTGTAGAAGACGATTTGGTGAGGAGTGTAGGGAACATGGGAAGTGACCGGGCCATTTGTCTGCCCTGTCCCTTCTCGTCTTTGCGTCTTCAGGAAGAAGGCTGGCGGGGGCGGGGGAAGGGTAGTGTACCAGGAGGATGTAGGCTGTGTCTCATACCCAGAACACGAGCCATGCTTTGGGCGTCCGGGAGCTGTTTTGGGATCGTAAGTGGGAGGAATCTGTTAGTTTTGGGGGAAGGGCGGGGCGTGGTAGCTGAGTCACCCGCTAGGTACTAAGTGGAAAAAAAGAGATCTCATGATAGGCCTCATTCTTATTACCTCTGGAATAGTTTTCTTGTTTCCCTTCTAATCCAACAACCTAACTAGTATAATGCTAAGAATTACAAATTCTGAAATTGGATTTGATTTCTAATTCTTGATTCACCACTAATTCTTAGAATGGCATTGGGAAAGTGATTTAACCTATCCTACTCATCTGAAAAATGAGATGCACACAAACCACTTCATACAACGGTGGCACATAGTAAAAAACAAGTCTGTATTAGCTATATCAATTGCTTTCTTTGCTTGAACAGCACTTTGCAGACTCTTCTTTTGTAGTACAGTATTGTAATTGCATTATTTGCTTGCTTCTCACTCCGCTGTGAGGAGCTCCAAGATGGAGCACTGCCTTTTTATCATTTAGCATGTTGACCTGCCTCATCCTATGCATGTGTTGAAGTGAATGAGTTAATGTATAAATGAAAAAAGGAAAAACACCTAATGTGGATAATAGGGGCAGAGTATAATATTGTGCTCATTTAAGGGAAAGCTTCTCCCTGTACCTGTGTCTATATGTGTGTAGAAGTGCTGTTCATGGAGAAAGTGGATGAAGGGCTTGAACAGAATCTCCAGGAATAAAATTTAGAAACAATATAATAAGAAGTTAAAGTTCAGGTGACCAGTCTGGCATATAAATTACAAGGAAAGGGGTTGGGATTTCTTTGGTTTCTGTTTTTTAGGTTTGAGAAGAACTAAGGGAAAGAACTTGTCTCTGTAGACAGAAAATTATTTTTTCCACTTCAATACAGTGAGTCTGTACCCAGCCTTCATGAAAGCCAAGAAAGAAACAAAGCGCCTTTTTGTTGGTGGCCTTGGCCAGAACATTTCTGAGGCAGACCTACAAAGTCAGTTCAGCAGATTTGGAGAAGTTTCTGATGTGGAGATCATCACTCGGAAAGATGACCAAGGTAAAGTTATAGTCCTTCATGGGTAGTTAAAGGCATATCTAACTCAGGTCAGAAATAAAAGAACCCCAGAGATGAATGTTAGTCCTCAACACTAAAAGCAATATGTATTTCATTTAGGATACTGTCTTGTGTACCTCACCTCACTCCCTGGAAATGTTACTTATGATGTGGAACTTGCCCAGAATTACATTTCTGAAATTAAAAAACAAAACAAAACAAAAAAAACTAAATTCCAAAGCATCCAATTTCTGAAACACATAACTTTCAGTTTTCAAAGTTAACATTCTCATATCCATTGAATAGAATATTCATTCTAATATCCTATTAAGTAGAATATCCGTATCATAATCAAAATGTTACCTTAACTGACCACTAGACATTTTTTTCTTCTTCATTTTCTTTTGGAATATTTTGATAATTCTACTTAGAACAATGCAATCTTGGTATCCATTGAAAAATAAACAAGGTTTTTCTTTAAAAGAGTACGTTTCTAAAGCTCATTTTTTTTAAATTTAGAAACTTAAATCATTTTTATATTGGTCTCTAAATAACAGTTTAAATAAATTTCTTTTTTCTTTTTTTTTAGGAAACCCACAGAAAGTCTTTGCATATATCAACATCAGAATAACAGAAACAGACCTGAAAAAATGTAAGGTCTTCATATGTTTCCTATACTATTTGCCAGTTCATGTTACTGTGTAGTTTGGAATAACTTCATTCTAAATCCAAATATCAGTAGCTACTTTTAAGTCATCCAGAGGGGCAACCATGATCCAGAGAATTCCAGTATCCCACAACTCAGCAGGTTTAATTACCTACTACTTGGCATCTATAGACCTATGGTAGCACATTGCTCATAGGTATATTCAAAGGTGATATTCCAAACCATTTTGGATAAGAGACAAACCTTTCATAGAAATTGTTTATTATACATATTCCACTGGATGTTCTGCCATACCCAGTGTGTTCATTTCTTGGGCAGGTAATTTTCTTGTCATTAAATGCTGTTAGAGGAGGGCTGGCTTTAGAGTATGCCCTTATTCAACCATATTCTTAAAATTATAAATCTATCAATAAGTTTAGTAAAGCTGAGGGCAAACTGTGATCTTCATTGAAGAAGAAAGGGAAGCTAATCCATATTACCACTGATGCAGTAATATATTCTAATTATTTGGAGGCTGAAAAGTTAAGAGATACTAAAAAGGGAACATGCTAATAGAGAAAGGGGGTCATCGGCCTTGCATTTCATTTGTTAAAAAAAAATTGATTTGTTTTATTGTTCAGTGAAGAAATAGATATGACATAAATTGTGGTTAAGAACATATTAGTTCTAATGTGTGACCTTTGGCAAGTTATTTAAACTTCTAAGCCCTAGTTTGCTTATCTAATGTCTGACAAAGATATTACTTGCTGGCAATATTGCCATGAAGATTAAATTGAATAGTATCTTCGTATTTAAAATAGTACTACCAGTAGAACCTTCTATCTGTTTAATGGTTGTTATTATTAAGGAAGCTGATAGGAGATACTGAGAAAATTAACTACTAGGGCACAGCAGTTCAAACAGAGTTTAGTCACTTGTAGCTAATATGTTTGGAAGTTACGCAATAATAACTAGTATGAGGCGATAAATAAAAGTGTGCTATAGGACTCCAAAGTGTCCTCTGATTCTCCTTAGAAAAATTATATTTAATACTTTATAGTTTAGTGTGAGAAAGAAATGTTAAGTAAATATCAGTCATTCACCAGAGTTTCTGACATTATTTTATAAACAAATAACAGACAAATTTTTCTTTACATTTTACACATTTGCCTCATTCAGATCTTCTACTAACACTGGGAGATAGGGAATATATGACCTCCTCTGGTGGTCAATATGAGACTGGGACCTAAGTCTTCTCACTCCAGGTCTCTATTTTTTTTATTTCCTCTGTATGGACTTATGATTAACAAGTCTACTTTCCTTGGTACTTAACAATTAGAAAAAGTACATGCTGAAATGTATTTTTGCATTGTTAAATACTTGGGTAATAATTCTTTATTTTACAGGTACATCTGTTCTAAATAAAACAAAATGGAGAGGTGGAACACTACAAATTCAGCTAGCAAAGGAAAGTTTTTTGCACAGGTAAGAATCGCTATAAATGAATTTAACACTTATTTATAATGGTTTCAGATGTTCATATAGTTGATTTGATACCATCAAGTAATATTATGGTATTAGCAAATTCCAGCATTACAAGTAGAGCTAAAATGCCTCTCAACTGTGACTCCTCATGACCCCATACCCCACCAAAAAAGATGATGTAATACATTTGCATATGTAATTTTTAAACTGTAAAAATGAATACCTATTTAATCTTTTTAAAACAATCTTTGTTACATAGGTCTTACTACTTTTTTGTAATGACTATTTAGTACTATTTCAGAAAATAGTACTGTACCACAATGTAGTTGGCCATCCCCTACTGATGAACGTTTAGACTGTTTCTACCTCTTCATGACAATAGATGACCCTTGAGGATGGCTCCTGTATAGGGCAAGGATTCCTCTGGGGTTTATGTCAGTATAGAGAGTTGCTATGTCATGGAATTACATACATTTAAAATTTTAATAGACACTACCAAGTTACTTGTATTTGTTTTTGACTGTTAACGCTAGTGTCATACAAAGATTTAAAGATAATAGGAAATCCCTGTATAAGAGGCACAAGATTAATTAGGCAAGTGACAAGAACAAAGCATTGTATCAACTATTAGAACATTTTAAGATGCTAAAGGTATTCTCAAGGAGGAAACAGTTTGTAAGTTTGGGACATTTCAAAAGAGGAAACGTTTTAGGAATGGAGTGACCAGGGTCATTGGTAAGGTTGTTCTAGACTAAGGAGATGGCACAACGGGAAATAACGTCTAAGGCAAGTGTGTTTTGAGGGAGTGGTCTGGTGAGAAATGTGAGAGTTTGATTTTGTTCTTCAACTGGGGACCTCTGTGAACAGAGTAGTGATGAGACTCATTCAGCAGTACTTCAGTGCCTATTATGTACAGGAACTGGGACCCCATTCCAGAGCAGGATGAGAAGATACTGTAGTTGCCTTGAAGCATCTGTAGGTGTTCCTGAGGAACATAAATCTGACAGTTGTTCTGGAAGGTGGAACATAAAGGAAGCAGACCAAAGGCAGAGAGGCCAACGAATATTGGTTGGTCTGTTCATGCCTAAATAAGGTGGGGAAGTTTACATAAGAAGATTGAAATGGAATTCTGCATTTTCTTCATTATGAGGGTAGAAATAATCAAGACTTGGCAGATTGGGTTCTGAAAGACACTTATTCCTCAAGAGGAGGAGTAAAGGGATTGAAGAAGATAAAATGCCAAAAGTGCCTAAGTTGAAAGGGAAAGTTGAGAGACCCTAAATGATCATTGTAAAGTTAAAAGGCATTATAGTATTTAAAAAACAAAAGCACTGTTAATAGCATAGTTATTTTAACTCCTTTATTTGTGTTTTCTCTTTGATTCAGATTGGCCCAAGAGAGAGAAGAAGCAAAAGCAAAGAAAGAAAAATTGACAACAGGCAACACCAGCTTGTTAGAAAAGATGGAAGATGTGGATTTCCACTTGAAAGCTGTGCCAGGGACAGAAGTACCAGGGCGCAAAGTAAGTCTCCTGTGGTAGCCTTACTAAGCCAGGAACAGACTCCTGAGACTACATGCCTGTGGGCATCATGTCTAAAGAAGTTGCTTTTTTAATATAGATAGGGCTGTTTACATAGTGCTTTATGGGTTTCAAAGTGCATTTACAACTTTTAGGTAAGCACAGTTCACTCCATTTTACAAAGAAAGAAATCAAAACCCAGGTGCCAACAGGTCTCCCAAGGAAAGAATATAGGGAGTTCCCAGGTTTGCCGCATACCATTTGGTGGTGGTATTTGTTTTGTTTTATTTTTTTAATTTATTAGGATGACATTGGTTAACATTATATAAGTTTCAAATGTACAATTCTGTAATACATCATTTGTGCATTGCATTGTGTGCTTACCATCTAAATTCTAGTCTCCCTTTATCACCATATATTGGACCCCCTTTACCCTCTTCATCTTCCTCTCACTCCCCTTCCCCTCTGGTAACCTTCATACTGTTGTCTGTGTGTATGAGTTTGTTTCTTTATTTTGTTTGTTCATTTTTTGCTCTCTGTCATATATCCCACATGTGAGTGAAATCACGTGGTTCTTGTCCTCATCCATCTGACTTATTCCATTTAGCATGACAGTCTCAATGATCTATTTGGGTCATTACAAATGGCATCCTTTCTTAGGGCTGAGTAGTAGTTCTTTGTATATATGTACCAAATCATCTTTATCTAGTCATCTATAAAAGGACACTGAAGTTGTTCCCAGGTCTTTGGCTACCATGAATAATGTTGCAGTGAACACAGGGGTACATATATCTTTACGAACACATGTTTTCAAATTATTCAGATAGAAACCCAGAAGAGGAATTGCTGGATCAAAATATGGCTGTATTCCTAATTGGGGGTTAGGGAGCGCTTTTTACTGTCTTCCATAGTGACAGCAGTAGATTACATTCCCACCAGCACTGTATGAGAGTTCCTTTTTCTCCACATTCTCACTAACACTTATTCTTTGTCTTATTGCTAATAGACATTCTAACAGGTGTGAGGTGGTATCTCACGGTGGTTTTGATTTCATTTCCCTTATTGTTAATGAAGTTGAACATCTTTTCATATATCTGTTGAACATTTGTATGTCTTCTTCGGAAAAGTGTTCAGATCCTCTGCTCATTTTTAAATTGCATTGTTTGTTTTTCTATTATTGAGTTACATGAGTTCTTTATTTATTTTACAAATTAGCCCCTTATGAGACATTGTTTGCACATATCATCTCATGTTTGTTTGGTCACCTTTTTTGTTTTGCTGACGGTTTCTTTGGCTGTGCAGACACTTTTTAGTTTGCTGTAGTCTTATTTATTTTCGCTTTTACTTCCCTTGCCTTTGGGGTCACGTTCTTAAAAGTCTCTCTGAAACCAAGATCCATAAATTTAATAGTATGTTCTCTTCTATGTATTTCATCATTGCAGGTCTTACATTTAAATCTTCGACCCATTTTGAGTTAACTTTTCCATATGGTGTCAGCAGTCTAATTTTATTCTTTTGTATCTGGCTTTTCAATTTTCCCAGCACCATTTACTGAAGAGGCTCTCCTTTCTCCATTGTGTGCTTTTGGTTCTTTTGTCAAAAATTAATTGCCTATATATATATATGGATTTCTTTCTGGATTCTCAGTTCTATACCATCGATCTGTATACATCTGTTTATCTACCGATACCATGCTGTTTTGATCATTGTTACTTGTAGTATAATTTGAAGTCAGGCAGTGTAATACCTCCAGACTTGTTCTTTTTTCTCAAGATTGCTTTGGCTGTTCAGGGTCTTTTGTGATTCCATACTAATTTGATGCTATTTTTGTTCTATCTCTTTAAAAAATATCAGTGGGATTTTGATGAGGATTACATTAAATCTGTATATTGCTTTGGGTAATATGGCCTTTTTAACTATATTGATTCTTCCAGTCTATGAACACAGAATATCTTTCCATTTCTTTGTGTCTTCTTCTGTTTTTCTTTTTAATAACATCTTTTAGCTTTCAGCATATAGGTCCTCACATCCTTTGTTAAGTTTCTAACTAGGTATTTTATTCTTTTTATTACAATTGCAAATGGAATTTTTTTTTTCATTTCTTTTTCTAAACTTTCATTTTCAGTATATAGGAATGCAATGGATTTTTGTATATTGCTTTTCTGCCCTGCAACCTTACTGTATTTGTTTATTGTTTCTAATAGCTTTTTGGTAGTCTTTCTGGTTTTCTATATAGAGAATCATGTCATCTGTGAAAAGCGACAACTTGACTGTCATTTCCAATTGGATGCCTTTCATTTCTTTCTCTTGCCTGATTGTACTATCCAGTGCTATGTTGAGTAACAGTGTTAAGAGTAGGCATCCTTGCCTTAATCCTGCTCTTTGAAGAAAAGCTTTCAGTTTCTCACCATTATGTATGGTGTTAGTGAGGGTTTGTTACATATTATCTTTCCTTTATTATGTTGAGGTACATTCCTTCTGTACCCATTTTATTGAGTATTTTAATCATAAATGGATGTTGTATGTCCTCAAATGCTTTTTCTGCATCAATTTATATGATCATATACTTCTTATCTTTTATTTTGTTAATACGGTATATAACCTTGGTCGATTTGCGTAAGTTGAAACATTCTTACACCTCTGGATTGAACTCACTTGATCATGATGTATTTATTATCTTTTTAATGTATTATTGTATTCGGTTTGCTAGTATTTTGTTTAGGATTTCTGCATCTACATTCATCAGAGATATTGATCTGTAATTTTGTGTGTGTGTGTGTGTGTGTGTGTGTGTGTGTGTGTATGTGTGTTCTTTGAGATTTTGGTATCAGGGTAATGGCCTCATAAAATGAGTTAGGAAGTATTACCTCCTCTTCAGTTTTTCAGAAGAATTTAAGAAGATTAGGTATTAAACCATCTTTGAATGTTTGGTAGAATTCAGTAGTGAAGTAATCTAGTCCTGGACTTTTACTTTTGGGGAAAGATTTTGGGTTTTTTTTGTTTGTTTGTTTGCTTGTTTTTGATGACTGTTTAGATTTCATTACTGATGAATGCTCTGTTTAGGTTTTCCACTCCTTTATGGCTCGAGCTAGGCAGGTTATATATTTATTAGAACTTGTCTTTATTTTAGGTCATGAAATTTGGTGTTATATAGCCTTTTTTAGTATTCTTGTCCCTCATATTTCTGTATTGTCCATTGTAAATTCTTTTATTCTGATTTTATTTGAGTCTTTTTTCCTAGCCAGAGGTTTGTCAATTTAATCTTTTTAAAGAACAAGGTCTTGAGAGTGACATTAGAACATAGCAGAGTGAGAGCTGTCCCCTGGAAACAACAATAAACTGAATATCTAAAACTACATAATAAAAACCCATGCTGCACCCAAGCATGTCTGAGCATGGGATCTGTGCATAAGAGCTACCACTGGAATTGAAAAAACAATGAGATCAGCAGATTGAGTTTTTAGCAAGAATTTTGAAACCCTCAAAAAGAACCGAATAGAACTGGAGAGGAAGAATACACTGAAAGAGATGAAAAATGAAATAGCAAACTTGGGAAATAGAGTCAACCAAATGGAGGAAAGGATATCGTAGACAGAAATCTAGATATAAATCAGAAGGAAGAAGTGAGAAACTGAAGAAAGAAAGATAATGAAAGAGAAATACAAATTAGCTGATACTATCAGGAGAGAAAACATAAAAATAATAGACATTCTGGAAGGGGAGGAAAAGGAGCAGGAATTAGAAAGCATTTTCAGACAGTTGATGAGAATTTCCCCAACCTAAGGAATGACCTGGAGCTCGGAATTTAAGAAGTCAACAGAACAGCCAATTCTCTCAACCCAAATAGGCCATCTCTAAGACACATTGTATTAAAATTATCAAAAATCAATGACATCTCTAAGACACATTGTATTAAAATTATCAAAAATCAATGACAAAGAATTCTCAGGGTAGCTAGGAAAAAAATAACGGTAACCTACAAAGGAAACCTACTAGATTATTGTCAGACTTCTCAGCACAAATCTCACAAGCCAGAAAAGAGTGGAATTAAATATTCAAACTATTAAATGAAAGGAATTGCCAGCCAAAAATAGTGTATCCTGCAAAGCTCTCCTTTACATATGAAAGAAAAATAAAGACCTTTCCTGACATACAAAAATTGAGAGAATTCTCCACTACAAGTCCTACATTACAGGAAATACTAAAGGGTCAATTCAACTAAAAAGAAATGACCAAAGAAAATAACGTAACTAAGTCTATGGCCATGCTATCCTGAATAAGCCTGATCCCATCTGATCTTGGAAGCTCAACAGGGTCAGGCCTAGTTAGTACTTGAATGGGAGACCACCTAAGAAGACCAGGTGCTGTAGGCTTAAAATTTTAAAATAAGGGATTATAAGCTGACAAGATACTTGAAATCTGTGAAGTCAACCAAGGGTTGGTTGTGTGTGTGTGTGTGTACACACACACATATGTATGCATGTACACATGTATGCATACACACACACATACATAACTAGGAGTAAGGTGACTAACAGGCAGATAAAAATATAGGAGTGCAACCCTTACTAAACAGGGCATTATAAGCTAAAACAGTGAGAGGAGATTTGCTATTGCAAGATAGTGATGAATGTCTAGCCTACATAGGGACAAATTGAGACAAGAACAGTAAAGGGGATGATTCAAAGATCCAGGTTTGCAAAGGGGAGTGGAGATAAGGCACACGCAGAAAAAAATTGACTAAGATATATATATATGATATGTATGTATGTATGTATGTATGTATTTATAAAAACTATCATATACATATTCATAAAGGTAACCACACACCAAAGATTCAGAACTGAAGTATATAACATAAAACAAGAAGTAACAGGGAAACCCTATAAAACCCAACTAAGATTTAAAAAAGAAAAGAAAACCATAGAAGCAATGGAAACACCGAGATAGTAGAAAACAAAAGATAAAATGGCTATTGGAAAACCTCATATTTTAATAATTACCTTAAATGTAAATGGACTGAATTCACCAATAAAAATACGCAGGGTTGTAGATTCGATCAAAAAACAAAACCCAACCATATGCTACCTTCAGGAGACACATCTCAGCTCCAAAGACAAATACAGACTCAAAGAGAAAGGGTAGAAAATGATATTTCAAGCAAATGGCATTCAGAAAAAAGTGCGAGTAGTGGTACTAATATTGGACGACATAGACTTCAAAATAAAAAAGGTAAAGGAAGATACTGAGGGACATTTCATTGCAATAAAAGGAATCATACACTAAGAAGACTAAATGCTTCTTAATATCTATGCTCCCAAACAGAGTTCCCCAAAATATATAAAGCAAGTACTATCAGAACTAAGGGAAAAACAGACCAAAACACTATCATAGTAGGGAACCTAAATACCCCACTGTCGGATATGGACAGATCATCCAAACAGAAAACCAATAAAGAAATAACATCCTTAAATGACACATTAGATCAACTTGACATAATTGACAGTTAAAGAACCTTTCATCCCCAAACAGCTGCTTACACATTCTTCTCTAGTGCACATGGAACATTCTCAAGGATGGACTACGTACTGGGACACACAGATAACCTGAACAAATATAAGGGGGCTGAAATCACACTAACCATATTCTCTGATCATAAGGCTTAGAAGCTAGAGATCAACTGTAAAAAGAAAATGAAAGAACCACAAATATATGGAGATTAAACAACATTCTATTGAAGAATGACTGGGTCAGAAAAGAAATAAGAGAGATGAAGAGATGCATAGAAACGAATAATAATGATACTACAACATATGAAAACTTTGGGTACAGGGCAATAGCGGTCATAAGAGGAAAGTTCATATCATTACAGGCCTACCCCCAAACAAGAATGAGGCCAAATAAACAACCTAATGCTTCATCTTTAAAGACTAGAAAAGGAAGAACAAATGAGGCCTAAACTCAGCAGAAGGAAAGAAATAATCAAAAGTAGAGCAGAATTAAATGAAATTGAAAACAAAGCAAAATAAATAGAAAAAAAATCAATGCAACAAAGGGATGGTTCTTTGAGAAGGTTAATAAAATTGACAAACCCCTGGCTAGACTCACTAAAGAAAAAAGAGAAAGGACACAACTAAACAAAATCAAGAATAAAAGAGGAAAAATTACGACAGACCCGCAGAAATACAAAGGATCATGCAAGGATGCTATGAAAACGTATATAACACCAAATTTAATAACCTAGAAGAAATTGGAACGTGTTTAGAAAAATATAACCTTCCTAGACTGAATCAAAGAGAACTAGAAAATCTAAATAGACCGATTAGCAGTATGGAAATTGAAATAATCATCAAAACCTACTAAAAAGCAAAAGTTCAGGACCAGATGGCTTCACCAGTGAATTCTACTAAGAATTAATACTTAGTCTCCTTAAACTCTTCCAAAAACTTGAAGAGGAAGAAATACTTCCTAACTCATTTAATGAGGCCATTACTACCCTGATACCAAAACCCGGTAAAGATAACACGAAAAAAAGAAAACTGCAAACCAGTATCTCTCATGAACACAGATGCAAAAATCCTAAATAAGATACTAGTGAACCTCATACAGCAACATATTTAAAAAAATTATACACCATGATCAAGTGAGCTTCATTCCAGAGGCACAGGGATGGTTGAACATACACAAATCGATTAATGTGTTACACCACTTAAATTTTTTAAAGAGAATCACGTATTCATATCAATAAATGCAGACAAAATACAGCATCCTTTTATGATCAAAACACTTAACAAAATAAGTAGAGAAGGAAAGTATCTTAACATAATACAGGCCATATATGACAGACCCTCACCCAACATTATATATAATGGTGAAAAACTAAAAATCTTCCCTCTAAGATCAGGAGCGAGGCTGTCCACTATCACCACTGTTATACAATATAATATTGGCAGTCCTAGCAAGTGCAGTCAGGCAAGAGAAAGACATAAAAGGCATCCAAAAGGAATTTAAGAAGTCAAGCTGTCAATATTTGCAGATTATATTCTCTATATAGAAAACTCTAAAGATTCCCCAAGAACACTACTAGAAACAATAAGCAAATACAGTAAAGTTTTGGATACAAAAATCAATGTTCAAAATCCACAGATAACCTGAACAAATATACTCTAATAATGAAGTGTAGGAAAAAGAAGTGGAAAAAATAATTCCTTTAGCAATTGCAACAAAAAGTATAGAATACCTAGGAATAAATTTAACAAAATGTGAAGGACCTATATAATGAATACCATAAGACCCTATTAAAAGAAATCTAAGAAATTACAAAGAAATGGAAAAATATTCTGTGTTCTTGGATTGGAAAAATCAACATCATTAAAATGACTTTATTACCTAAGGCATTATACAGATTTAATGCAATCCCCCTCAAAATCCCATAGCATTTTTTAAAGAAATAGAACAAAAATCAGATTTGTATGGAGGCACAAAATGTCCCAAATTGCCAAAGCCATCCTAAGATAAAATAGTCATCACTCTTCGTGACTTCAAATTATACGAAGCTACAGCAAAAGCCATCCTAAGAAAAAGTAGTCATCACTCTTCATGACTTCAAATTATACAAAGCTACAGTAATCAAAACGGCACGATATTGGCAGAAAAACAGACATACAGAGCAGCGGAACAGATTCAAGAGTTCAAAAAAGAGCCCATGTTTATATGGGCAAATAATTTTCGATAAAAAAGCAAAAAACATACAGCGGAGAAAGGAAAGCCTCTTCAGAAATAAATGGTGCTGGGAAAACTAGAAAGCCACCTACAAAAGAATGAAACTAGACTTGTCTATCATCACACACCAAAATTAACTCAAAATGGGTTAAGGACTTGAATATAAGACCTGAAGCAATAAAGTATATAGAAAAAACACAGAAACTAAACCCAAGGACCTTGGACTTAAAGAGGATTTTATGAATTTGACCTCAAAGGCAAGGGAAGTAAAAGCTAAAATAAATGAACGGGACTATGTCAAACTAAAAAGCTTCTGCTCAGCAAAAGAAACCATCAACAAGATAAAGAGATTGTTGCATTTGAATGGGAAAATATATTTGTAAGTAACACCTCTAATAAGGGCCTAATATCCAAAATATCCAAAGAGCTCATACAACTCAATAACAACAACAACAACAACAAAATGATCTAATCAAAAAATGGGCAGAGGACCTGAACAGACACTTCTCCCTAGAGGACATACAAATGGACAACAAATATATGAATAGATGTTCAGCAGCACTAGGAAAATGCAAATCAAAACCACAATAAGATACCATCTCACACCTGTTAGAATAGCTGTTATCAACAGGACAAGTAATAACAAATGTTGGAGAGGATATAGGGAACAAGGAACCCTTATACACTGCTAGTGGGACTGCAAATTGGTACATCCACTATGGAAAACAGTGTGGAGCTTCTTCATAAAACTACGAATTGATCTCCCGTATGATCCAGCAATCCTTCTACTGGGTATTTACCCCAAAGACTTGAAAACTCATATCTAAAAAGATATTTTCACCCCGATGTTTATATCAGCATTATTCATGGTGCAGGACATGAAAGCAACCGAAATGTCCAAAGATAGATGATTGGCTAAAAAAGCTGTGGTACATGCATTCAGTGGAATATTTCTCAGCCATAAGAAGAGATGAAATACTGCCATTTGCGACGACATGGATAGACCTTGAGATAATCATGCTAAGCAAAATAATCCAGAGGAAAAAACAGTTGAAAACCACATAATGTCACTTATATGTGGGATGTAAACCTAAAAGCAACATATGAACAGGACAAACGGAGACTCATGGATGTGGACAATAGACTAGTGGTTACCAGAAGGTAGAAGAGGAGGGTGCAGAAGGAGATAGATGGGGTCAAACATGTGGTGATAGAAAGAAATGAAACTAAGGACAGTGTACACACAATGCAATACTGCTACCTTGTACACCTGAAACACTGGATTTCATTAACCAATATCACTTATTAAAAATAATAAATTTTTTTAAGAAAATGATTGCGAGGAGGTTAAAAAAAAATTAGCCCATGTAAAAAGAACAAGCTCCTTGTTGCATTAATTTTTTCTATTGTCTTTTCTCTTTTTCATTTAATTCTACTCTAATTTTAATTTTTTTTTCCTACTGTCTTTGGGCTTCGTTTGTTCTTCTCTTTTTAATTCTTTAAGGTGAAATATTAGGTTGTTAATATTTGAAGTTTTTATTTTTTCTTGAGGTAAGCCTGTAATGGTAAAAACTTTTACTGCTTTTTGTATCCTCAAAATTTTATATGCCATAGTGCCATTCTTATTTGTTTCTATGTACCTTTTGATCTCTTTTATTTCTTCTTTAACCCAATTGTTTAGTAGTATGTTCTTTAATCTCCATATTTGTGTGGTTTTTCCTTCTTTTTGCAGTTGATATCCAATTTCAAAGCATTATGATTGGAGAAATATGTTTTGTTTTATTTGACTCTTAAATTTGTTGAAGGTAGTTTGGTGTCCCAACACACTGTCTGTTTTTGAATATATAATGTGCAATATAGAAGAATGTATTTTCTGATGTTCTGGGGAGAAAAGCTCTGTAAATATTGATTATGTTCATTTGGACTAATATGTCATTTAAGGCCGATATTTCTTTATTTTTCTTTTTGGATGATCTATTCGTAGCTGTCAATGGTGTATTTAGATCCCCAACTATAATTTTGTTTTTGTCAGTTTCTCCTTTATTTCTTTTATATATTTTGGTGCACCCAGGTTAGGTACATGTATATTAATGAGTGTTTCATCTTCTGATGTATTGTCCTCTTTATCATTATAAAATGTCCATATTTGTTTCTTGTTCCCTTTTTTTAGCTTGCAGTCTGTTTTGTCAGATACAAAATATGGCTACACCCACTTTTTTTGGATGCCACTTGCTTGGAATATCATTTTCCACTCCTTCACTTTAAGTCTACGTTTGTCTTTGTAGTTGAGATGGGTCTCCCGAAGGCAACATGTAGTTGGGTCCTGTTTCATGATACATCTCACTACTCTATTAATTGGTGAGTTCAGTCCATTTACATTTAGGGTGATTATTCATTTATGAGGATATTCTGTAGCCATTTTATCTTTTGTTTTCTGATAGCTCTGTAGCCACTATTTCTTTTTCCTTGTGTTTCTGTCATTTTAATTTCGTGGTATTCTCTGATATATTTGTTTCTCCTTTTTTATGTGATGTGTCTTAGGGAGATTTTTTATTTGTGGCTACAATTAGGTCTGTGCAAAAGAAAGTTTCATGTATATAATAGTTTTTTCTATTCTGAATGCATCTAATCTCCATTCCCCTATACAAGTTCAATCCCTTTTCCTTTTCTCTATTATGTTTTTATTGTCACAAATTATTCCTTTTTTTTTTTTTTTTTTTTTTTTTGCTGGGAGTTCATTTCCAGATTATAGTAGCTGCTGTCTTCTTTTTAAATGTTTTTACCTGCTTTAACCTTTATCTTATATATTCTGAACAAGGGTTGCAGTTTCCTGCATCTGTCTCTCTGTTAGTCATCTTACATTTTGCATCTCTGTCTTTTTTTTTTTTTCAGGTAGCTTTTTAGCATTTATTGTAATGCAGGTCTTATAAATTTCCTTCTTTTTTTCTGGGAAAGCCTTTATTTTTCCCTCATATCTAAAGTGTAACTGCTGGATATTATTCTTGGCTGTTGATTCCTCTTTCACCATTTTGATGCCACTCTCCTAGCTAGTAGGATTTTTGCTGAAAATTCCAATTATGATCTAGTGGGGTTTTCTTTTTCCTTCTTTTCATTAACTACCTTGAGAATTCTTTCTTTGTCATTAATTTTTAACAGCTTTAATATAATGTGCCATGGTGAAGGCCATTTTGGATTGAGATAATTAGGTATTCTGTTAGCTTTTGGGGTTTGAGGGTCTAGTTATTTCTATAGTGTTGGGATATTCTCATTGATTATTTCTTTGGATTGGTTCTCTTTTCTCTTCTCCTGCTCTTCTGGTATACCCATTATTCTTATATTGCTTTTTTTAATGAAGTCAAATGGTCTTCATACAATACTTACATGTTGTTTTGCTCTTAATTCTCCCTTTCGCCTCAGTCATTTCTAGATTTCTATCTTCTATTTGTTTTTTCTTTCTGAGCTCCCTGTTACCTTGGTTATTCATTGTACTTGATGGATTATTTCCTCTGCCGAGGCATTTGTGGGAAGAAAATCACCCTCTCTCTCTCTCTCTCTCGCTTTCTCTCTCTCTCTTTTCGTTGAAATATTTGACTCTTTACTGTTGAACAGGTTGATAAATAGTGGTTTTTCTTTTGTTATGCAATAGGTGGCAGTGAAACATGTTTTTGTTTTCTCTTACCTGCACTACTGGGGCTTCCAGGATCTCTGTGGGTTAGCATTGCCTCAGCTGTAGAAAACGCCCTGCATTCCCCAAGGAGGGGGCATCTGTTTTACAACCTGGTTGCCTCAGTTTCGGGGCACCACTCCCATGGTGGTATGTTGTAGGCGATGGGCCTCCTGAGGCTGCTTTTCGGCACCCAGAAGCCAGCAACCATACTGCTCTGTCTGGGGTATCTCAGCTGCTTCTACCAGGCCCCATTGTGATGGGTGGCAGAAGTGGATTTGTGTTTCTAAGACTGTGTTATTTCTAGTGGGTTCAGTCACAACGAGTACAGGCTACTTAGGTTGGAAAGTTGCTTCTGCACTTGCATGATCTGCTTAGTAATGGTTTTAATGCCAGGTAGGCCACCAAAAGATGGGATTGAGACTGGTTCCCACATCTGCTGCTTTCTTTGTCTTGTAATGGTGGCTTGTAGAACACTGCAACCATTTGCACAGTTTCCCTGCCCCTAATCCTAGGTTTAGCCTCAATGTGTACCACTTACCAAGCCCAAATGCTACCTCTGCTCCTCCATTCTTCCCAGTAGAGGTTGCAACCAGACCATTCACTGCTGTCACATCTATTGGGTCTGCAGCAAGAGCCAGACTGACTGTGGCTCTTGTCTCTTTCATTCCCCTGCCCCTCCCCCACTCCACCCTCCCTCCCCTGCTTGCTCTGATACACTCAATTTCAGATTTCTCAATGCATGGATCCCTCAGACATGTTTGTTGAGCAGGGAATCCTTTGTTGAATTATAGCTGCCTAACTCGTAATTTCAAGGAGAGAAACAAGGTCCTCATATGCCGCATTCTACATGGTTTTTATGGGATCGATTACTCCCGTTTTCCTTCTTCTTTCCTCATATACTTTTTATAAGAACTCCTATTTCCTTATTAGTAAACTAATGGTAATCATGGCCAACTGTGAGTTCAATTTTTTGTTGTTGTTATACTTATGCAGTATTGTTAATCTTTTCCATTTCTGACATAAATAGTAAATGCATTCTTTTTTTTCTTGTAGAATTGGATTGTGAGTAAATTTGGAAGAGTCTTACCTGTCCTTTACCTAAAGAATCAACATAAACATAAAATATCCTTTGCTGTTGGGCTCTCAGAGTAATTACTATTTAACAAAGTGATGGCTAATTACAAAAGTTGACTTCCTTTAGAATTTCACTGCTTCTGTCAGGAAGTCTTTAGATGTTTATTTGACAGTTTTTTGTTCTCAACTTCTAGGCAATGTAAGACCTACCTACGTACATGTATTTTTCTTAATTAAGAGGAAAACGAGAGAGTGTAATAAGGTTTTATACAAATAAGTGATACAAACAATGATTATCGTAGCAACCTTTTCACTTATTAACTTATATATTCCATTCATCTGACATGGATTCAAAGCCAATGCTGAAAGAGCTAAAGTAGGGCCATTGTTAAAGCGGGCTTTGGAGGAAGTGGAGTAGGTTTCACATTAATAGAAAAGTGATAGGAAGGAGTCTAGGAAAGAGAAAAATAGTAGACAGAAGTACAAAGACAAGCAGGTGGGTGGAGAAATAGTGTGGAACCCAAGATGAGCAAATTCAGATGCCTATTTTCTTGAGGAAATGAGGTCAGATTGTCTGGAGACCTTGAATTCCTAGTGTCGTGAACTTCTGGGCTGAGGGTACAGTTTGCGTATCTTTTGCTCTTACGTGGTTTATCAGTCAGGGAAGCAGAAGCAGTTCTAAGTATTTCAAATGGGAAATAATCTATGCAATATGTTTAAAAAGTGTTGGAGGAGTTGGAGGCTGATAGCAGGTTCTCCAAAGATTAATAACTACAGCAGATCACTACCACCCTGGAGCGAGAAAAGCAGAAAGGTGTGTTCTCATTGTTTATGGCTACTGTGCCACTGAGGCCTCCGGAGCCCTGGCCAGAGCTGCTGCTGCTCCTCCTGCCAGTAGCACTTAAGTCAGGGAAATACTGACTTTCTTCTCTACCTTCCAGCTTCCCACCAAAGGCAGCCACTAACAGCAAAGAGGGGGATATTGAAGAGAAGTGTGAAGCTGAGAGACAGTGTGCCCTTTGGCACACCTCACGTATTTGGCATATAGTCATTAGTTACTAAGTGGACAAAGAAACTTTTCAGGAGTTACATTTACAGCATCTTATACTTCCCTATTCATACGTTTTAGGAAATCAGCAAATACCAGTTGTCTTCTCAGTACGTTGGCATTAACTAGAATCTTTCTGGATAATGTCAGCAACAAAATAGGCTTGGTAGAAAATTATTAGCTTTCTAATAAAGACCTACATAATGCTCTGCAGCGAGTGAGTAGAAGGTAAAATGGAGGTTATTGAGCTAGGAGAATCAAAGCTAGGATAGGCCAGTTTTGAGGCAGGAATGGCAAAAAGAATTTAAGATTTGAGAACATGCAGTGTCTAGCTGGTTCCCTCTGGGTGCATCAGCTTTATACTTTATGGCATCAGCTCAGAAGATGGATTTCTCGAATTTACAGAAAACAGTCTTGAGGCTTCTGTACCTAGAATATAACCTGAATCAGTTTGCTGCAATATCTACATACAAGTAGATATTCTGCCAATTAATAGTGTTGGTGCTTGGTTTTAAATGCCAAGTAATTTCTGCCAATTAATAGTAATGGTGCTTTGTTTTAACTCTGGATAGAAAGCTCAATTCCAAAGACCCTGAGGTCATCTAGTTAAGTTCTCATTTTGTTGGATAGGAAACTGAGAGTAAGACTAAACAGTATTCCTTTTTGCTTCACCAGACCGACAATTTTTTCTAAAACCTTCCTTTGTTCTGTTTCTTGACAATTAATAACATCATAAAGTATGATCCGTCAAAGTACTGCCACAACTTAAAGAAAATAGGGGAGGATTTCACAGATGTCATCCCTGTATCTAACCTGACTTGGGAATTGGAAGGAGGAAATGATCCTATGAGCAAGAAACGGCAAGGAGAATTTTCTGACCTTCACAGGCCAACTAAGAAGATGATGATAAAAGCACAGAAGGATGAGAGTTCCACTGTGTCTGTGGCTATGAGACCAAGACTCAATAGAGTAATAATAGAGAATCCACACTTAACACAGCAACAGGCCACACAGGAAATACCTAATGATCCCATTACTCCTAAATTACCTCATGTACCTGATTCTGATAGTCAGAAAGTTAAAAATATATTTTTTCAGACTTTTGATTTGGAAACTACTAGGAATAAAAACAGTATGTCTGATGATGATATTGATTCTGAAGAAGAATTAAGACTAATGATTGCAAGAGAGAAAAACTTGGAGAGAACAGCATGGTCCTCAATAAATGAATCTGAAAATGATCCCTTTGAAGTTGTAAGGGATGATTTCAAATCAAATATTCACAAACTTTGTTCTTTAACAGGTTTAGGCATCAAAAATAATGTCTCTTGCCTTGATAGTGAAGATAATGTGAGAAATGATTATAACTCTGATTCAGGAGACACAGATGAAATCATTGCAATGAAAAAAAATGCTGGTAAGGTCAAAAATAGTACAGAATTTTTACAGATGGAAAAGCCTACATATAAGAAAACTTTGAAAAGTAGAAAAAACTATAAATTTTCTCATCATATTAAAGTACAAAAAAAAGACACCATAGAGCTATCTGTCAGTCATAGAGCTAAGCATCTTGGTTGTACATCTCTGTCTGATTCCAGTAGCACTGAAGATGCTTATTCTGTGTCAGAACCAGCTGAATCTGAGAAATACGAGTATAATGATGCCATGATGAAAAACTGTCTCCATGTGACTCTCACTTTAGCTGATTTGGGACAGTTGGCTGGCAGTGACCTGAAGGCTCCAAAAGAAAATACTGAGAGTAACAGCTGGGAAACCACTGCCAAGTGTGACAGAGCCTCCAAGAGCCGTGGGACTTCTAGTGGCCTCCACAGAGGTCAACAATGTATTCATCCTGAGGAGATTTTGGCTTCCCTTTTTAAAGAAAAGAACACCCCTGGAAAACAGAAACCAAAGGAAAACAACTTAAAGCCAAAATTCCAGCCATTCAAAGGAGTAGGCTGTCTCTACAGGAAGGAATCACTGAAAAAAATCTTGAAAAAATGTGTTGCCTCTAACAATATTAATAAAAATCAGAATTCCTTAAAACTTGAGGATCCCACTAGCATGTCCATGGAAAAGGGATTCCCAGATGCTGGTGGTTCATCAAGTGAACTAACTACTTTCCAATGTGCAAAGAAAGCAGATGACCCAAACCATATGCACCCTCAAAAGAGACAATATACTTATGACAGCCAAGATCATAAAGTAGTGTCCCCAAGCAGTTCAACAGAAAATGGAAGCAGAAACCCTATTTCTAGTCTATTACTTTTACAAAAGAAGAAATCTTTAAGTCTTGGTACAGAGACTTTCAAGAGAGACTTTGATGAAGACTGTTGCCATAAGCCCGCAAAGACAGGAAAGGGCTCCGAAAAGAGGCCTGATCTAAACAGGCACATGGCCCCTAAAAAATCACCAGAGATCTCTAGGAGAGACACTCAGGAAAGTGAAACTGGCTTCCCACTTTCTCTTAATAGTTCATCAGATGTTTATGTTAAGGATAAGCATGCCGAAGATAATCAGAAGCGTTTGGCAGCCTTAGAGGCAAGGCAGAAAGTGAAAGAACTACAAAAGAAACTGGTTCATAATGCTCTGGCAAATTTGGTGAGTATATTTTCAGTCTATGGATTTAACAGAAATTCTCTCAAATTTCATCCTTTCCTTCTCCTGTCCCTTTTAGAGGCCAGTGTCCTGGCGCTTGCCATTTTCATGTTTTGAGTCATTGAGTTAGAAGTTTTTAATTACCATTTACTTTTAGTATTTCCCAAAAGAAGGGAGATTAAACTATTTACAAAAGACATTTTAATTTGTTTTCATCTAAAGTTTTCTTCATAATTTCCTTTCCTTTAGAAACCAGAACTTGTAGAGTTAAGTGATATATCCCAATGCATCTTAATTTACATGAAAGTCACTTCCGAAATGATTTCTATCTTGCCAAGATTTACTATCATGAGCCTTTATTCATTCTTTCAACAACTGTCAAGTACCTGTGCTGGATTATAGACTGAGGATTAAGGATCACGGTCCCTGCCTCAGATAGTCATCAGCTCATAGTATGATGGGCAGAAGGTGAGAGTTCAGTTCCTCTGCCTGAGAGAGAAGTATGCCCATGTGCCTTGGCAGCCCACAGGAGGCACACCAGGTTGGTTAGGAGGATGGAGGTAGAGTGGGCTTCCTCAGCCTGAACTTAGTCTAGTGCGAGATGATCAGTTCAAACTGGTCAGGCCGAGGTGAAAGAGTGATAAAGGAGATTCGGAAAGGCATTCCATGAAGAAGGAGCAATTTGTACAAAAGTGAATATTTGCAGTCATTGTGACTGAAATAGAGTATGAGGTGGCAGGATGTAAGGCTAGAGAGATAAATACGGGTGAGTTGTGAGGAGGCTATGGAGGTTGGAATGTGGAAAAAAATGGACATTAAGCAAGGGAATGAAGATTAATTGTGTATATATTGGAACAAGACTTAGAAAACTACAGCTCTTAGGCCGTCTATCCCAAAGCCTATATTGGTACAGCCTCCAAGCTAAGTATGGTTTTTACATTTTTAAAGCATTTTTAAAAACAAGGCTACAGGACCAAGACCACAAAGCCTAAAATAGCTATTCTTCAACCCTTTACAGAAAAGTTCACCAAACTTGGGAAAAATTGTTTAGGCTATGATAAACAACAGATTGACTGGGACAAACTTGGAATCAGGGACAGGCTTTGGGAGGTCATAAGCCAGAACCAAGGCAGTAACAGTGGGAAAAGATTTAAAAGATACCAAGAAGATCCAATTGATGGGACTTGGTGATCAACTGGATATGGAGAGAAAGAAAAAAGTTTCCATATTGGGAAAATAAGTAGACTTGGCAGGAAAGGGTTATTTTAAAATGTAATGTTCTTGATGATGTAATGCTCTAGGATGGTCATCCAGAGAACAAGCCAACGCATATCATCTTTGGTTCTGACAGTGAAAGTGAGACAGAGGAGACTCGGGAACAGAGCCATCTGGTAGAGAAACCACTGAAAGTAAGAAGTTCAAGATATCCGTTTGGGCATTCTTCTATTTTTGCAGATCCATTTTTGCCTTTTGTGTACCAAGACCTGCACACAACTGCCAGGCTCAACATAAAATCCAACAGGAACCATGATAAGACCCGGGGCTCCCCAGTCCACCACACACAGAAACTACAGGGACCTTGGAGATTTTATTCCCCATGAATCTACCATCCACATCATCTTCACAGTGATATCAGTATTATTGAAATCCTGCAAAATGTGTTCTCACATATATAATAACTGTCCTCCTGGTCTGCCCCCACTTCCGCCCTCCCTCTCCTTGCCCCCCATTCAGACTGCTTTGAGAGCCTCTGGATTATTATCTTAAGAGACCAAGTAGATATCACTGAGATAGGAGTTTCTGTTTTAGACCACCATCCACCATCATCTGGGAGATGCTTCTGGGTTGTTGGTTCTTAAATGTGAGGGGGAAGATTACATATGACAACACTGATTGCCTTAGTTTTTAATAAATGTTTCTCTCTTCATCTATGTAACAGGAGTCCTTGAGTAGAGCATCTGGGAAGCTATTTGACAGCGATAATGAGGAATCTGATTCTGAAGATGACAGTAATAGGTTCAGAATTAAACCTCAGTTTGAGGGTAGAGCTGGAAAGAAGGTTAGTTAAGACTGAAAATAATAAAACTTGCAACATGTTCTTATTTTTTGACAGTCCTTAAATCTAGATAAATGCAGACAGACCTTGATTCACACTTAATCGTTTAACTGTTTATTTTGGGAGTTAAGTCCTCCACTACCCATTCTGATTGGTTCATGGGTAGGTGAAGTTATACAAACATTAATTGGAATTTCAGGGTGTGGGAGGGCCCTTTGAAGTCGTCTTTAAAAGCAGTTCGTTGGGAATATGGCTATCGATTATATATTTGTTTTCTTTGAGCTCATGGATTTGCAGTCTCGGTTCGCTACTGATGACAGATTTCGCATGGACTCCCGATTTCTAGAAAGTGACAGTGAAGAGGAACAGGAAGGTAAATGCCTCATTGTCCAAACAGTCCCAATATCAGAGCTAGGACAACCTAAGAAGAAGTGGAGAAACTCTGTACCCCAAGATATTGAATTGCAGAATCTTATAATCCAATGGTTAGATTACTCAGTACTTCTTGAATTTGTTCGTGCATATTTATTGAGAAAATTTAAATTACTTGAAGCTGCCAAAAGGACAGGAATAAGTAGCATGCACCAGAGGCACCATCTTCCTCCATCACATCGCTGGCTTAAGAAAATAGGTGAGGTTGCTATCTGGCAGTCAGTTGGGAGGTCCAAGTGAGTCAATGGAAGACAGTGAAGTCACACTTGTCTTTCTGACAAAGAGTATTCATTTTCCCTCCTGTGTGTGTGTGCTGGGTGCAGGTTTTTAAAAAGCAGTTTATCATTTATTGAATACCATTCTACTTAAATTCATCCTTATTTGCATATATCTAACAGCAACAATGCTATCAAGAGCATCCTAAGTTTCTGTGCATTTTTTACTTCCTTTAGCATTTTTTATAGCAGTGGTTCTAAACTTTCCCTACAAGACCTTTTATTCTTATCCTCGAGCAAGCTCTTTGCTTCTGTCTTCAGTCTTAGAACCTCTTATACCTTCTCTTTTTCTTTTCTTTCTGAGTTAATCTAACCTGCATCTTAATCCCCCTCATTCATACACCCCATTACTTTACCTCCTTTCTCGCGTGCTACTTCATCCTTCTCCCTCTAGCTCCTTTCATTTTTTACAAAGTTAGGTCTCCTAGGTCCAAAAAGCTATTCTTTAACACTGTCAGTATTCAAGTTGCCACTCCCATCTTCTTTTTAGTTCTAAACTCGAATTGACGAAAATGAATTGCATCTAATTCAGAAACAATTGACTATTTATTGAAAATGCAGTTCTGATTTGATGCTCTCAGTTCTCTGAAGTGATTATTATGTGCATTGTACATTTCCAAAAACCGGGGTTCAAAGAGTAAATTCTCAGGGTCCACACCAACTTACATTTCAGAGCCTCTCTCTCAGAATTTCATGTTTAAAACATAGAAATGAACAGAACCTTAGGAATAACCTACATTTAGAAGTTGCATATAGAAGTTACTTTCTTTACAGACTTTGGTCTTCTTACAACTCTTCTGGTATGTGTTCCCTCAAATCTGTGAATGACCAGTTCACAAGATGCTGTGGCATTTTCTCAGGCTATACCCTCTTCAGCCTACCTGTAGCATTTGTCACTTTTGACCATCCCTTCTTGAAATGTTCTCATCCCTTTGCTTCCCATTATACCATAACTTCCTGAGTTTCTTTTATTTTTTGGTTTCTAATTTTCCTTTGCCTCCAGGCATAGGCTCTTTCCAAGGTTCTATAAGTTTAAATGGCTTTAGCCTTCTCTTAGACATGGGTAGTTTCCAAATTTGAGGTTTTCTTTGCTCCTGACTCTTCTGCTGGACTCCCAACCATTTTTTCCTTGGTGCCTGACCGATATTTCTCAAAGGCATGTGTGGGCCTGTGTTAAAACTCAAATTCCAAATTGAATTTCTCCTCACCTCCTCTGGACGCTTCTGTTTCTGTTGAATGCACTTCCATTTTTTAAGACACTCAGACATAGAACCTCTGTCTTGTTTTTTTTCCTTCCCAATTTTTGAGGCTCAATTTTTTTGTGAATTTTAAAGACGCTTGCAAGTAAGCATCAACAGCCAGGTTATAAACACCTTGAGCCCTTTTATGTTCTATTTCAGAGGGGTCAATATTAGGTTAAAATCGAAATTGCCATTTTTGAAATTAAAAGTTGTTCAATATTAGTAGTTTCATGTGGTTCAACCTAATACAGTGTAAAACTCTTTTGTACTTTATTTAATATATATGTTCATTTTGTTTCCTACAGCTGTCATGCCCTCCTCTCACCTCAAGGGATCCACTTTGTCTTTCTTCCCTTACACTCCACCTGGTTTATAAAGCATTTCTTGATCCAATTGAACAATCTTTATCTCCTTTGAACCCTTAGAAACTTTGAGGGCATCTCTGTAAAGAACTTTCGAATCAACATTTTATTCTAGTTTCTGTTACTTGGCTTATATCCTTGATTTACACGGGAAATTGAAAGGGTTTAATTAAGACTTAGACTTCTTTTGTATTTCTCTCATTTCTATGTGTAATCCAAACTAGCTGTTCATCATCGCTCTCTGATATGTCTTTTTCTAGTAGGTGAGGATAGATAACAGCTTACAGGCTTCCAAGATGCCCTGTGTGTATAGACTTATGGCTCTCTTCCTGCAAAGTTTATTACTGAATCAAAGGAGGAAGCGACAGTCTGCTAACATATTTATAGTCAGTAAAGTTACCATCTATACTTTTAGGTTTACATGTAATTTAGATTACATTTTTAGAAGGTGAAAAACTCAGTCTGTGTTCACTTTAGTTTTGTAATTAGTATCTTTCTCTATTATATTTATCAGTCTTTACCTTGACAACTGCCACTAAAAGCCATTAAATCTAGATTCGATTTTTATAATTACAAATAAAAATGAGACTTTTTGTTTGCTGGTCTTGCAACTTTCACTTTGCACATGTTTATATGATTGATAAATATTTTGTGATTGAGACTTCTCAAGTTATGTTCGCCTAGAGATTACTAATTATCCTTTTCACTCTAAGGGATAAATGAAAAGAAAACCGCAGAGAAAGAAGAGCTTGCTGCAGAAAAATCGAATGCCCTGAATGTTGTACAAAGTATTTTGCATATTAACTTAAGCAATTCTACAAGCAAAGGATCAGTAGCTGCTAAGAAATTTAAGTATGGTTTATGTTCTATCCAATTCCACCTATTTTCCTTTTCTATAAATATCTTCTTGAACTCAATTTAAAACTAGGCCATTTTAAACTTCTGGGGAAGACAGTGGCAATATGTATCCGACCCTTAAAAATATACTTAACCTTTAACCCAGTGAGTCCAACTTCAAGAAAATCTTAAATTATTTCAGTATTTGTATTCTAGATATTATAGTAGATTGCTCCTATTAGTGAAACAATTGGACAATGGTTTAAATATTAATAAATGTAATTTTATTATGGAAAAGTTTAAACATGTAATTTAGAGAGATTACTGTAGTGAAACCCCTGTACACTATCACCCAACTTCTACAGTCACCAACATGTAACCAGTTTTCTATACCTTCACTTTCCTGTGTTCCCCACTGACATATTTTATGCAAATCCTAATAGTATATCATTTTATCTTTATATATTTTACTATATTTAAAGTAATTTTTAGTATTAACAAAAAGATCCAGGAAAACTCAAAACTAGGTAATTTTAAATGATTGTTTCTAATGAGATCCTAATACTCTTTTTCAATATGTATAGAGCTTTGCCTTGCTCAAAAATTGGAATTACTCTGGTGTTGAATTATAATTTGGTATTAACTTTTTGCATTAGTGTTTTGATTTATCTCTTCTAACTTATCACTCCTTTTTTTACATAGGGACATCATACACTATGATCCAACAAGGCATGACCATGCCACTTACGAAAGAAAGAGATATGATAAACCAAAAGAAAGGTAAATCAAGCTACTTCTTTTAATAACAGGATCATTTAAATTAATCTGATTTCAGACAATGAGAAAAGTAGATAGTAACCAATATCCCATACATTGGTCTCCATCGTATTTAGTTTTAAGACCAGGGAAGGTAAAAGAGTGGAATTATGAACATGGTGGAGAGAGCCTTAACTTTGACAGAGGACTATCATACATGTGAATGATATGTGCTCCTACTCTAATATGGTGTCTCCTACCTTTATTACTTTCTTGTAGCTGCTTTAACAGACTATCACAAATTTGGTGGCTTAAAACCACAAAAAAATTTTTTCTCATAGTTCTGGAGGCCAGAAGCCTGAAATAAAGTTTATTGAAAGGGCCGCATTCCTTTTGGAGATTCAGGGGGAAAATCCATTTCACACCTCTCTCTTAGCTTTAGGTAACTGCCAGCAATCCTTGGTTTTATGGCTATATTACTTCAATCTCTTCTTCCCTCTTTACATGGCCACCTCCTCTTTTCTGTATATCATCTTGATGTCTATTATAAGGATACTTGTGATTGCATTTAGGGCTCTTCTGGGTAATCCTGGGTAATCTCTGTTGCAAGGTCTTAACTACGAAGATCCTTTTTTCTAAATATGGTAATATTTACAGGTTTTAGGAATTAGGGCCTGGACATATCTTTTGGGGGGCAACCATTCAATCCACTACTCTTGTGTGGTAAGAAATTCTATGTTCTATGTGCAGTCAGTTTGATAAATATGCTAAATACATGGAGCAACCAGTAACTTTACCTGGTTTAATTCCTTCATTTTCCTACTGTTAAAATCAATAAAGGCAATGTGATATCCTGAATTAGATCCTTGAACAAAAAAGACATTTGTGGAAAAACTTGTGAAATGAGAATACAGTTTACATTTAGTTAATAGTAATGTAACAGTATTTATCTTTTAGTTTCAATAATTGTATCGTAGTTATATAAGTTGCTACCATAAGAGGAAACTAAATGAAGGTTATTTGGAAATGCTATACTATCTTTTCAACTTTTCTGTAAATCTAAAATTGTTCCAAAATTAAAGGCTTCTTTTAAAAATAATCACATATCAGACCAAAATAGAAGTGTCAAATAGTTCCTACAATAATAGAATTTTTTGTTATTTAAGGTAATCCACAATGAACATGTACATAAGTGAGGTGTGTTTTGTATAATATATTAGTTTTTATTTACATCTAGGGCGTATTATCTATTGCTACATATCAAAGTATCCAGAACTTAACAACTTAAAACCTCAATCTTGAAGTGTCTGTGAGTCAAGAATTTGGGAGCAACTTATGTAGGTGGTTCTGGCCAGGGTCTCAAGATAGAATTTGCAGTCAAAATGTTGCCTGGGGCTTCAATTTCTGATGGTTTGATTGAGCCTGGATGGTTGGCTTCCAAGATAGTTCATTCACATGGCTGTTGGTCAGTTCCTCACATTGCTGGCTTCTCATTAGGCATCTTAAGTGCCCTCATAACTTGACAACTGGCTTCTCACGGAGTAAGTGACCCAAAAGAGAAAAGATGGAAAGCACAGTGTATTTTATGACCTAATTTTAGAAGTCACAGTGTGACACATCAGCCTTATATAATTTTTTGAAACAAGTCACTAAATCGAACCCTTACTTTGATGGGGGGTTTAAGTGCCAACTCTTAAAGGAAGAAGTATTGAGGAATTTGCATACATATTTTAAACCACCACAATCCACCCTCTGGCCACAAATTTACATTCCTATCACAGGTGGAATATATTCTTCCGCTCTCTAAGACTCCCCAGAAGTCTCACCTCTTTCAGCTTTCAGTATCAGTTCAAAATTCAGGATATGGTCATCAAAATCACATGCAGATGAGGCACATCCGTTGTTCCTTGATCATAGCACCTTAAGTGCAGTGTTTGTGATCCGAAGACCTGTGAATTAGAGACAAGTTTTCTGCCCCTCCCCCAAAATGTGGTGGTAGGACCAAACATAGGCTAACCAATCTAAGCACTATTACTCAGTGGAGGAAAACAAGGAAGCATGGAGTCACTGGCCCATATTAGCACAAAATCTAGACAGGCAAATGTTATAATTTCTTCGATTAGAACTAAGGGCCTGAGAATAATTCTCCATTGTTCTGGACTCTACTTTTTGGCTTATCCTTCTTTTATCATGAACAAGTAACATGTTTGAAGCTGAGTAATTTTCTCAGCCTATTTTGTGTTTGTAGAAATGTGCAAGTCTGCAAACCTCTTTGTGTGGAATGGCTTTGTACTTATCAGCCCAAGCTAGTAGTATTTCTGTTAACTTAATTCTCTGAAAATATTTGTGGATCTGTGAATATTCTTGGGGTCATTCCATTACCAAAAAAAAGCCATACTCAGAAATCGTTTTGAAATCAGCCTTTTTTACTGTGGGCTTCTGCTGAGATTGCTGAGAGAAAACATCTCTAAACTCCTTAGAAGCCTTGTTTTTTAACACGGAGTGTCTAAGCTGAGCTATGTATAAGATCTTAACAAAGAATTTTTTTTTATATGTAGACTAGGGTATTCAAATTTTTTTGTTAAGGGTCAGATAAAAAATATGTTAGGCTTTGCAGACCAGATGGTCTGTTCCAGTGACTTCACTCTGCCTTTGTAGCAGGAAAGCAGCCATAGACAATATGTAAACAAAGGAGGTAGGCTGTGTTCCAATAAAACTATGAGTAAGACATGGAAGTTTGTGTCACATACATTTGTGCATGTAACTAAATCATCTTTTAACTTTTTTCCCAACCGTTTCAAACTAAAAAATATTCTTAACTTGTGGTGCATACATAAATAGGCAACAGCCGAGATTTGGTCCATGGGCCATAGTGTGCCAACAACTGCTTTAGACCATATTTTTCTAAGAGTCTTAGATTTGATTTTGCATAGAAGCTGTTTATTAAATTTCATGTCATTTGCCTTATGGAAATTAGGAATCTTCAAAACCATGAGATACTGGTTCTTTATAAAATTTTTTTCCCTGTAGTTTCACTGTCTCCACCACATATTATGATAAACAGCAAGAAGAAACCACCAAATACCTTGACCACCTTCCTGGACATCTCCTTAACTAGATCACCTGTTCATTAGGTACATTTTTTTTCCACATTAATAAAGGTGACACTGTTGCTAAATTTTCTGTCACACATAGCAAGAATCCCCTTTCCTCCAGTTCCCAGTAGCATTTACTTCACTTTTCTGCAGGCCCTTACTGGCAGCTTCCTCAGTGTCCATGTGTTTTCTGCTAACAGTTTCTTTTAAGTTCTTCAGGCTTTTGCTAACATACTCACTGACCTTCCAGTTTCCGCCCATTGCTTGGGCTCTAAAGCCACTCCTACATTTTAGGTGTACATTATAGCCACACCCCATTTCTAGGTCCTCAAATCTGTTTCCCTTATGTATTACTGTGTAAAAATTTGCTCCAAAACTCAGAAGCTTGGAAACTCAAATATTTATTAGGTCCCAATTTTTCTGGGTCAGGACTTCGGGAGTGCTTCACTAGGTAGTTCTGGCTCAGAGGCTCTCAAGAGGTTGCAATCAAGATGTCAGCTAGGGCTGCAGTCTCTGAAGGCTGGAGATCTGCTTGCAAAATGGTTCATGCACATGGTTGTTGGTAGTAGGCCTCAGTTCCTTGCCTCGTTGGCCTCTCCACTTGGGTATTGGAGTGTCCTCACAACATGGCAACTGTTTCCCCAAAAGCCAGCCATCTAGAAGAAAGAGAGAGCAAGGAGAAACCCAAAGTTGCTATGACTGTAGTGTCAGTAGTCACACACCATCACATCTGCCTTATTCTTTTGGTTAAGGAAGTCACTAAGTTCAGCCCACACTCAAGGATTGGGGGGATTCATTCCATCTCTTAAGTATCAAAGGATCTTTGGACTCCTTTAAAAACCCAGTACATTATAGCTCAGTGATTATCACTTGGAACTGTCAAAGGAACACCATTTTTTATAGAGTCTACTTCCATAGGAGGTATATCGGTCTTAAATCCTAGCCAGGTTGGTATATTTAATGAAGTATAAAAAATTTCTTGCTGTGTAATAGTGTGCACCAGTAAGATGATCATTTAGGGCATCTTGTTCACTTATTATTTTAGGGAATACAGTTAGAATTTTGGCCTGATGTTATTCATTATATATGCAGTCAACTCTAAAAAGAAAAAGGATTTTAATCTTTTATTTTCTAAAACTTGATATTGGAAACTGCCATGTAACTTTTTCATCTAAGATCAAAGAGAAAAGTATATTCCTAAATATAGAGTAGGTTTATGGAAATAGAAAAATTTCATTCCAAAATAAACTAGACTTAAGCATATTTATAATTCATTTCTAAAACAGAATTGTGATTAAATTCTTTTATGCCAGTTATGTAAAATTAACACAATTTTAAAACCTGGATAGGTTTTACATCTTTAACATCTTCATTTTGCAAATGAGAAAACAAACACATTGTGGTTAAGTGATTTTTCTTACTCAAAGCTAATATCTTAGGTGTAATTTCTGAATTGTAGTTAGAGTATAAGAGATAGAGGGTTATGATTCATGTTTACTCCTTGGAGTTGTTTGAGATTGTGTATAAAAAGCCTTTTGATCAATACTTTGCTTTTATGAGTAGTTTTATATGTAGATCCTACTGGTTGTTGAAAGGATGGAATTAAACTTTTCCAAGACATTTTTTCTTTCTTGATTTCTGAAAGTTTTCTAAAAATTGACTGTTTCGGGGTGGCTCCAAAGTGTAGTGGTTAACACGTCTGCTTTACATACAGAAAGTCCTGGGTTCGTGCCCCAGGTAGAGCCATAGACCATACCCCAGGGACACCAGTCCCTGGGTGCATGCTGTGAGTGTGGGGTAGGAGATGCCCTGCCTTCAGAGATCCAGTTCTTAAGGGGAAATGGCGATATCCATGGGTCAGGGGTGGAAGTTGGGGTGCGGGGGAGAATTAAAAGAGGGGGAAAAAATTGACCGTTTTGTTGTAATGCACATGTCTATGTTAATGCAGTAAAGCAAAGCGAAAGAAGAAAAGAGAGGAAGCTGAGAAGCTACCTGAAGTGTCTAAAGAAATATATTATAACATTGCTATGGATTTAAAAGAAATATTCCAAACTATAAAAGATTCCAATGAAAAGGAAGATGTGCCCTCGAATGAAGACTATGACAGAGAAAAAGCTGAGGAAGTCCACAACCCTGCAGCTCTGATGACTAGGGCTAAGCAGCACAGCGGGTTCACATTCTCCTTTTTTGATTCAGACACTAAAGGTGTAAAGGAAGGTACTTTTTTTTAACTTTTTCGTTCCGGGCAGTTTAAACTCAATTCTACATTAACTGTAATGATTTACTATTAGCTGAAGAATGGATTCTTTCTTCCACCTAGATAAACAGTATGAGAATCTGTATTAAGTGACTATGAACAGAATGTCCCTGAAGCTGTATTTAACACAGCAAAAAATTGTTTTTGCCTTAAGGAAGCCAACTTCTAGCTTGCTGGCACATGAAGGGAAACTAGGGAATAATGTACAGCATCCCTTCTGTTGAGTAGAAAGAAATAGTCACAAAGAAATTTAGTCATGTATTTAAATAGCTTCACAAAACACCTGTTCCTTCACCTAGTATTCAAAATGGAAGTGCAGCTTTTCTGGAACTTCATTGTATAAAGCAGGATATACCTATACAGGAGAATGCATGCACACTTAACTACAATGAATGCTACTTTAAAGATTAGCAGTTTAAACAGCATTCATGTGTTTAGCAGATAAGTATTAAATACCAGCTTTATGGCACTCCAATCTAACAGTTTTTCAAATATTGTTCTAAATGGAACACAGTATATCATGTGCTATGCTTACCTCATTCTCTTTCCTATGTTGTCCATTTTAGTCCCAAGGTAAGTCCTAAACTATTAAGCACAGTCGGTGTGGTATGGATATTAACTATGATTCTTCTGACTTTGAGAGCCAAGTTTGAGAAAGTTGTCTTGAAATGAGTGCTAAACATCTCAGCAACCTGAGAGATGTATTTTAAATACTTTGGAAATTTGGGGACTTGCAAGGTGATTATCCACATTTTACAGCAATAGCGTTTTCAGCAGTTCTGGAAAGAGATTTTGGAAATTGAAAATGTAAACATAAGTACCTTTTCTCATGTATGAATAAGCAGGAGCGAAACCTGGTTTCACTACACTGTGTTCTATTTTAGGCTTCTCATGCTAGCACAGGTGCCACAATTAGTTTGTTCTTTTAAACTACGTTGCCCACTTATAAACCTTTAGTTTTTATATTTTTTTTATAGAATACTGTATTCCTTATCAGATCACCCTAGCAATGCCAAAAATATGATAGTAGTTTCTCTCAATATTTAAAACTCTTAAAAGATACTACTTATTTTTAATTAATGATTAAGATATTGAAAATTTAGAGATATGTGTACCTGGTGAAAGTAATCAAATGAGTGTGTTCAGAATGCTTGGTTGTTAGTTACAATCCTGTTATCTTTTATTGTCGTGATGATATAGATACCTACATAGTTGAGACAGTGAAACCTGGTAAGGCTGCCTGGCAGGGAGCTCCTCATTTCCAAGACAGCAGTTCAGAAGAAGAAGATGTTACGGAAGAAACAGATGACAGAACTCCCAGCCCTGGGTAAGCAATTTGTTTCTCTACAGGTATACTTCATAAATTATAAAATTTGAGTTAGACATGCTTTAGAAATATTCTAGAAGTATCTAAGCTTATTTTTTCAAGACAGTTTTTTCTCAGCTCTAGAGAGTTCTGTATTTCTTTGTAATAGGGAGCATGTTTTATTTTATTGAGATTCGGATTGCATTGGGTGGAGAATATGTGTACAGGGAAGGGAGCCTAATACTGAAGTCCCTGGTCTGGAAAGAGAATGCTGCAGCTGGCTGGCTGCCATCCGATGGGAAACACTAGCAGATGGGGTGGCAGTAGTAAGATGAGAGTATCATCAATCAGCATGGGGAAGATAGGGCTTGTACTTAAACAAGTCTTCATTACCAAAGAGAGAAGAATGTTGAATAGAAAGAGCATGGGGTCAGAGCAAAATAAGCAAAACACAAAGCAGATATATTTAAGGAACGGTTCATTTATATTTTCAATGTAAAATATTGAAATTAACCAAGCAATATCTATCTAATCTATCTCTGTCTGTCTCTTTTCAGAGAAGTATCATTGCCTGGAAAAGAGACTGCTAGATTTTTCTTTTTCTCTAAGAATGATGAAAGACTTCATAGTAAGTCCATTTTTGATTATAGAACCGATAATAGTACAGCTCTCATCACTGCGCATTCTGATACAGTAACATGCATCCAAGTAAGAACTGTTGGGCAAAAATTCTGTCCCTTTGCAATATCACGTGGTTTAGCCCCCTCTGATAGACTTATGCATGTCGACTTATAAATCTCTGGAAGGCTGAGCGCTCCCACTTATTACCTCCCTCATTCAGTTATTATCATCAACAAGGGCTTGTTTTGCTTCAGAGATATGTTTAGATGCTAGACAAAAAACTCCTACATTTGTAGTACCCTACAAGTTCATGTGAAAACTCTGAGGCTGTTGTTGAACTCATTTCTGAAAGCCTATCACAAACATAAACCAAGTTATATAATACTAAATGGTATATAAACAGTAACATTCTAGCAATTCTGCACTTCTATTTTATAAAATAAAAAAAAATTTTTTTAACTTTTTGAAAACTGGCATTAATTGGTGGGGGAAGAGAGGAAGGTCTTAACTAGAATTGAAGACCTTGATAATGTCAGCACTAGAATATTGTCCTTTTGGTATTAATATGCTTCTTATCTTTTTTGATTTTTTTCCAAGTAGGTTCTGGCTTATTCTGGAGAGGACTGGGAGGCAATATTAGCAGGAATTCTTGGGAGGCCAGAACAAACAATTTGCGTATGGTAGGTAATTGTGTCTTCATATTGACTGTCTCCTAAAATAGATAACAATGTTATTTTGTGTTAATATTTGCCTTGTGTAATAATATGGGAACTTAAGAAAGAAAGGATGACAACTGAGAATATGATTTGAATTCTCAGACATATAATGCTAGAAGGGAACTTTGAGGTTATTTAATCCAACATACATAGTACAGGTGAGGAGACTAAAGACTGGCTGAATTGAGTTCTGATCCAAATTCCAACCATGCTCATTAAGTAATAGGAAACCATGAGACTTTAGACTTTTGAAAGATTGCATTAGACTTTCCATTGTAAACAGTTAAAGCCAAAAGTTTAAATAATCCTTGTTCATTCCAGGTGAGCACCTCCAAAATGGTTTCCACAACCCTGACACTGAATAATCCTAAACTTTACTTTATAGTTAGTGAGCTCCTTAAAAATAATTTACATTTATTTTTAATAAAGGCTTTTGATTTTGTTTTTCTAGGATTGCCGGAAGAAACATAAAGATGCCAAAAGGAGAGTGAAACCAAAATAATAAGTGTCATTATTGGTTTTGATACTGATTGTGAACAAGAAAATAATTTCAGCAGACAAGAATTCAGAGTAAAGGAATATTTAAAATCTAGCTGATGAATATCATTCTGGTTGCTGTCTTTTTCTATGACTTTCCCCTATTTCTTCTTAGGTAATTACTTCAAAAAAATTAACCTGAACTTTTTTTTAATGAAGCACAAAATAGTCTCTCAAAAAACACTTTTTATGTATTATCTCTCTGCCCTCCATCCTCAATAACTAATGGACATCTTCTGATGCAAGTTTTACATAAAGCCTTTTTAAATATATGGGTCAGAGCACTTGTGTTTTCCAAATTAGGCCTTGTTTGAATTATAGGCTGCTTGAAATATTTATTTCTAATTGTACCAAGTACACCTTACCTCCATCTTGTGGTTTTTGTTTGAACATAAGTCACACTTGAGTTCTGTACTTGCATGCTGATGAATAGCCAACTGAAATACAAGATATTTCAGACCAACATCATAGGAGAACTTTGTGAGGATCAGAAAAGGACACCAAATACAGAGGTTTCCTGTCCTGGGCCTCTAGGAATTGATGGGTATGCCTGTCAGTCCCAAAATTCTAGTTAAACAAGAGGCTTATGAAAAGTCCAAGTGTCTGAAAGGTATGTAGTCACAGGAGTAAGGACTCTTAAGTCCACATAGGGAAGCAGATTTTATACCTTATTAAATCAACCTGGCTAGAATGAAAGACAGATAAGCCTCTTATCAAACTGGGATCACTACAGAATTTTGTTATGTAGACAATCCCAAGAGATTATCATTGAGCCATAATGTGTATACATGAAATTGAGTGTTGATTGATTAACATCTTGATTAAATATAAACTTAATGAGGGCTGGGATGTCATCTGATTAACCATTAATCTAGCATAGTTGGTATTCAGTACATAAATTTTTTAATAAGCAAAGTCCAAGGAACTAAGTAGCTAAGAGTCATTCCTAGGTTTCCAAGACTTCAGACTTCACGGGAAATGGAAACAACTGCTCAACAGGATAAAGTATCCAAATGTTCCACCTTCTCTTGATGTATACTACATTTATACTTTCTTATCTATTGCTGTATAGCAAGTCATGCCATTAACAAACATTTTGCTTACAAATAAGCAATTTGGTCAGGACTCGGTGAGGACTGCTCGTCTCTGCATGATGTAGTGTCATTGGAGGGCTCAACTGGGGCTAGTGGATCTACTTCTGAGATGGCATGCTCACTCAGTACCTATCCATGGGCTTCCTTACAGTATGGCAACTAAGTGTCAGGAACCAGAAGCAGATACTGCTAGTCTGTTAAGGCCTGGCCCAGAAATTGGCTTAGAGTCATTTCCACTATATCCAATAGGTTTCACCATATCCTCTGACATTTATCTCTGTATTTCTACCCAACATGCTTATGCTGTGATTTCTTGGTTTTTTTATTTTCAGACATTACCTGTTAACCTCATACTCTGCAAAATGAGGATTTAACTCTACTCCAAGTAGTATATTTTGACCACATTTAATTTTTTCCTAGAATGTCTTTTCACTTACTCAACTTTTTCTAGAATCAGTCTTCCCAGACCTTCCAACACCATAAAAGATTTCTCAACAAAATTTTTAAATAATCCTCCTCACACTTTCCCCTGGTGTCGTCTGTCTGGGAGCCCTCTGTCCTGCTCTAATCTAGGTTGGACAGATGATGAAAATGAATTGAACAAGGTGGCAACTTGAGGAATCCAAAAACTTAAAACACTTTCCAAGTACTTCTAGGTAATAGGCCGAAGACACACAACTACTAAACATGTTCAAGCGAGTTCCATTATTGAGTCAAGGGTTACCTCATTGAGGAAGGACATGAAACCCACCTTACCCTAATCCCAGACACTTAGTAAGGTGCTAGACTTCAAGTGACTATCAAATGAATGCTACATTAGACTATCAAAATGTTCTTAAACTTATTAGGGAAGTGCTTTCTTCACATTCTCAGATCAAGTTTTTCTGTCCCTCTAATGGGTTCAATATTCAATTTTCAAGGCCTAAAATTTCCTTGTAGTCTCTGGTGCCAAAGCCTGAGGTCCACTGTTCCTTGCATGGCTCCAGATTCTCTTTTTAACCAGCAGATCTAGAGGTGCCAGGCAGACAGTAGTGATAAGTAAGCAGATAAGTAATTCTATTTTCATAAAACAATTTTAAGGCTAGTTACCAGGCATCTTTTTATCTCTCCATATGGCTATTTACCATAATTTCTGCAGTAAAATCCAGAACTCTAGGTGGCACCGAAGAACACAAAAGGGGAGGCTTCCCTGGAACAACACTGACCAGGAGTGTTTAAGCAACTTCCATTGTATTGTGAACCTCTGCGTTTTTCTGAGAACAGGAAGTCTCTTAAGTTAGGCAGGTCAAGAATTTTAGTGTGCAGCAGAGTCATCCGGGATGCCTTTTAAAATGCAGATATTTGTGACACCTCCGATAACAGTCTAAAGTAGTTCACGTATGTGGCCCAGGACTCTGCATTTTTGCAAACTTGGGTGATGTGGTGCAGGTCTCCACTATACTGAAAAACGGCCCTAAGCTGAAGCTGCTTTCCTGTAACAGTCACCTAGGAAAGCAGCCTTGAGAATGTCTAGTTACGGTCCCCAGAGTAATAATTACCGAGGTCACCGTCATTAGACTCGATTTGTCCACTGTACAGGCTGGTGAACATTGACCAACGCGTACACCTGTGTAACAGCGCCCAATCAGGCTGTAGAACTTAAGCTGCCCCTCGGTGCCCGTCCCAGTCAGTCCCCACCCTGGAGGCTGCTACAAGGCCATTTCCCCACTGTCGCCCAAGCTGCGTGGAATCGTCTAGCCGCCCTTACAGCACGCACTACAGGGCGCGGCTGGGCAGGCGTGGCCAGAGCCCCGTTCAGCAAATCGGCGTCCGACTTGTTGACGGGTGTTTGACGAAGCTAGCTGATTAGCCGGTGCGGACCGCAGGCGGTCGCTGTCAGGGCCTTGCATCACCTCTACGCCTCTGGACATCCTGCAGTGGCGTGCGTGTGGCTTCTGAGGCGTGCAGGATCGGGAACCCCCCAGGTACGGCATCTGTGTACACTGTATTTTTGGTGTTTCTTCGGGCCTGTGTGTTAGTTGAGTGCGTATCTGTTTCCAAGGAGAAGATTGGGAGGGCGTGTAAATGGGGCTACAGAACTCAGAACCCGGTACGAATCCTGACTCTTGGGATGAGGGTTGCGACTCTTGGAAGATCCTCTTCAGACGGGGATCAGGGCAACACTTAAACCGTTGGATGGTTGTGGAATTTAGTCTGGTCGAGTTTGCTGCAGAAATACAGAAGGTGGACGAAATTAGACATTACTTGGAAGTTGAGGTGTTCATAAGACAGACCAAGTTCTAGGCTCGCATGAAAGAGCGTTTATGGCTGGGTGTCTGGCATTACAGGAGAGTAGTAAGTACAGTAACCTTGTCCTCGGCTCTCACACAGTCTGATAATGCAGTGCAGTGTGCATAGAGGAGGAAGACAGATCTTCAGTGGGATTTGAAGGTGGAGAAAGAGACGGAGTCTCAGGAACTGCGATGGGTTTGGGGTCTTGAAGACAAGGAGTTGGGGCAGAGAGTGAGAGGGTCCAGGGGACCATATTGAAGTAGCAGCGAGGACTTATAAGAACTTTAATATCATAACTTTTGGCCACATATATGGATTTTTTTGCAACTTGAGCTCTGAAACTGCTTTCAGAGAATAACCTTGCCTGCAGATTGAGCAGCCCCCTTTGTCCTGATTTTAATGCTCAATAAATTGTATTGCTTGCATCCTTGTTAAATAATACTCCCTATACTATAATTTTGTAACTAAAGATAGCTTTTTGTTCTACAGGACTGAGCTGAAACTATAATGTTGATAAATGCTTAATCGTATATTACCCATTGTTCTCAACTCACAACCACACTTGTTTAACCACAGGGTCAGCTCACCATTGAAAATCCAGGTACCCCCACCAATCAGAAAACCAGTGATGTAAGTTTAGGGTCTTGTTGCTCCTAGCAACCTATCTTATTGATCATCAGCTTGCAACTTTTGCCTTTGTAAACCCTTCCTTATCCTTTTCATTTGGGACATATTCTCTGTTCATACCGAGGACTACATTTCCTGGTTTGCAAATCATTATCTGAATAAACTTTTAATTTTCAAAAAAAGTTCCTTTGGACTTTTGGTTACAGCAGGATTTCAAAGTGTGTGTTGATTGAGGAAGTGGGCAGTAGTCACTGTAGTCACTGCAGTTTAAGGTATATGTAAAGATCAGGTGGGAAATATTATATAGCTTCCAGCCTTAGGAATTTATGGTTTCCTTCTTGAAAGAAATGGTGCTTGAAATGAGACCAAAAGAGAAGATTGGTTTTTGTAAGGTAGCACAATATTTCTTTTAGCATTCAGGTTTTGCAGAGAGCTTAGGAATTATAAAACTAGAGGCAAAGTAACAGATGTAGGGGATTTTTAGTAATATGATCAACTTTTAAAAAGTAAATATCAGTAAAATGGTGGATAGTAGGGGAATGAAGACAGCTAAGTGTAGATTGCACTCTTTAAATGTTTTGGGAGAGATGATATAGTGGTTGGGCAAGGGCAATAGAATGGAATTTTGAGGCAAATAAGTAATAATAGCTTACATACATGATGTGATTGCTGTGAGCTATAGTAGGCATTATTTCATTGATTATCATTGTGAGTGTTTATAACTTATTTTACAGACGATTAACTTTTCCTGTAGCTCAGATATTAAGTGGTGGCAAAATTCCAAAGCCAATCCTCTTAACTATTATCCTGAGTCAGGAAGAGCCCATAGAGAGGGCTAGATTGGAAAAGAAAGTGGAAGGAGTGTCACTGTGGGAACTAAGGGTACTGATAAAGGAATTCATTCAAACAAACATTTTTGAGCCCTTACCATGTATAAATAAGCACACACTGGAGGTCATATAGTAAAGTCCTACTGCCGGCAGCAAGTATTCAGTTAAATTGGAGAGTGTGTGGGCCATGCAGTGCAAATAAACCACAACGTGTAGGTAGGAGAGGAACAGATTCAGGGAATGGGGATATTAGTTCTGAAAAATAGGGATTGGTGGAAGCCTCGCAAAGGAAAGTGCATTAAGCTAAGTAGTATTAGAGTATTTGAAAATAAGGGACTGATAGAAGAAAATGGTTTTGTTTTTAGCAGTGACCAAGAGCGTGATGTCGCTATACCGTGTTTTATAGGAGTAGAGGGCTGAAGTAAGAATAGGAATTTGAAGTAAGACCATGGTGGCCTTAAGTGTTCCACTAAAAAGTCTGCAGAGTGCCGTTAGGAGTAAGGCACCCTGGAATTTTTTCTTAACACAGAAATGGTACTTTCACAGCTTTTCAATTACGAAAGTTAATCTACAGTGGTCTGTAGGATTTAGAATATTTATTTTTCTGTTTATTTTAAAAGTTTTTGTGATAATATATAATCAAAAAAATCAAAACAAAGTAGTAGGGAAATGCTAAACTTTTTTTTGACTTTCACAACTAAAGTCTTTTGTAAGGTTTCATTGAGCCCAAAATGCTAGCCAGTCTTGGGGAATGGAGTCTAAACCCCCAGCAAGCAGCATGGCTAGTTAAAAAAGATAGCACGTCCATCATTCTAGAATTTTGCAAGCATTTTCTAAACATCAAGTTAGGGGGAAGAGGGAATAAAGAGGTAACTGAAAGAATTTACATTAGCTATAGGCAAAGGGTGAGAGAAACTGGCAGTGCCAGCTCTGGGATATGCACAGAGTCTCATAAACAAACGTCTACTCCTGTAGATTGGCTGAGGGCAGCAATCTGGAAAGGCCACATGTAAACAAGTGAAGGCTCCTAGAGTTTGATGATGCCTGGCTGAATAACAAATGGAAATAGCCACCTAGAAATTAATCCAAAGTCCCAACAGCCAAAACAGTAATATGAGCAGGTTTTTTTTTTAGCTGGTCAACAGCCATTAACAGATTAATAGTTCTGTGTCTTTCTCTTAATCTCTGGCCACTGTAAGTTAATTAAGAACATCTTGGAATTTTCTCCTTGTCAGAGGTGACAAATAAAAATCCACATTCTTTCATGTCTTCCCGTCTAATCTTACTCCCTGATGGTAGGATTAAGTTTGGTGGATAGTTGTCTAAATTTAACTACAAAATTTCGTAAATGTAGTTTTAACTTATATATATATATATATATATATATATAGAGAGAGAGAGAGAGAGAGAGAGAGAGTGATATACAGTATAAATTGCCATAACTGAGTTGCTCTTTGTATAGGTAATACATATATTTAATATATCATGATTTATTATTTTTAATGCCTACATGGTACTGATGTACTGTAATTTATTTTAGTTATGTATTCATGAATATTTAAGTTATTTCCAGGTATTTGTCTGTAAAAACAATGCTTCAGTTACTCTCTTTGTACATATTTTCTATATTTGTGTAAGTGTATCTGTGTGGTATATGTTAATAGGATATTACTAAACTGAGAAAAAGCTAGAGATGGACCACCTCTATGGTTAAATTTGACTTCATATTATGAAGACCTATTAATGATGAAAAGAGAACAGAAAAATAGATCCACATGACTTGGTGATCAGTTTGGATGTGGGCATAGTACTAAAGGTGACTCGGAAATTTCAGGTGATGAGAATGAATAGTGGAACTACTACTATAGTGGAATTAAAAATGGGAGCAGGTGTGACAAGGAAAATCATGAGATTTATTTTAAACAAAAATGTTTTTTTCTGTATGCTTCCCAAAGATCTATTGAAGTAAACACAAGTAAAGATCAAAGAAGGTATCAAGAAATTCCTGAACAGGAAGTTGAGGCTAAAGATGTCTGTAGGAGTTGTAAAATAGGAAAGAGTGAAGGCCTGGATTATAGTAAGAGGGAAAAAGAGGTGGTTGCTTTCCTGAGCAAAACCTGGTGAGGTCAATCTACCTCCTCTTTCCCACTCCCCACTTCCCACCAGCGAGTGTCCTGTGGTTACTGGACGATGTGCAGGTACAACTCTCCAGGGCATGTGAGGGGCCAAAGCAGTCCTGCGATTTATGCATGGGGGCTACCATAGCCCTGTCACTGATACATGGCTTTTCCTGGAATATTCGGTGTCATTACAATTGGTCTTTGTGTTTGGCATAATAATGTAGTGGTTCTTAATCTTTTGGGGAGTAGAGGCTCCCTAGAAATTTTTATAAAACAACAACAAAAAGATTAAAAAGTTCAGGTAGATAGTCCTGAATAATGGTCAGAACAATTCTGGAGTAGAGACTCTCAAATTTTGATGTGTTTGCTAATCCCATGAGATCTTGTTAAATGTAGGTTTCGGCTCATTCAGAGGTGGAGCGGAATCTACTCTAATAGCTTATATAGATCTTGACAATCATAGGACCGGCCTTTAGGAGCATTAGAAGTGACAGAAATAAATGTGTTGATGTCTACAGATCTACTGGTCTTTCAATGCAATCTCTTAAGTTTCAGTTGCCCTCTAAAAAGGTAGTCATTAAACCTAGTAAGTCAGTAAGCGCACAAACTCCTCTTTCTGTCCTTGAAAGACTAGAGATTGTAACAAGAACTGAAGATCCAAATTCCCTCAACTTCTATTTAATATCATTTAATGGCACACTAATCAGAAATGGATAGTTGAGTTAATTAAACTACCCGCCTGTTCTTGTTTTTTCTTATTTAAAACTCAAAGGCACTCTTGCATCTCAAAAAGAAAGGAAAGGAGAGATACTGCTTATAACAAATTTTAAATTTGTTTTGATGGCATAGGTCAATTACTGTGATTAGGCTTTGATGTTTTCAGAATTACTTAAGCTCTGTAGGCCTCTTTGCTTCTAAAGTCTGTTGCCTTAGACTTACAGTTCTTGAGTTCTTAAGGGTTTCCATCTTCTCTGTTGTTTTCTCTTATTAGCAGTCCTATTTCCTTCTAATCTGATGTTGGCTTGGAAATCTGGCCTAATTTTAGAATTATAAAGCAAGACTAAATAAGCTTTGAAGAAGAATAGGCTCCAGAATGCTGGGTAGAGAGTTAAACCCCAGATTAGTCAAGTGTTTCTACATGAAGTTATTAGCAAAACTCTTAAAATGACATTTTAAGACTTCTCTCCTAGGGACTAAATCAGAACTATAGGATTTGTCCTTTCCAAAAATCATGAATAAGCAATAAAAGAGATACAGTGGAAAATTGGAATGAGCTAGAGATTATATGAATGTGAGAGTCTCATCGTTTTTAACTTTAAAATTTTTTTAGGTCTTATTCTTTAGTAGCAAGTTGTTGTTATTAGGGTCAACAAAATAAGGTTAAAGAGATAAAGATATTTCAACAGAAGTGCTTTCTATCCTGTGTACGTAGAAACAAATTCTTACCTATTTTGAGATTTTTTTTTCAGATTATTATTGAATTTTTATTGTCACTAGATAGAATTCCCCATATTATTTTACTTTTAGAAGCATATTGTCTACAATTACTAAATGTTATACTGTAGTTGAAAAATAGGTGAAGAGTGGACACAAGTTTTGCAATAATTTTGAAAATAGCATGTATCCTTACATCACACTATATATAAAAATAACTCAAAATGTATCAACAACCTAAATTCACGAGCTAAAAATTCACAACCTTATTTTGGGTAGTGGTTTCTTAGACATGACTTCAAAAGCTCTAGTAATGACAACAAAAAAAACCATAAACTAGATGTCACCAAAATAAATTAAAGTGTATGTGCTTCAAGGAATACATGGGGAAAAAAAAAGGCAACCCACAAATTGTAGAAAATTTTTGCAAATTATATAGCTGATAAGGAGGGCTTGTATCTGGAATATATAAAGAAGTCTTACAACTCAACAATAAAAAGACAACCCCATTAAACACTGGGAAAAGGATGAGTAGAGAGCTAAGATACAAAAATGAGCAATAAGCACATGCTCAACATCACAAGTCATTAGGGAAATGCAAATCAAAACCCCACTGAGGTCCCACTTCCTACTCACTAAGATGTGCCGTAATCTAATAATAGGTAATAAGGAGGGAGGACTTGGAGAAACTGGAATCCTCATTCACTCCTGGAAGAATGTAAAATGGTGCATCAGCTTTGGAAAACATTTTGTCAGTTTCTTAAAAAGTTAAACACAGAGTTACCTACCAATTTCACTCCTAGATGTATACTCAATAGGAATGAAAGCATATGTCCACACAAAAACTTACACATGACTATTCATAACATTGTTCATAATCACTGAAAAGTGGAAACAGCCATAATGTCCATGAATTGATGAATTGGGTAAACAAAATATGGCATATCCACATAATGAAATATTATTAGTTATAAAAAATAATGAAGTATGAATACATATGACAGCATGAGCTAAGCTAGAAAACAGTTTTAAGTAAAAGAAGACAGAGAAAATAGGCTATATATACATGATTCCATTTGTATGTAACATCTAGAATAGGAAAATCTATAGAAGCAGGAAACAGATTTATGATTGTTGGAGGGCTGAGGAAGGAGGGAATAGAGTGACTGCTAATGTGTACAGGGTTTTAGAGGGTAGGGTTGGAGCAAATTAACTTGAATGTTGTATACAAAAATTCAAATGAAAATATTCTGGAATTAGAGCATGGTGATGATTGCACAACTTTGTGAATATACTAAAAACCATGGAATCGTACATTTTATTAAGGGTGAATTTTATGGTACGTGAACTTTACCTCAAAAAAGCTGTAATTATGTTTAAAGTACTATGTGGTATAGGTAGTGATATGTACAGTCATTTTAATGTATGTACTCTATTATCCCTAGACTTTTGAGAATAATGAATTCAATTTCTTTTGCAGCAACAAAATGGTTCAACAAGTTCCAGAAAACATCAATTTTCCTGCTGAAGAAGAGAAAATCTTGCAGTTCTGGTCCAAATTTAATTGTTTTCAAGAATGCTTAAAGCAATCAAAACATAGGCCAAAGTATGTATGTGAATTTCTTTCATAAGGGTAGAGAGAGTCCTTAAGAAGTCATTTCTTTCGCTGCATTTCTTTAAGAAGGGAACTTTTTATTCATCTTTGTATTCCCAGAGTCTCCTAGCTCTCTATATATAGTAGGTACTCTCTCTCAGTCATAGATGTGCATTGAATGAATGAGTTCTTGATTATTAGGGTAAGTTTGATTTCTTTCAGAGTTCTGAATAGATTAACTTGATTGTTCTAGTAAAATTCATATATTAAAAACAATTCAAATTTGAACCCATTGTTGAATAGAATTTACATATCATCCTTTTCCTTTCTACTTTTCTCATTATCACTACCTCATTTAAGTATTTAGACTAGTAGTAGCTTTCTTTTAGGGTACTTCCTACCTCTAGGAAAGAAGTTTACCTAAAGACCAGTCCTTTCTTTAAATGCTGTTTTTATCGTGGTTCTCACGTGCTCAAAAACTATGAGATAGTCATTTATTGCCCTATTTTACTAATGAATAATATCATTCAGCATCAGGATGAATAACTTGGATTATATCGTGGAACTAATAAATGAAGAATGGATGGCCCACGGAGGCCTCTCCAGCTCCACCATAACGACCTTTTTTGGAAGCCAGGACCTACAGTAAAAACCTAATCAGTTATATCTGAATTTACTGGTCTCGCTGCTTTTCTTCTCCCTGAAGACTGTGACAGGAGCTATCTATAGAAATGTGCTGAATTTTTGCTGTCTGTTTTAAAGTAACTTAACATATTTTTATTATCTCCTATAGATTTGCTTTCTATGATGGACCTCCTTTTGCAACTGGACTGCCTCACTATGGACATATACTTGCAGGGACAATTAAAGATATAGTTACGAGATACGCTCACCAGAGTGGGTTTCACGTTGACAGAAGATTTGGATGGGATTGTCATGGCTTACCAGTGGTATGTTTGAGTCACCAGCCTTTATAATATTTTGATTTTTTAGTAACCATTAGATTTAGTAAGCATTTCATGTAATATGTTAACATATGGTGAATTATTACTACAACAGACTTTTTCTTCTACTTCGTTTCCATAACTCTGCAGTTCATTTTCTCTGTAGATTTTTTGAGAACTAATTTTTTGAAATCTCATTTTTCTAGAGTCGCTAAATCAATTTTGTTTTGTAGGGTAGTTTGTTAACAATCTTATCCTACATTATCAGGAATATGAAATTGATAAGACACTAGGAATCAGAGGACCAGAGGATGTAACCAAAATGGGGATTGTGGAGTATAACAATCAATGCCGAGCAATTGTGATGAGATATTCCACTGAATGGAAGGTATGTTGGGTTATTTTCAGTAGAATGAACAAAAACTTCTGATTTAAATGGAAGTTGAAATGATTTATGGTCCTTTGTGTTTTTTATGATGCTCCCAAAAGTATGTCTGTCCATGTGAGGTTGTGACATAAGAGGGGTTGACCATCTTGTTTAAAGGAGTGTTAGCTTCTACCTCCAACCCTATTACCTAGACTTAAACCAAAGCCTCTCTTTTCTTATTTCTTTGTGCTTGATTAGTCTTTTATATTTAATCTCCTACCTACCCACAGTATATAACAGGAATCATTCCATCCTTGCAAATAGATTAACTTGAATGTTGTAATATAAAAATTCAGATGTTAAAATCCGTTAAAATTTAAACCCATTGTTATATTAATTTAACTCCTATCTTGCCCACTCTTAGTGGTAGAGCTCCCACAGCTAGTACCTTTAAGTAACTATCAGGTGTTATCAGGGCTCTCTTGTTCTTATGGTCTTAGGAGCAGAGTTCCTCAACTCCCAGTTTCTTCCCTGGCTCTTAGATTAGTCTGTCTATACAACTTAAAAATAAGGATGGCCTTAATTTTTTTTTTTATCTTCTCCATCTTATCACTTACTATTCTTTAAAATTCTCTATCCTGCCAATGGTTTCAGTCTTCTAGGCTTCAGACATTAATCCTCATGATCAAATCAAATGCCAAATCCTATTTTGTCTTTTTCCTTACTGTCTCTTATCTAGTCATTTACTTTCATTCCATAGCCTTTCCTTAGCCTCACCCACCATTGGCTCCATTTCTGTAACAATCTCCTAATTGATCTCTTGTTTATATTCTTTAAACTCAGCCTGAGCCTGCCAAGTTATCTCTCCAGGACTGTTCATCTTGTTCTTTCCTGCATAGACATTAAGTAGCTTCTCTTCATTGGTGAACAAAACTTTATTTCATCAACCTGAAGATCAAAGCTTCTCAGTTTTCTCCTAATATAAATTTCTTGCCTGGTCACCAGTAGGAAAAAATCCTGATGATGATTATAATAAGCATGTGGGTTGTTTTTTTTTTTCCTTAAATTTTTTTTTTGTTTTTTAAACTTTTCATTTTGAAATAATTCAGACTTATTAAAAATTACAAAAGTAATATGAAGAGTTCCCCTATACTCTTCACTCACTTCCCAGCTAACGCCTTCAATAACCATAGTATAATTATCAAAAGCAAGAATTTAAATTGGTATAATACTTTAGACCCTATTTAAATTTAACCATTTATCTCACTAATTTTTATTTTTGATCCAAGATCCAATTTAGAAGCACATAGTGCATTTAGTTGTCATACCTCCTTAGTTTCCTTTAATCTGGAACATTCCCTCAATCTTTCTTTGTCATTTATGATCTTGTCACTTTTAAAAAGTATAGATCGGTTACTTTGTAGATGATCCTTCGATATCTGATGCTTCCTCATGATTCAGTTGAGGTTTTGCATTTTTTGGAAAGAATACCTCAGAAGTAACATCATGCACTTCTCAGTTTATCATATCAGGAGGCCTGTGATACTGATATGTCTCATTGATGATGTTCACTTTGTTTACTAAGGTGACCCGGTCAGGTTTCTTCAACTCTTCTGTAAAGTCGGGGTTTTTCCTTTGTACTTAATAAGTGTCCTCTAGGGACAGTCTGTGCAAATATCCTGTTTCTTTTATACTTTAACTTGGTAATTTTAGCATCCATTAATAATTCAAGTCAGCAGCAGTTATACCTGTGATGTTTACCAAATAGTAGCTTCGATAGACTTTTATTAAAAAAATTAATACTTGTAAATATTTTCTGCATTATAGGATGAATGCCAGAAAAAAACTGGTTTTTAACCTTATGTAGTGTGTTGATTATAATATAGATTTTCTTGAACCATTAATTGTTCTTTTTTCCCAAAATCATCATATGTGGTGATAATAGAAATAAAACACATTGATGTACAATAACAAATATCATTCTCTAATAACTCTAATATTTTTAAGTCTACTATTACCAGACTTGGCCGATGGATTGACTTTGACAATGACTACAAAACTCTGTATCCTCAATTCATGGAATCTGTCTGGTAGGTTTATTTGAAATTGTAAATATAATGAATATTCTGTTATATTAGTGGAGAGGTACTATAGTGTGGATCAATTTGTGTTTAGGTTCACAATCATCTGAAATCTTTGGGGATAGATTTATTTTGTTTTAAGACTTAAAGACTATATTTTAGAGCATTTTTAGGTTAACAGCAAAATCGAGAGGAAGGTACAGAAATTTCTCATACATCCTGTGCCCCCACATGTGCCTTCCCCATTATCAACATCCCCCACCAGAGTAGTATATTTGTTACAATTGAACCTTCACTGACTTGTTGTAATCACTCAAAGTCCATAGTTTACTTTAGGGTTCATTCTTGTGCATTCTGTGGTTTGGGGTAAATGTAAATGTATTTTAGCAAGTGAGAGGGTTTAATTCATTTATTGTGACAGGGACATAGGAGTAAAGTTTTACTCCTGTGTACATTTCTAAACAAATTATGTTCTCACCAGTACATTCTGGCATCCAACTGAGAGAGGTGAGTGGTCACCACAGGAGAACCTGTTGACATTTGCAGCGTCTTGGTACATTTAGCTTAAAACAACATGTTAAGTACTTAATAAAGTTTTTGGCTAGCTGTAGGAGAGAGATCTGATCCTAATCCCAGCGGCTTATACTTTTTTAAATTTGGCATTGTAAGACTGCCCATTATCATGAAATTTATGCAGTATATCAGGAAACTATTAAGAAAAACAAAAATTGAAATTTCAGCCATAGCTGAAATATTAGCGAAAATCTATTTTTTCAGCATTCCTGAAAAATGTAACTACGTATACTGATATGTACAGTTTTATATAATTATACAATAATTGACATTATTATACAATATGGTGTCAGTTAACTTCTCAATCACATTAAATCATGATCATCTTTCCATGTCAACAAATATTAGACTCTTATATCTTTATAACATCTAATTATACTGATCTATTACAATTTACCAGCTAGTCTTCAGTTGAGAGACATTGGGTTTTTACATCTTTGATTGACACAAACTGTATGAACAGAAACCAGCGGAAATGTTTGCATTTGGGGAAACAGAATTTTGATTATTTAATCATTGTAAAACTTCGTCTCTTTATTTACTAGGTGGGTCTTCAAACAACTTTATGATAAAGGCCTTATTTATAGAGGTATGAAAGTCATGCCCTTCTCTACTGCCTGTAACACTCCGCTTTCCAACTTTGAATCTCACCAGAATTACAAGGTATGTATGACATCATTGGGCATTAAGTCATATTCATGGAAGTTAAATGATTGTGGTGATGAAGATACTAGTCCCAATGTGTAATGTTAGCCTGGGGGAGTCTTGTCAGTTTGATCATTTCTTACTGAGTGCTGGTGATGTTGCCAGTCACCAAACCAAGGCTCTGTTAAGATTAAAACCGAGGGATTTTTTTTTTCCCCATGAGATTTGTGATAGGTTTTGCTTGTTTTGACCATATTTTTGTGCCTCTCTTTGGTTAATAAGTTTAGCTCTTCCCTGTTTTCCTCTAGTCACTGTTTCACAAGGGTCATTTGGGGGGTTTTTTATGTCTCTGGGACCTCGTAGTTCATTTATTTGTTAGAGGTATTTGGGGAAAAATCTGATTTGACATTGATGCACAGTAATAGGATTTTTTCTCTGATATATGGAATATCCTGCTGTCGTTAGTATGATAAAAGAGTTTAGACATATCTGATGTTTGTAAAGTATACTGCTTTGTCTTATCTAGATAGATAGTAAAGGCAGTAACTCTTCTGAAACTATCTGAACTACCTGTTCTCATATGTATATGTAGAAGATGTGTTTTCATCTCTGAGAGTTTATCTGAGCCTCTTTGTTTTTAATAGACATTAGGTTTTTTGCAACTCTTATTTCATGCTTAGATTGGGAATTATATTATTAAAACTTGCATTCCAAAAGCACTTTTCATCTTATAGAATATTTTCATACATCCCACTTGATCTTTGCTAATCTTCATGTCTCCTAAATATCCTTCTATGATTATATTGTGTTGCATTTTTTAATAACATATTTTCAGCACATAAAAATGTAGAGAATCAAACACTAAGTACTATCTCTTTTTTAACATTACTATAATACCATTATCACACCTAAAAAGTCATCATCAATCATTCTTAATATTAACTACTTTATAATTCTTTAATTACTGAGTATCATCTGTGTTCACATTTGTGTTTGCTGATAGTTTATGTCATACCTTTTATCCCTCAGCTATTTTATCGTATTTTGGGTTTCGTTTGTTTCTTTATCAGGATGTAAGGAAGGTTCATTCGTGACAGTTAATTCTTTTTGGTCTATATTAATCTGAAGGGCTCCTTTTTCATCTTTTTTTTCCCCCCCTTTTTCTTTAATTGTTTAGGAGATAAGTTTTGTCTTGTAGAATTTCCCACAATATGAATTTTGCTAATAACATCTCCATGGTCTAATTTAACATTTTTTCTGTCCTCTGTATTTTATAGAAATTGGTACTTCATTTTTGTTAGCTTTTTTTCCCCCTTCTTGTATGTCATTAATAGAGATCAGTATTTGCTTATATTTTGGGGGGTGGTAGCTAAGGAAGATTGTTAAATTTATAAACAATTCAGTGCACAAATCTTTAGGGTGCCATTTGATGAGTTTCAGTGCATGCATCTCGTTTTTTAAAAAAGTAACCAAATATTACAGATAATAGTTGATTAGTTTTGTATGTTTTTGTACTCTGTACAAATGCAAAGATCCATTATGTATTCTTTTCTATATAGCTTTTCTCACTTAACATTGTATTTCTGACAGTGATCCTAATTACTTATAGTTGTGGATCTTTGGTTCTAATTTCTATCTAAGTGAATTTTATTTATGATTTATTTACATTACCTTTCTTTTTTCCATTTCCTTCCTTAACATCCTGATAGGTAACCACTCTGCCGAATTTGGTGTTTCTTTCCCATGCATATTTTCGTACTTTTACTATCTACATGAGTATCCATAAACATCATTATTGTTCTGCATGTTTTTAAATCTTACACCCTATACTTACTCTGCACCTTTTCTTTTGTACTAAACATTGTATTTTAAACATTCTTCATCTTTTTTTTTTTTTAATTTTTTAAAATTCTTTAAAGTACCACACATTTGACCCACTTTATCCCATCTATCACTCCCTTTGCCCCTCCCTCCTACCCTCTGGTAACCATTAATCTGTTGTCCATAACCATGGGTCTTTGTTTGTTTGTCCTATTCATTTGTTGCTTTTAGGTTTATGTCCCACATAGAAGTGATATCATGTGATTCTTAACTTTTTCTGTTTGGCTTATTTCACTTAGAATGATTATCTCAGGGTCCATCCATGTTGTCACAAATGGCAGTATTTAATCTCTTCTTATGGCTGAATAATATTCTATTGTATATATGTACCACAGCTTCTTTAGCCAATCATCTATCTTTGGACACTTCAGTTGCTTCCATGTCCTGGCACCATGAATAATGCTGATATGAACATCAGTGTGCAACTCTTTTTGGATATGGGTTTTCAAATCTTTGGGGTGTACACCCAGTAAAGGGATTGCTGGATCATATGGTACATCAATTCTTAGTTTTTTAAGGAAACTCCTTACTGTTGTCCATAGTGGTTGTACCAATTTGCAGTCCCACCAGCAGTGTTAAAGGGTTTCTTTTTCTCTGCATCCTCTCCAACATTTGTTATTACAGCTATTCTAACAGGTGTGAGATGGTATCTCATTGTGGTTTTGAATTACAGTTCCTTAATAGCTACCAACATTGAGCATCTTTTCATACGTTTGTTGACCATTTATATGTCTTCTTAAGAGAAGTGTCTGTTCAAGTCTTCTGCCCATTTGTGGATCATTTGTTTTTCCATTGTTATTCAGTTGTATGACTTCTTTGTATATTTTGGATATTAGTCCCTTATCAGAGGCATTGCTTGCAAATATGTTTTCCCATTCAAATGATTGTCTCTTTACCTTGTTAACGATTTCTTTTGCTGAGCAAAAGCTCTTTAGTTTGATGTAGTCCTATTCATTTAATATGTTGCTGTATTTAGATCGCTATTATCATGTTTAGGATTTTCTCATCTGTGTTCATGAGAGATATTGGTCTGTAGTTTTCTTTTATTGTGTTATCTTTACCAGATTTTGGTGTTCGAGTAATATTCACTTCGTAAAATGAGCAAGGAAATAGTGCCTCCTCTTCTATTTTTTAGAAGAGTTTGAGGACAATAGGTATTAAATCTTTGAATGTTTGGTAAAATTCTCCAGTGAAGCCATCTGGTCCTGGACTTTTACTCTTTGGTAGGTTTTTGATGATTTTTTCCAGTTCGTCTAGGAAGTTCACTCTAGGAAGATCCATTCAGTCTAAGTACTGGTCCATTTCCTCTAGGTTATTATATTTGTTATTATATCCTTTTTCATAGTATTCTTATATGACCCCTTGTATTTCTGTGGTGTCTCCCTTTATTTCTCTTTCTTCCCTTATTTTATTATTTGTTTCCTTTCTCTTTTTACTTTAGTGAGTCTAGCCAAAGGTTTGTCACTTTTATTAACCTTCTCAAAGAACCAGCTTTGTTGCATTTATTTTTTCCATTGGTTTTTGTTTTCAATTTCATTTATTTCTGCTCTAATTTTGATTATTTCTTTCCTTCTGCTGATTTTAGGCTTTATTTGCTCTTCCTTTCCTAATTTAAGATGAAGCATTATATTGTTTATTTGGGCTTGTTCTTGTTTTTTGAGATAGGCCTTTAACGATAGGAGCTTTCCTCTTATGACCACTTTTGCCATGTCCCAAAATTTTTGATATGTTGTACTATCATTATCATTCATTTCTGTGTATCCCTTGATCTCTCTTTTTACTTCTTCTCTGACCCAGCCATTCTTCAGTAGCATGTTGTTTAATCTCCATGTATTCATGGTTCTTCCTGGTTTTTTTTACAGTTGATCTCTAGCTTCAAAGCCTTATGATCAGAGAATATAGTTAGTATGACTTCAACCCTCTTATATTTGTTGAGGCTATCTCTGTGTCCCAGTATGTGGTCAATCCTTGAGAGTGTTCCATGTGCACTAGAGAAGAATGTATAAGGTGCTGTTTAGGGATAAAAGGCTCTATAAATGTCAGTTATGTCCAGTTGGTCCAATGTGTCATTTAAGGATTATTGATTTTCTGTTTGGATGATCTGTCCATATCTGACAGTGGGGTATTTAGGTCCCCTACTGAGATAGTGTTATGTTCTGTTAGTTCTGTTGGTTCTGTTAGTTCTGTTAGTAATTGTTTTACATATTTCGGGGCTTCCTAATTGGGAGCATAGATATTAATAAGTGTTATGTCTTCTTGGTGCCTGATTCCCTTTATCATTATGAAATGTCCTTCAGTATCTTTCTTTACCTGTTTTATTTCAAAGTCTGTTTCGTCGGATATTAGTACCACTACTCCCACTTTCCACTAAATGCAATTTGCTCAAAATATTTTCTAGTCTTTCACTTTGAGTCTGTATTTGTCTCTGGAACTGAGATGTGTCTTTTGGAGGCAGTATACAGTTGGGTTTTGATTTTTGACCCAATCTGCAACTCTGTGTCTTTTTATTGGTAAGTTCAGTCCATTTACATTTAGGATGATTGTTGAAATACGACATTTTCCCAAAGCCATTTTATGTTTTGCGTTCTAGTTTCACATTGTTTCTATTGCTTCCTTGTCCTCATGTGTCTGTTTTTTTTTTTATTTTGGTTGAGTTTTGTGGGTTTTCCCTGTGATCCTTCTTGTTTTAAGTTCTATACTTCAGTTCTGAATCTTTGGCATGTGGTTACCATTACGAATATGTAGAGAATAGTTTTATATATATGTATGTACCTATATATATACACAGTCATCTATTTTCTTCTGCATGTACCTTATCTCCATTCCCCTTTGTGAATTTAGTCTTTGAATCCTCCGCTTTTCAGTCATTGTTGTCTCGATTTGTCCCTATGTATGCTGAACCTTCATTACTATCTTGCTATAGCAAATCTCTTCTTATTATCTAAGTTTATAATGCTCTGTTCTTAGTAAGAGGTCTACTCTTCTGCTTCTATCTGCCTACTAGTCACCTTATTTCTACTTATGTTTTTTTTTTCTTTTTTTTTTTTTTTAATTTTGTTTCAAGTTAGCTGACTCCTTTCAGTATTTCAGTAATGCAGGCCACATAGTGGAGAATTCCCTCAACTTTTGTATGTCTGTAAAGGTCTTTATTTCTCCTTTACATCTAAAGGGGAGCTGTGCTGGATACATTATTCTTGGCTGGTAGTTCTTTTCATTTAATCATTTCAGTATTCGATTTCACTACTTTCTGGTTTGTAAGGTTTTTGCTGAGAAGTCCGACAATAATCTAATGAGTTTTCCTTATAGGTTACCTTCTTCTTTTCCCTGGCTGCCCTTAGAATTCTGTCTGTCGTTGATTTTTGATAATTTAATACAGTGTGTCTTGGTGAAGGCCTTTTTGGGTTGAGATAATTGGCTGTTCTGTGGACTTCTTGAATTCCAAGCTCTAGTTCATTCCTTAAATTTGGGAAAGTCTCATCCACTATTAGTCTGAAAATGCTTGCTAATCCCTGCTCCTTTTCCTTCCCTTCAAGAATGCCCATTATTCTTCTGTTTCCTATCCTGATGGTATCAGCTAGTTCTTGTATTTCTCATTCGTTATTTTTGTTCTTTGGTTTCTCTCTTCTTCCTTCTGATTTATTTCTAGATGTCTGACTTCGATATCACTGATCCTTTCCTCCATTTGTTCAACTCTGTTTCCCAAGCTTGCTATTTCATCTTTTTTTTTTTCACCTCTTTCAGTGTGTTCTTCATCTCCAGAAGTTCTATTTGGTTCTTTTTAGGGTTTCAGTCTCCTTGCTAAAGAACTCATTTTGCTCATCTAGTTGTTTTTTCAATTTCTGAAATTGTTGATGTAATTCATTTCAGATCTCATTGAGTGTTTTCAGAAGGACCATTCTCAATTCTCTGTCATTAAAGTTACATATTTCTATATCTTTAAGCTTATTTTCTGATTTTCTGGAGATTTTTCTCTTTCTTTCTGAGCTACCTTGTCACCTTGGTTGTTCATGGTGTTTAACAGACTATTTTTCTGCCTGAGCATTAATATGTGTATTCTGCTTTTTTCTAGAAAGAAGATTTATTATATAAAGGCCTCTCTTTAGCCTGTTAAAAAGAAGGCATTTTTCTTTTGGTTTCCAGGAGGTGGTGTCTAAGCCTCTTGGATTCCTGCTTTATATAGTCTTAATAATGCCTTTTTTTTCCTTATAGATATTCAATCACGCTCGCTACCTTCAGTCTCAATCCCTGTCATTGTTAGTGACTGTTTTGGTAGCATTTGCTCAGATTCCTCTGGGACTCCATGGTGTTCGGTCTAGGAGGGTATGCAGGGAGGGGCCATCTGGCTGGGGGCTGGGGGCTGCAGCTCAGTCTGGCATTCTGCAACTGGGGCTGGTAATAATCAACTGTTGTTTCTCTGCTGTTCCCAGTTCTCTGTTTTCTGCCCTGGTCCCTGGGCACTGCCGCCGGCCACATGGAGCTCACAACTCTCCCAGGCAGGGCCGTTCACGGAATTTGCCGCATTTCTCCTCTTCTCCTCCTCCTGTACGGAGCTCTGGAGGATGCGAAAGGCAGCTTCTGTACTTCTCCCAGTCCACCACCTGATACCTGGGGTTCTGACTTGCGATAGCTCTTATACACAGATTGCTTGCTCAGAGGTGCCGTTGTACAGTTTGGGTGTTTTCTTTTGAGTTTTAGATCTTCAGCTTATTGTTTCCAGGGGAGAAATCCTGGGAGGTCTCTCACTCTGCCATGTTTGTGTCGTCAAGATTCTTCATCTTGATATATGTAGCTATAAGTTTACTTTTAACTGCCATAAGTGTTTCATTTAATAAATAGATTATAATTTATTTATTCATTTTTTGATAGACATTTGAGTCATTGGAAGGGGGCATAGCTTCTTTTTTTTAAATGGTAACAACCAATATTCCTATGGACATTTTTAACATAAATTCTTGGTGACTAAATTTTTGCATGTTAGAACCCCATAATAGCTGTGAGCTCCTAGAATTTTTAAAGGTTATACTCTTCCATAAGTAAACAAATTACTTCCTCTTATTGGAAGAGCAAGCTGTACAGAAGTAAATCTAGTTAATGGAGAAAGTGCTTCCATCTGTTCCAAAGGATAAACCAAGCTTGTGGTATATAAAAATATTTATTTATCTATTTATTATATTGTCTAAATTTCTTGTTTTTAGAGATCTGGTTGATTGGATTATTTATGAAATTCATGCTCATTTTGGAAAACTGGAAGCCATTAGAAGATATAAAGAAGGAAAAAAATTATAATCCCAGTACCCAAAGAAAATCATTATAATATTTTACTTCGGTTTCCCTTTAGAGGTTTTTTGTTGTTGTTGTTTTGTTTTGTTTTGTTTTAGAGGAGGTTTCTATATTCATTACCGTACTTTACAATTAATGTTTTATATCGTAATACCTATTGCCTGGTTAATGATAAGACAACATTTTTCTGCTCCTCCATTTACTTGCTCTACTCTATATACTTGCACAAAGTGAATACATCTGTGAAGCCAACACCCAGATAAAATGAAGAACGTTATCAACCTATCAAAAGCTTTCCTTTCTCATGGTCCCTTAAGTTGAGCCATTCAACCCCTCACCCCCACTTCCAACAGCATTGATTTGTTTGCTGATTCTAAACTATATATAAATAGAATCATTCAGTGCGTTCTTTTTTGAGCCTGGCTTTTCTTGCTCAAGATTATGTTTGCAAAAGTCATCCATGGTGTGTGTTCGTACGTCACCATTTTAATTACTGTCTAGTATTTATTTATTCTACTATTGGTGGGCATTTGGGTAATTCACAGTTTGTGGTTCTTATCAATAGTGCTGAAACCGGAGAGCAACTGAGTTTGGGCCTTGTGCTGCCAGTGCCACTCAGCCAATAGACCAACACAGGAGTTGGGATATTTAAAATAAGCGTTTATTGTCAGGGTGATCAGAGAAGGCAGCAGGTTAACACCTTCAAAAACTACCTTGCCTTATCAGTCGGGCTTAGGGTATTTAAGGGAAAATCTGGGCATTATTCCAGGGGCTACATGACCATTCTGGGTTGGGGGTGGGTCTGTTATGATTTACAGAGTCTTTCCTCTAGCAACGTGGTCCTCTGGTGGCTTTAGTAACCCAGGAACAAAGATGGGCATAGTCTGGAAAGAATGGTAGCCAGAAGGGTTGTGATCAGTAAGCATAAGAGCATTAATCATAAGTTTCAAGGCAATTTCAATGGCAGGGGACAGTCCTCTGGGTCCGCTCTGGGTCAGGCTGCTGGGGATAATCTATTGTTAAGCTTTAGGGCAAAGAAAAGTGAAGCCAAGGACATCGTGAGGCCTCTGCACTACAGAGGTCCCGATCGGGCCCTTCTTCAGTGCTTTCGTGAACATTCTAGAACTTGGTTTGGGGGAGCATTTAATATACATATTTCTATTGGATATATACCCAGGAGTGGAATTGTTGACTCAGGGTTTATAACTTACAATTGGTTTCATTTCAGAGCTGTCAAACTGCGTAAAGGATCAGATAGTAAATTTTTTAGGCTTTGTGAACCAGATGGTCTCTATCTCAAGTACTCAACTCTGTTAAAACCATCCTTAACTTTTGGGCTGTATGAAAACAGGTGACAGCCAGATTTAACTTGGGGGCTGTGTCTTGCTGCCCCCACTGTAATAGATACAAGCATGAAGTGTTCCAAAGTGGTTATGCTGACTATACCCCCACTAGACTAGCTGTAGTCCCCAACCTTTTTGGCACCAGGGACCAGTGCTTCTATGAGAAGCTAATGCCTGGTAATCAGAGGTGGATCTGAGGCAGTGATGCTAGTACTGGGGAGCAGCTGCAAATACAGATGAGGTTTCACTCGCTTCCAGCCACTCTCCTCTTTCTGTGCAGCCCAGTTCCTTACAGGCTGAGAACTAACACCTGTCTGCGGTCCAGAGGTTAGGGGCCCCTGCATTAGACAGTTTTGATTATTCTCCATCCTGCCGACACTTGGCATTTTCTTTTTTCACTTTGACCATTCTATAATTGTGTATTGGTTGCCACAGAGTTTTGCTTTTTTTTTCTTTAATGAACTGAATTAATATTGTAACCGAGTCCAAGGTTTCAACAGCCAGTGAGTCAAGTGACATGGTGTTGAAGCAAGGAAAGCTACTTTATTCAGAAAGCCAGCAAGCTGAGAAGATGGCGGACTAGTGTCCTAAAGAAATATCTTAAAGCACAGAATTCATCCTTCTTTTATGTAAAGGGAAGTGGAGGGGAAAGGAGGAGTAAGCGGTGATTGACAACTGTAGACAGCAGGGGTTCTAGGATGTTTGTGAAACTTCTTCGTTCTTAGCAGGTTGACTAGTTGGTATGAGGTAGGTCAAATCTTTGGTAAACAATCATTATTTTTATACATACTTCCCTTATCTCCTTGGGAGAGGCAATTTCTGGTAAAGAGGCTATAAAACTCAAGTGGCAAGTAGAATTCCTCTAATGATTAGCATTTCTATATCCAAGACTAAGCACGAGCTATTTAACCTGAAGGCCATGGAAGCAAAGCAGCCTTGAATAAAATGGAGTCAGAGAGACTGAAACTAGCATTTCACTGTTACAATTTGGGCATATTATAATTTTTCAACTATATGGTATTTAAAAATGACTCATTTTTAGATTTTGGAATAAAGAATAACTATTTTCCAAAATAGTTATTTTGTTGATCTACCTCTTTATGAACTTATTATAAAATAGATTATTGTAATAGTGAAACGTTACTAGAGCAAAGGGATCCCCCTGTTTCCTTGCATCTAAGTCGGTGAGATATGTACAGGTTTTGCAGCAAAGAAATTAAGCATTTATATTAGAGAGTTTCGAGTCCCAGAGACACAGGCAAGCTGTGGCTTTCAAAGAACTGACTCTCCGGGTGCCTCAAGGAAATAGATTACATAGGGGAAAAATTGAAACTAAGGTAGATGGGGTTGTGGGTAATTGATTATCATGCTCATCCTGGTTCTGGAATCAGCTGTGGTGTCATCCCATCTGGTCCCATGGTCTGTGGGACTGTTCCTTCTAGATGGTCTGGATCTAAAACATGCCTAAAGTCAAGATGTTATCCTTAGTTTAACCGAAACTTATGGTTTCATGATCCATTGACCTGAAGTTTCATTCTTAAAAGATTTGACACTGGCTGGAAACTTATGTCCTAAGCCTTAATGATTAAGGGAGGAGGCATAAAAAAGTGGAAGGGTAAGGGTGGAAAAAGCAAGCAAATCACAATACCGTTATAGCAATCTAAGCCTGCTTGAATCAGAGAAAGGAATATCTTAAAGAATGAAGTCTGCGTGCAGTTACAAAACCTCCATTATATATCCCTCTTGATACAATTAAAATGTTTTGTTTGTGACTATAGTCATGCTTCTCTTAAGGATCTTTTAGGCAAACTTGTCCTTGCGTGAACATCACAGTGCATTTACATAAACCTACTACTACCTAGGTTGTATGGTATAGCCTATTACTCTGTACAGGAAGAAATATAATTTCCCTCTACCCTTCTGGATTCTTGGCTGAGACATCCCTGTAATAAAAGACAGATTAACAGTAGAAAAACAAAATTAACTTTAATAACATGTATACTCCTATATACATGGGAGAGACCCAGGAAAATGAATAAGCTGCCAAAACAGCTGAAGCCATCACCTTATATATCATATTCAGCTGAAGACAAAAGATGTTGGGAGTGATAGGGATGAGTTATGGGAGGTTACCAGGAAAAGCACAATAAACGAAAGTAAGGTTGCTATGTAGATTTACACAGTGGTCTTCTGCATTGATAGAGGTTTCTAGAGATAGTCTTTCTCTACCTGGTACAGGGAGGGGAGACACCCTTACAAATGGAACTTTCCCTTACAAATGGAAATGTCTGTTACAAAGGATAATTTCTACTTGGTTTCAGAGCTTCTCCCATATCTGCTGTTTCTTAAAAATAATCAGCCTAAAATAATCCTTATGTCAAATAGACGTATTTGGGGATGACAAATTCTGTTCTCCTACAGTTCCTCTGCTACAGACCTATACAGCATGTATTGAATACTGTATTGAATACCGTTGGCAGTTGTAGCAATGCTAAGTACTTGGGTAAAGTATTGCCTTACAACCTTAGGAAGGCTGTGACATCACTAGCCAATAGGAATTTTTCAGCTCCATTATAATCTTACGGGATCACCATCATACCTGCAGTCCATTGACCAAAACATTGCTATGTAGTACATAATTGTACTGAGGTAATTTTTAAAATTTTAAAGTATATTAAAAAATATTTGGAATTTCTTGCTTTATATTTTATTTTTATAAATAGAGGAAATGGTGTTTTAAAAGCTCAGTTTATTCTGAAAGTCAATTTATTTTTATTCTTTAGGATTAGTTCCCTTTTCTTCTATGTCTATTATTATGGATTTTGTATAAGAATACTTTATCTCATTTATTTCAGGATGTTCAAGATCCTTCAATATTTGTAACTTTCCCCTTGGAGGAAGATGAAAATATATCTTTAGTTGCTTGGACGACTACTCCCTGGACTCTGCCTAGTAACCTTGCCCTGTGTGTTAATCCAGATATGCAATATGTGAAGATTAAAGGTATGTGTGAGCTTGGTTACTTATGACTGATATGGATAAGGTAATTTTGATGTATTTTGGGAAAGGGTGAAATTGATATTTCTTTTTTGGAGTACAAATAGAAGTTTTTGAAAAAAACATTAGACTTAATCAAAAAAATAATCTCTAAAAGTTTTGTTTTGTTTTATTTTCATTTCTAATCTGTTAAAGAATAAAATTTAGCCAAGTAAATTTGAAGGTCTGATTGGCTCTATTAAGTGGGCAGCATTCTGTCTAACAACTAGAAGAGTGCTCCTACAGAGTTGTACAAAGTGGAAGGTTTTTATAGGAAGAAGGGTGGTAAAACGGAGCTATTAGGGAAAGAAAAAAAAAAGGTTATTTTTAGACATTTTTTAGGGGGTGGGAGGTGAATAGCAAAAGTTTTTTTTTCATGTATATTGACTCTTCTTTTTTTTCATGTATATTGACTTTTCTTTCTATGGGGGTGGAGGAGATGGAGAGAGCCCATGTGACAGATTACCTCCTTGGTGTTGACCAGAAAATTCCAGACTAGTTAATAAAGAATGTTTCTGAGAGAGATGGAAACAGCAGTTAGGTCAGGTAATAAATTTAGGTTTGTTATCATAGACTTTTAGCATAAATGATGCCATTTTTGGCCAGAGATTTAGAGAGGTGGCATCTTGACTGTATTAAGAATCTCTGATGTCTCTTTTTTCAGTACCACCAAGCAGTTTGCTTAATTCAGATACTAGAGTTGCCATCAGATCCCACAGGTTAGGGGCTCCATCTTCCAAGACCTCTCCCCAGCACCACACCGCCGCTTAAGATTCCAGTCACAAGCCCAGGCTGACACCTATACTTCTCACTAACCAACAACCTCCTCCTCTAGTTCTATTGATTTCTTTAAGGGCTCACAGAACTCAGAAACATTGTACTTATTGGCTTTCCAGTTTATTATAAAAGGATATTATAAGGGATATACATAAACAGCCAGACGAAGAAGTGCATAGGGCAAGATCTGGAAGGGTCCTGGGTACCAGAACTTCTCTCTGTATGGAACAGGGATGAGTTACATGGCTCTCAACACTTAGGAAGTTCTAAGGATCTTAGAAGCTCTGCCAGGAACAGATATTAAGACCAAATATATATTTATTATAAATTCTAATATCACAGAATAGGTACCAGAACTTGACTTTGCCTTTCAAATATTCCCTGGTAGAAAGTTAACCATAGTCTTAATTAAGTCTCCAAAGAGACTTAAATGAAAAAAGAAGATTGATACCTTCAGGTTTTGATAGTGTATGGAGAGAGAGGGAAGCCAAGGAAATAAAAGAGAAACTCATAGCCAGGAAAAAAATTCTGCCTTACATGACAATCACTTGGATCCTCAATAGCTTTTGCTGGAAAGAGATATTGAGAAAGGAATGGTAGAGAATTGGGGGTCAGAAAACAGGTAATTTTATTTTTTAGCTGTGCCTTAGGAATGGATAGGATCAAGAATTGGTTTCTTACACTACCTGCTAGAAAAGAGCTGTTATACACACAGAACATCACTCTGGTTCTGTAGCTGCTTCTCTGGGCAGTTTCATTTCTGTCTGCATAAGTTTCCTGTGTCACCAATGAGAAATGGCCATTCCGTAGTGAGCCTGACAGCCTTAGAGGCCTTCTGGCTGAGATTTCAATCACGTGGCTCCCCTACCTGTATATTCCTTTTGTACTTCCTAGGTTTTATTCAGAAAATGTAGACTCCACTTATAATGATGTTCCTGGGAGGTCAGAGCTGGTTGTTGGCAGAAGTATTTGCAATGATTCATAAATTCTCATTTTTCTTATTGTGAACTGAATGTATGTCAGAGGCACTAGTAAAATCTTGAGTATGTCATACTTTATAAGTGGGAGTTTAAATTAAATTAGTCTAAGTTTTTGTAAGGCAATTTGTTAATACCTATTAAATTTTAACTGTTTATACATTTGTTCCAGCTTTTCTCTTCCTGAGGTAGTAGCCATCAGAAGAATTTCCAGTAAGGGTACAAAGATACATACAAGGATACTCATCCCAATGTTCATTGCTGAATAATTTGAAAACAACTTAAATGTGTAGGATTAGTTGATGTGTAAAATATAACTTGTGCTTCCGTTAGAATGGAGGACTGTAGAAGTATCTAAAAGAATGAGAAAGATATTTATGTGCTAATATATTGAAAGAATATTCACGATATATTATGTGAAAATAAATAACTATATTATTATGTCTCACAATTATTATACCTGGAAGAATGGCCACTCAGATGATAGTGCCTGAGGGTAGATGAGATTACAGGAGACTTTCATTTGTAAACTTCTTTGTTTGTTAATGCAACTTTGAAACATTCATATATATATTACATTTGGTAGGAGAAAATTAAGATTAATTTACTTAATGGACAGAGATGCATTTAACAACAATTGATAGCCTAATAGCTTTTGATTTTTTTTTTTTTTTTTTTTTTTTTTAATTTTCATATATAAAACTGTGTCCTAGCATTCCTTTCAGTATTTCTCTGTGAGTACTAGGCACACTGGATGCAGGTGATACCAGAGCACCCAAAGAAAAAAGTATACTGATGCATGTCTAATGTAGAGTAAGCCAAAGTCTGAATATTACTGAAGTCCACTTTTTCCATTGCTCTTACAGACATTATCAGAGGAAAATTATTCATTTTAATGGAAGCCCGATTACCAGCCATCTATAAATTGGAGAGTGACTATGAGATCCTTGAAAGGTAAGTAAGTATACAAATCATTGATTTGTGAGTGTGTATGTCTTTAGTTTTAAAAAGTAACACACTTTATAACCCAAAAGGTATATTACTCAAGTTTAGTTTTAAATACTAACACCATTTTAAATACGAAATACTTAAGTACCTGTTTAAGTTTTAAGTACTACTACATTTAGGTAACATGTTCCAGCGCTAAGGACTAAGGAACAAATAAACCAGAAGGGAATGTTGACTTGATGTGGCTGCAGCCTCATTTCCTTGGGAATTTAAATCTAATTGTGAGTTTGCCTTTTTCCTTTTTCTAGATTTCCTGGTGCCTGTCTCAAAGGCAAGAAATACAGGCCCCTGTTTGACTATTTTGTGAAGGTGAGCTTAGGCACCTCCACCACAGGCTCTCCACAGACTGTGTACAGTGTTGGATAACTGGAGCAGTGTGATGACAACTGGAGTGGTGTTCACATTATCTTATTACTACATTGTTCCTATGAGTATGCCCAGTCCAGAAAACTGTTTCAATATTAACAAAATTAAATTCTGTTCAGGTCACCTTCTTGTTCTAACAGTTAAAATCCTATAGGAATTTTTTAAATACTTTTTTCAAATTACTTAAGAAATCGCTTCATTTGGTCAGATTTATATGTGGATATTTTTATTGCTTATAGCCTGCATGTCACCCAGGAATATGAGAGTTGGTTTGTTGTGGGTTGTTTTTGTTTTTAATAAATTTAGGATAGTGCTCAGAATAAAACTGTGTAAAAGTAGAATTAATTTTAAGGAAATTGACAAAGTGGGTGCTTTAAATCTAGGCAAGGCAACACAACAGAGCTCCTACATTTAGTAACTTAGATTCTTTAGGAATCATAAAGATGTTTTATGTAGTTTTCATAGTCTGACAACAGAATTCTCAGCAATCACTGCAAACCCGGGTCACCACCTATAAGAGAACAAAGTCAGCAGGAATTTCCTGTTGGTCCTTATTTATAGGTCTTAGAGTAAAATGATGAGCAATGCCATGAGACTTGGCTTTATATATTATGTAAAAATTACATTCAGCTGGGCATAGCATTAGCTGACAAAACTTACATCATAGCCCAAGATAAAACATTTGCTTACCTCTCTTCTGGTTCAGTTTACAATATCGCTCGCATCTGTCTCTTTACATTCATGTATCTTGAGAGTTTCCCCATGTTTCTCATCTCCTAATTAGTGGCCCTTTTCCTCGTATCATGTTACTTCTGGTGGTACTGCTGGGTATTCCTATGCTTTGCCTCATCTGGTCCCTCCTTGTGAACCTGTAGATGGTTGCCAGCACATTCCTTGCCAGTGTTCTGCATGTGGTATGAGGCAAATCTGCTGCATAGTCACATCCCCTATAATGTTGCTTTAAACATATCTTCAAACTAACTGCCCTTTCTTTTCTCTCACTTTGTCTTTATTTTCATTAAGTTATCCTTCTGTTTAAAAAATCCTTCACCTTTCTCTAATGTCAAATCTGTTCAAGTTCAGTACACTCTTCAAGGCTGAACTCTGATGCCATCTAAAACACAGCACTTTCTGAAATGCCTTTTTGGTTTATTCCTTTGAAAAATATCATACTGAATTCTTCTCTTGTATATCTTTTATATTTTGTTTTATAATGTATTTGTTTTTGTCTTAAAACTTCCACTAGATCAGTGAGTCTTACTTACCCTTTCTGAATCACAGACCCTATTGAGAACCTGAAGAAATCTCACTCCTCTCAAACAATGCACATCGACACTCTAGATAGGAATATGGGGTTAAGTCAGAAGTCTGCTGGAATATGCACTCTGTAGAATTAAGTTAAATAACACCTGTCCATTCGATTAGCTTTCTGAAATGTCTAGGATCTTGCATGACTTTTAGACAGATACTACAAATTCTTTGACTTAGGACAGAGTCATCCATTGTATACCTAAAGTAGACATGTAAACTATTAAATGGAAGCTCTGAGAGTAAGTGCTGTCGTGGAGAGGCAGCACTGCAGCTCTCAGTAGTGACTGCAGACCCGGCTCAGCCTCCGTGGAGCAGGATCCAGAGCTGGATCCCGAGAAGGAGGAATACACTATGGGGTTCCTTGGTCTACAGTTATAAATAGTAAGATACCTGTGGGTTCCCCGTTCCTATATTTGATTTTAAGGATATACATATTCTTTCTCCATGTTTAAACCATTGAAGAAATACCTTTTGGGACCTGTCATACCACATCAAAAACACTTCTAGGTATGATTTGAGTTACAGCAATTTAAAGTTTATGGTTATTTTTTATGTTTAGTTTTAAGCAAATGCCAAACAATTAAGGAGCTATGCTATAGTTGAAAATGATGTATTTGGATACAGAAGACCTTGTTTCAGGTCCTAGCTTCGTCGTTGCTCGTTGTGTGATTTGGGCAAACCATTTTATCTTTGTTCTGAGTTTGTTCACCTGTGAAATGCAAATACAACCAGAATATTTTTAAAACATGGAAATGCTAATACCTTTTTCACAATATTATAGGTTTAATTTTGAAAATCATTTTTACAAAGGCAGAGAGGTAAGAAAGCAAAAGGTTATTTTGGCTAAAGCAAAGGGTACATGAAAACAAATATTTAGAGATAAAGGAAGAAAAAGGAGGTCTGTAGCCTTGTGTTTATGGACCTGACTTTATTGTTGCAAAGGAAATCAAATGAAAACATTCCCCCTTCATGTTAGAGAGAGTGGAGTGCCCACAAATAAAACTCATGACTCTTGGCTCCCCCATGCTATTTCTTTCAAGGTTTGCCTTTTACAACTGAGTAACTTGAGCTGGACTGGAAGAAGATAGAGAAGCAAAGCATATGTGGTGATTGAAAATACATCTGACCCTTGAACAAGGGTTTAAAGTGCATAGGTTCACTTATTCACAGATTTTATTTAACCAACTGTGGATCGAAAGTAGTTTTTCACATTCCCAACAATACAACATTCCCAAAAATACAATTTTCAGTCTGCAGTTGGTTGAATTCAAGGTTGCTAAGGGCCAGCTGTAGAGTCAAAAGCTATATACTCAGATTTCAACTAAGTAGTGGTTGGTGCCCTTAACCCCTGTATTGTTCAAGGGTCAACTACATACCAGGAAGGCCGTATGATAAACTGCATGCTGGGGGACAAAGTGGAGTGAGGTCCAGGAGGGCTAATAAAAATGCTCAGTTTTTGTACTGAGGAAATTAGAAAATTTTCTCTGCAAATATTTAGATAATTACTCCATTTACAAATGGTGAATCGTTTTTCTTGGAATCATGTATAGAATTAGCATGTTTGTTTTCAATCTGAATTATTCTGTCATTTTTGTCTCTGAAAATAATTTTGCATGTTATAAGTTTTTTCACCTGGAGCTGTTACTGTCTGCTGCCAAGGTTCTGGTGCAGATGCAAGAAAAAAGGATCCTCACGCGTTCTTTCTGTCTAACTATGACAGCCGAGATCGAATGGGGAAATATAATGGAGGAACATGGAGATTTTACAGCTCAGAAATTACCTTGTAAACAGCTGAAAAGAATGTTTTACTCCAAAGAAGAATCTAAAATACAAGTTTACAAGAAGAGGGAGAAAAGTTTTTCAGGCTCCAAAAACTGTTACAAAATTAATATGATGACATGGTAGTGTTTTATCCTTTAAACCTGCTAATGTTTCTTTTCCAGTACAAAGAGAATGGTGCTTTTACTGTGCTCGTTGACAACTATGTGAGAGAGGAAGAAGGCACTGGGGTTGTACACCAAGCTCCTTACTTTGGTGCTGTGAGTAGTATAAATTTATAAGAAAATATCATTGGCCACTGTGTGTGTGTGTGTACATGTGTACGCATGCGCACGCACATATGTGTGTCTCACCACTCTTGCTTGAGCCATGAGATCAACCTCTTTTCAGGCTCACTGCCCTCAAAAATAGCTTATAAAACTTGTATTTGCAGTTCCTTTTCACCCTGAGCTGGTTTCTGAAAATGGTGGGCTAAATTCTGTGTGTAACTAGGTGTTTAGTCTTTCTAAAAGGTGTGCTATACTTTCATTCATTCATAATTTATATACAGTACACTTTGTTCTTTATGATTCTATGAGTTTTGGCAATGGCATAGAGACATGCAGTCACAACCATCAAAATGCACAAAGGTTCCCTCACTGCAACGGTGTTGACTAAAAACTGCATAATCAGGGAGAATTTTGACCTCTTCTCAAAGCTGTATAGTATGGTTGATTTTCACTTTTGTCCAGAGCAAATTTTTTTTAATGTAATCTTTTTAATGTAATTTGTATATGAATAAAATAGAAGAGTATAGAGATTAAGGGCATGCTTTATGAGTAAACCAGACATCACATTAAGTTGAAGCCCTGCAATAACCGGCAGTCCCTGGGTGAGTTACTTGGCATGTCTGGATTTCCTTTTCCTCCTCTGTAATGTTATTATTACCTGCTTGTCTGAAAACCTGCTCAAATTAAGTGGAATCTTCTGTAGAGAGTGTTTAACACAGTGCTTTACGCTGTAAGAGTGTACACAGATGCTGCTGCCAGTGTAATGTCTGCTGAAGACCGACAGACTCCTCTCAGCTTGATCATTTTGTCAGCAATAGGGATGGCAAGCTAGTCTTTCCCTTGATCATTTTGTTTTCATACTTCAGGGATTTTATAATGGAAATCTTTAAGACAGAAATGTAAAGAAAATATTAAAATCTGTGTTTACATCATCCAGCTGCATGAGTTATCAGTAGTTTAGGAATTCCATTTTATCTATCTTGTTCTCTCCCCTTTTCCTGTGCCTTTATTTTGACTGGAGGGATTTGAAGCAAATCCTCAACATCCTATCTTTCATCAGCAAATACTTCTATGCACATCCCTAATTGCTAAGGACTTTTATTTTTAATATAACCACCATGCCATTGTTAAACCCAATAAAATTAATAACTTCTTAATATTACCTAATATTTGGTCAATATTCAAATTGTGTGGAAGCAATCTTGATAATACTATTTACTGAGTTTTAGGAACTATTCATATTTCAGAGTTATTTCTACATGCTGCCATTTCCTCATCTGTAAAATGGTGATACTTGCTGGGTTTTGCAGAGGGAACACATGGTTAAAATCTAGTACACCAGTCAGCCTTCCTTGCAGCAGCATTGTGAAGTTTAACCACTGTCTGACATAGCATTTTATATGTTTGCTCTAATTATTGTTAACACTACTCAAAATATATTCCTGAAGTATTTTGATGTAATTTAGGTAAGCTATGCTACCTGGAGCCCAGGTTACTTCTTTATAAAGTGAATACTACAGATTTAGATAAGTATTGGCATCTTTCAAGTGCTTCTTGACAGGATGCAAATCCATATGCATATCAAGCATCATGCAGCAGAACCTTTATGTGGTTCTGCTTTATGTATACATGTATGTGTGTACACACTGCTGTTATAAACTAAATTTGATTTTGTTTTAATATATTCATGTGTGTCATCTCCCTTAATGGATACTCTGATACATATAAAGGTCTGTGAAATAATGGCTGGGAAGACTGGGCTAGATGATCTAATGCCCTAACTGTAAGGCTCTGCTGTTCTCTGAATGGTCTTTGAATTAACTTCAGTTGAGAGAATAATTACTGCTGACTACATTTATTCATGAGAATACTGAAAAATTCTCCTGTAAATCTACCACCCCATACTCCTCTCTTGCCAAACCCTCATTTAAACTGTTTTGTTCTTTCCTCCCCCGCCTTCCCTTTTTTCCCAGGATGATTATCGGGTCTGTATGGATTGCAACATCATTCAGAAAGACTCTGTCTCTGTTTGCCCTGTGGATGCTTCGGGCTGTTTTACAGCAGAAGTGACAGATTTCATGGGACAATATGTGAAGGTCCGTGACTGTATGACATAGAATGATGTCAGTTTCATCATACTTTTTTCATTAATCAGTTTTTATCAAATAGCTTCCACATCTGGGATTTTTTTTCCAGGAATTTATTTTTGTTTTGTTTTGTTTCAACACATAAAATCAGGAAAGATAGATATTATCAGCTATATTCCGAGGGTCTAGTATCTTCAAGGAAAGCATGCTAGAGTTTCAAGCATAGGAATTAGAAAAACTGGGCTCTTATTTGTGACTCATGAAGCAACTTTGTGATCTTGGGGTAATCAAAGTATTCAAGTTATACAGTGGCTAAAATATGGACCAAGTATTTTTATAGTACATTTGTTATTTGTGCCTTTACTTATACTAAAGGTATCCAAATATCATATTTTAGTAATATACTTAATTATATTGTGTTACTAAGTATTGTAGGGTATTTTAATGGCTAGATTTTAAATTTTTTAACAGGATGCTGACAAAAATATCATCAGGACCCTAAAGGAACAAGGCCGACTTCTCATTGCCAGTACCGTCACTCACAGCTACCCTTTCTGCTGGAGGTGAGAAGAAATAAAGACTGTGTTGTAGTTAGAGCTTTAGATATGTAAATACTCTTAATATATATGCCTGTTCTATCAATTTATGGTTCCCATGTCATTTGTATTCTTTAGAGTTAGTGTTTGGAAACTGCCTCCTTGTTTCCAGGAGAATTTTCTAAGTGCATTACAGTTATTTCTTTCCTCAGGAGTTGTGTGAGAAATATAGGTATAGACTGTAAAGAAAAAAACCCAGTTCAGTCTCCTGCTATACAGAGAACAACCCAGTTTTTCTCTACTGCGTTTTTTTGTCTACTACTCATATAAAATACTTCATTCATGACACTTTTGGTCACCAAAATTGTAGAGGTTTTTCTCCACACCAAACAATTCTCTGCAACACCTGTTGGATGTCCTGTAATTTAATTCAGTTCTAAACTGTCTACCCAAAGATAGCACCAGACCCCACAGATTAAAGGCTCAATTCCTCCAACACACACACACACACACACACTCTCTCTCTCTCTCTCTCTCTCTCTCTCTCTCTCTCTCTCTCTCTCTCTTTCTCTCTCTCATACACATTCACACATTCACACACTTCCAATGCCAGTCAAAAACCCAGATTGTCCCCCTGACTAACTAGGTATAGATCAGAAAGAAGTTCCAACTACCTGTTCCTTGGGTTTGATTAATTTTCTAGAGAGGCTCGCAGAATTTCAGAAAACATTTATTTACTTTTGCCATTTTATTAAAGAACATAATAAAGAATACAGATGAACAGCCAGATGAAAAGATACTTAGGGAGAGGTCTAGGAGGGCCTCTTGCTCAGGAGCATCTGTCCCAGCAGACTTGGGGTGCGTCACCTTTTCCAGTATGTGGATGTGTTCATCAATATGGAAGCTCCCCAACCCCCACACTTTTATCACATAGGCATAATCAAGCATTAGCTCCATTTTTAGCTCTTCTCTTTCCCAGGGGGAAGAGGGACAGGGCTGAAAATTCCAAGCTTCTATCATGGCTTGGTCTTTCTGGTGACCAGCCCTTATCCAAGAGCCCACCTAGAGTCACCTCATTAGAACACTCCCGTCACCCAGGAAGTTGCACAAGTTTCAGGAGCTCTGTGTCAGGAACTAGTATCCAACACCAAATATTAGAACAAAAGATGCTCCTAGTGTTCTTACCACATATAAGGTTTTTAGGAGCTCTGTGCCAAGAATCAGAGGCCAAGACCAACATACATACATATATATACATGTATATTTTCTTTTATCTCACATATACAAATATGTTTTGTGTAGGGGCAATATTTCTTTAGGGTGAGATATATCTGTAAAATTTTCTGATGGATTTTAAAGAGAAATGTGTGATATAAGTTTTAATATAAAATCATTATGAAAGTATAGATGAAAGTGAAATATTCCATGGCATCATGTTCTGTTCCCATATTTCATTTTTGCTAAAGTTGACATTTTTTAGACAACTATCACACATCAGCAGAACTATAACCTTTTCTTTATTCTTTTAATAGCATTTGCCTTGTTTGTTATCGTTGAGGGAGACAACCAATACTGACGACATAGACATTAGTATTGTAGTAGAAATAAATATCAGCAGATGGCCAGATAGGTAGTGGTGATTTCGGTAAGAAAGTAAAGGTCATTCTTACCCTAGGTGCCTGTATACCTCAGTCTGACTAGCCACATTCTCCATTTTTGCTTCCCCAGGTCAGACACTCCTCTCATTTATAAAGCAGTTCCTAGCTGGTTTGTGAGGGTGGAGTACATGGTGGACCAGCTGCTGAGGAACAATGATCTCTGTTACTGGTGAGTAGTAAGATGTGCGCCTTCAAATTGTCCTTTGTCATGTAGTTAGTAAGTATTGGTTTAGCTGTCTTTCATTGCATATTGTAATAATAGCTATTTTTTATTCTGTATTTTTAGGAACACAATTTAATATCATATAACAAATAGCATCCTTCTTATGATAAGGCATATAGAGGAACTTTTTTTCAAAAACCCAGTAGAAATCAGAAACTGCTGTTTATTCAATTTACAAAAGGGAATGAGTCAAAAAAATCCATACTTAAGAATTCGTCATCTTTAGGTAATTGTCATTTTCAGGGTAAACATTTATTTTCGGATGTACTATAAAAGCCATTTATAATTACATTTGACCCTTGCATAACGCAAGGGTAGGGGCGCCACCTCTGCGCAGTCAAAAATCCGTGTATGAGCTACAGTTGCCCCTTCATATCCATGGATTTTCAACCTCGGAGTTGACTCTTGAACAGCATGAGTTTGAACTGCACAAGTCCATTGGAAAATAAAAAAAAAAATCTGCTTATAAGTGGACCCATGCAGTTCAGACCCATGTTATTCAAAGGTCAACTGTACTTACTGAGTTCCTCAAGTATGAAGATGCCTTGTGCAGTGTGGCTTCATGGATAAGCACTGTGGGGACAGAAGCCTTGCCGTTAGCTAATATCTGACTGCAGAGAGGTGTTGCTTTAACCAGTAGGTACAAAAAATGATATAAAGCTGAATCTGTATTCCAGAAGAATGTTTTTCAATGAGAGTCTAGAGGCTAATTACTATTTTTTACTTCTCACAAGAACCCAACTCAACTTTAAAACTGCATTTAATTTTGAAAAAGTGGGGAGAATCTCAGGGCAGTAAAGGGAAATGACTGTAGCTTTCTATATTTCCTGGCAAAATGACCCTGATTACTCAAAAAAAAAGCAATTTTTTCTGTTTATACCTAAGGAGCTCTTTAGTTTACCAGATGTACGAAGTACTGGTTATGGAATATTAGTCGGTAGCCTCATGGTGGATGCAGGCCTATAAACTGACATTTATATAAGACTTTAACCAGAATACCTGAGAAAACAGGACATTTGGGAGCCTAGGGTGCTCTAACTCAGCCTTGAGCTTGAGAAGGTTTCATGCAAAGCTGAACTTCAAAGGATAAGGAGTCATTTACCAGTCAGAAGCAATAGAAGCTTGAGGGGTTGAGGAGGTGGCCAAGGGTAAGGAGAGCTGCAGGGTGAAGTTTATCGCAGTGGAAGGGTGGTACAAGCAAAGGCATTGAGGTGAGAAGCCACATTCTAAGGAACTTGCCTCATTGCTGGAGCCTAAAGTACAATGCCAAAGGGGACCACAAGTGAACCTAGAGAGGCAGCTACCAACCAGCTACCAATAGCCCTTCCTGGTGATGACCCAGAGACTAGATCTGAGTAGGTCAGGCTAACTAGCATCATGGTGACTGGTTAGGGAACTACAGTAGTCCCCAAGTTGGAAAGCAGGATAGGGAGACATGTGTGCCATAGGATTTCCTATTAAAGAGCATCTTCACTGGGATGAATTCACAGCAGATAACAGCAACTATGGGTCATCTGGTGCTGTACAATCTCCTAGGAGTGAGTCCAGTGTTTCCAGAGTGTTAGGTCCACAAAGCATTATACAGAGGTTTATGCAGAACTCATATACAAATTTATTTACTAATGTTTTTACCGGTTGGGGTATCTGACCTGTTTATTGCAGGGTCCCAGAGTTTGTGCGGGAAAAGCGATTTGGAAATTGGCTAAAAGATGCACGTGACTGGGCAATTTCCAGAAACAGATACTGGGGCACTCCTATCCCTCTGTGGGTCAGCGAGGACTTCAAGGAAGTAAGGCTGGCGATGTATCCTTGTGTTGATTTTTGCTGATGCCTTTTTTTGTTTGTGCTGTCTGAATATGGGGTGAAAGAATATGGTTTCTTTTTTCTTTGCCCCTTTCTTATTTCATCTAGTTTTTTCTCATTCCTTCCTATAATGATAACAAATAAGAATATATTTTTAGGATTTTTAATTTATTCTTACTTTTACTTTAATACAATTTTTTAAGATTTTACTCCATGTAAAAATGAAGAATGCAATTTGTGTTTTCCTTGGGGAAACCATACATTAAATTGTGTTGCTCAGATTTTTCTTCTCCTTATGAGTTATCGATGAACAGAACAGACTCCAGACCTTGAGCTAGGACATAAGGTGTTAAACACACATTATAACAATGAAAAAGGAAGATTTTTTAAAAATTACACAAGTATTGCCGACCTTTAATCTGTAGTCAGGTGATTGTGTGAGTGTATGTGCGTATGTCTATATAAATATATATATATAGTTATATATATATATATATATATATAACTATAGATGTATTCCCATGATAGGACCTTCTGTACAGTGCTGAAAACAGTATGAGAGCAGTCATGAACCACAGCAGCCCAAGGACCTCAGTAAATCTCCCATATGGAGGGGCCTGAAAGGCAACAGTAAAATAGCTGAATCACAATACTTTTCAGGACTCATCAGAAAGGGCAGAGAAAGAGGCCATGTCTATTCACTAAGTATCATCAGACATTCCCTGGCCGGGTCATTCCCCACCCTGTTGTGAGTGCCCCAGCTGGGCCCATGTCTCAGCCTCCTTACCTGGACATAATGGTCACATCTTATGATAGGACTGTTTTAATTCAGCACAATAATTTTGTTATAGTTTTGACTTGGAACAGTTTCAGATTAAAGAGCCAAATTCAAGTGCCGAGAAGCTATGATGCCTTAGAGTAATAGTCTAGGCATTTCACTTATTTTTGGTAGAGAGTTGGACATAGTAAATCATCAAAAAATCTTGTACAGATAATGGCTATGAATGTTTAATATCCTCTTGCTGTAGGACCTCCCTCTGATATAGGTAGCAAAGAAGTGAAGTCTGCTCACCTCTTTAGACAGTGACCTGCAGTCTTTCGTGAGGGTAAGCCAGACTGGTGATAACTTTCCTGAGAGCAAAGGTTTCTAACATGAATGTTACAGAAATTAATTCTGTGAGCTTTGACTCTGAGGCACTCCTGCTTTTTAACTTTGTTTTTACAGGTAATATGCATTGGATCAGTGGCAGAACTTGAAGAACTGTCAGGAGCAAAGATCTCAGATCTCCATAGAGAGAGGTCAGTTTCTGAATGTTTAATTCACATCAGTTCTGTCATTCAGAGAGCCCTGGACTAGGTCGTAACCTATGAAGACATGGTCTTTGTAACAGATCACAGAGCTACTTGTAGAAATCAAACACTTGCTTGCTGAATTACATTGTCATTGGTGACTCGTATCATATTGAGGAAGTTACCTCTGTCCTTGAAGTAGATGTCAGGGGACTTTGGTATATAACCTTCCAGGTTGAGCCCTTCTGGTGTTCTCTGAAAGCTTGTGATAACTGTCAATCTTTCTGTTCATAGATGCATATGAAAGAGCTTGTCAGGATTTTGTGTTTCCTGCTGGCAGTTAAACTGCAGGTTGTCATATGTGCTTAAAATGAATAGAAATGGCTACTTTTTTGTTTAATAGCATTGACCATCTGACCATTCCTTCACGCTGTGGGAAGGGATCATTGCGTCGCATCTCTGAAGTGTTTGACTGTTGGTTCGAGAGTGGCAGCATGCCCTATGCTCAAGTTCATTATCCATTTGAAAACAAGAGGGAATTTGAGGATGCATTTCCTGCAGACTTCATTGCCGAAGGCATTGACCAAACCAGAGGGTGGTATGTTCCTTGTTCTTTCAAGTGTTTTGTCGATTTGGTTTTATTTAGCAGTTATTTTACATCTGTGTGCTGGGGAGGTTGTCAAATAAGATAGGCTCTACTCCTGCTCTCTACTCCTCACCACCAAGCAAGCCATTAAAGTGTCTTTTGAGTAGGAGTCTTTTACCATGATAGGGCTGTAGTTTTAGAGTTCAAAGTATTTCACTGACAAAAAATAGAGATATGTTTCACTGGAAGTTTAAGTGATGTAAAAATCTTAATATGTATTTATAGATTGTTTTCTTCAAATCATTTACTCAAATGTTTAATGAATATTTCCTTAGGAGATAATGGGTTGGGTTCTACAAATTTGAGGGATACTTGGAAATGTACTCAGATGTTAGGCTAGCCTTACAAAATTAACATTTTTTAAAAACCTAGATTTTAAAAAAGAACATTGGCATTGGTTTTACTTGGTATCTTATATAAAGCAGTACCCTTGTCCTCTTAATTATAAAAGATAAGTTACCTTCTCTTTGTGGATTAACTTGGTGGGCCCAGGGTCTAATTATACTTTCATTAGTAATGTTTCTGCAGGAGTGTTTAAGGAATGTTGGTATTGTTTTCTGTGTTTACAAATTACAGTAGTCATCACAAACTGATTAAATTCCAGCCTTATTAATACTTCAGAATGTGCTATTTTAAGTTTTCAATCAATTCACCTATAGGAACCACTACCAGGCACAAACTCTAACTCTTGGGTCAGCCCAAATGACTCACCACTAAGTTGTTCCTCTGAGGACAGGAGAGCTCTAGCAACTGTTAACAGTCCTTATATGGATCCCTATGTACATTCTGCCAATCTCTCCTTCCCTCAAGTGTGGGCTGCCTCTCCTAAACACCAGGGTCCTCGTGACCTTCCTTAGAAGAAGGGAAGTTTTGTCAGGTATTTATGCTAGGCATGGGGTCTGGTCTCTGCCCTCATTAGTTAATGTCCCATGATAGTCTTGGGGTACAAAGTCAGGTTGGAGGTGACATGAGAGCATCACTTACCAAGACAGCTTACAGGGATGTGTTGTAGTTCTTTTAGGGAACAAGCTAGCTAGCAATAAATGACATACGTGATATCTGACAGAGTAAAACATTTTCTGTGTTCTTGTAGTCTGTCTTTTGACTTTTGGATGAGAATGCTTTTTGCATCTGTTTTTGTTTTGTTTTGTTTTGTTTTGTTTTTATCAGACTGTTCCATATGACCTTGTGCTAAAGGTGACACACATCTCTTGATTATCAGCCTCGTGTTTTGTGGAGGTCCTGAGAAGCTGCCCAGCACTGCCCTGCTCTGCCTTGTAGCTAGCTGTCTATCTGGCTCCCCGAGGGGAGCAGTGGTACTCTCTTCAACTGATGGGGAGTCAGTCCCTTACTCCCAGTCAATATTTGCTTTAAATAAAGCACATTTTTCTGATCAGAAGTTCTAATATGATTAGTCTACAGTGGGTCCTGTGTGTAATTTTTCAGCAATCCCACCATGATTCTAATATGTCAGCAAAACTAAGAGCCTTTGCTTTAAGTGATTTATCAAGAAGTATGACAGAGCTAAAATAGAAATTCTCCTCAACAGCCATACTACCCTGAACAAACCTGATCCCATCTGATCTCGGTAGGTAAGCAGGATCAGGCCTAGTTCATACTTGGATGGGAGACCACCTAAGAAGACCAGGTGCTGTAGGCATAAAAATTTTTTTAAAAATAAGTACTCGTAAGCTGACAAGGTCCGTGCAATCTGTGAGGTTAACCAAGGGTTGCCTCACCTAAAATAAATGAATGAATGAATGAATGGATGGATGAAATAGAAATACTCAGTAAATAAACACTGGGGTTTTTTTTTCCTATGCTTTGACTCCTTTTCTGTTTATTTGTTTATTTTTTAAACTATTTCTTTGTGGGTTTTTTCCAGGTTTTACACCATGCTGGTGCTAGGCACAGCTCTCTTTGGACAGCCGCCTTTCAGGAACGTAATTGTGAATGGACTCGTCCTCGCAAGGCAGGTGTACTCCTTTGTGTCTTCCAAGTCCCCTTCGTTTTTGCGGTCATAGTCTGGTTGGATCTAACTATTCTTTGTAAATAGAGGAACTTAGGAATACCCCAGTTCTTTTCCTACTGCTTTTTTCCCCTCTGCTTTTATACTTCTTGCTGCATATCCTTTTCATCAAACTCCTGTTCTGTGCACTTCTCCATCTTTAGCATTCTGTCTCCACACATCTTTCTACCTTAGGGAGAAGGGCTGGATTGAGAGCTAAGCCTAATGGAGGAAGTGGAAAAAGAAGACATTCCTATGATACCTCTAGTGATAAAATAATATTTGTCATTTTAGAATTTTATGAAGTACTCTTATAGCTCTTATTTAATCTGTACACTGGTTCTTTAAAATACAGTTTTGTTGTCCTCTTTTTAACATATGAGGAAGTTATAGGTTCAAGAGGTTTCTAGTATTATGTGCAAGTCTTAGTTTTTCTTTGCATCTATTGTCTCAAGTCATTAAAAATAAAAATAAGAAAACAAAAATGTTTACATAGATACACTGCTTTGTATGCTATGAGAATGGGAGGCGGAAACCTAACACTTTATGTCAGGCCTTGTTATAGGCCTTTACACCTCTTCATTCATTTAATCCCCAGAACTATTTTGAGTTGGGTCTTTTAATTACTCTACTTTTTGACATTTGGGGAATTTGAAGCACAGAAAAAGTAAGCAACTTGCCCAAGGTCACATAGCAAATAAGTAGCAAATTCAAGTTCTGTACCCAGGCAGTCTAGCTCTACAGTCCTCGTTTTTTAATTTTGATAAAAATTTTATTAAATTGTAGATTTGTATGCAGTTTTTTGGGTGGTTGTTTTGTGTGTTTTTAGTGTTAAATATACAATACATTGGTTAGAAATTTATATAATTTATAAAATGATCCCCCTAATTCCTCATTCTCTCCTCCACGTCTCCACCTAGCCAGTGCATTAATGCTAACTGCATTCTCTGAGTTGTACCCCACATCCCCATGACCATCTATCAACTACTAATTTGTACTACATTAACCCTTCACCCCATTCTCCCAACTCCCTCAACCCCTCTCCCCTCTGGCCTTCACCAGATTGTCTTCTATATTCGTGACTCTGTTTCTGATTAGTTTGTTCTTTTTGTTCCTTAGATTTCACGTATAGTGAAACCATGTGGTATTTATCTTTCTCTGACTTATTTCACTCAGCATAATAACCTCTGGGTCTACCTATGTCATTACAAATGGTAGGATTTCATTTTTTTTAATGGTTAAGTAATATTCCATTGTATATATGAATCCACTTTATCTAATCATCTGTTGATGGGCATTTAGGTTGCTTCCACATCTTGGCTATTGTAAATTGTGCTGCCATGAATATAGGGGTGCATAGATCTTTACAAATTATTATTTTGGTATTCTTTGCGTAAATACCCAGACGTGCAGTTGCTGGATTAAAATATATATATCCATTTTTAAATTTTTGAGAAACAAATAGAATTTTCCATAGCAGCAATCTGTATATGAGGGTTTTCTTTTCTCTGCATCCTTGCCAAACTTCTTGTTCTTTGATTTATTGATGATAGCCATTCTGACAGGTATAAGGTGATCTCTCCTTGTGGGGTTTTATTTATTTATTTATTTATTTATTTATTTATTTATTTATTTTGGTGACATTGATTAACAAAATCTGGTAAGTTTCAACTGTACACTTTAACAATAAGGCATATATATATTTACACGGTGTGTTCACCTCCCATAGTTAGATTTCATTCTATCACCACATATTTGACCCCCTTTATTCCATCTACCTCCCCCCTCACCCCATCCCCTACCCACTGGAAACCACTAATCTATAATCCATGTCCATGAGTCTCTATTTGTTTGTCCTGTTCATTTGTTGCTTTTAGCTTTATATCCCAAATATTAGTGATATCATGTAGTTTTCAATTTTTTCTGTCTGGCTTATTTCGCTTAGCATGATTATCTCAAGGTCCGTCCATGTTGTCTCAAATGGCCGTATTTTATTTCTTACGGCTGAGTAATTTCCCATTGTATATACGAACCACAGCTTCTTTAGCCAGTCCTCTATCGTAGAACACTTCAGTTGCTTCCATGTCCTGGCCACCATGAATAATGCTGCTATGAACATCAGTGTGCAATTATCTTTTTGGATATGGGTTTTCAAGTCTTTGGGGTAAATACCCAGTAAAGGGATTGGTGGATCATATGGTAGATCAATTCTTAGTTTTCTGAGGAACCTCCATACTGTTTTCCATAGTGGCTGTACCAATTTGCAGTCCCACCAGCAGTGTATGAGAGTTCCTTTTTCCCTATATCCTCTCCAACATTTGTTATTACTTGTCCTGTTGATTATAGCTATTCTAACAGGTGTGAGATGGTATCTCATTGTGATTTTGATTTGCATTTCACAAATAGCTAGTGATGTCAAGTATCTTTACATATATTTATTGGCCATTTGCGTTTGCTCCTGGAAAAAGTGTCGGTTCAGGTTCTGTGCCCATTTTTTTATTGGATCCTTTGTTTTTTTGTTGTTATTAAGTTGTCTGAGTTCTTCGGATATTTTGGATATTAGACCCTTATCGGAGGTATTCCTTGCAAATATATTTTCCCATTCGGATGGTTGTCTCTGTAACTTGTCTCTGTAACAGGTTTCTTTTACTAAGCAGAAGCTTTTTAGTTCAATGTAGTCCCATTCATTTATTTTAGCTTTTACTTCCTTTGCTTTTGAGGTCAAATTTGTAAAATCCTCTTTAAGTCCAAGGTCCTTGAGTTTCATTCCTGTTTTTTCTGTGCATTTTATTGTTTCAGGTCTTATATTCAGGTCCTTAATTCATTTTGAGTTAATTTTGGTGTATGGTAATAGACAACATTATATTTTCATTCTTTCACAGGTGGCTTTCCAGTTTTCTCAACACCATTTATTGGAGAGACTTTCCTTTGTCCACTGTATGTTTTTCACTTTTTTGTCAAAAATTATTTGCCCTTATATATGAGTTTAATTCTAGACTCTCGATTCTATCTGTTTTTCTACCAATACCATTTTGATTACTGTCAATTCGTAGTATAATTTGAAGTCGGGCAGAGTAATGCCTCCAGCTTCATTCTTTTTTCACTGGATGGCTTTGGCAATTCAGGGTCTTTAGTCCTTCCATACAAATCTGATGATTTTTTGTTCTATTTCTTTAAAAAATGCTGATTGGATTTTGATGGACATTGCTAAGTGTTTTGATCATAAATGGATGCTGTATCTTGTTGAAGGCTTTTTCTGCATCTATTGATATGATCATATGGTTCTTCTTTGTTTATGTGGTGTATCATAGCACAGTAATTGATTTCCGTATGTTGAACCTCCCTGTGCTATTGGGATGAAGCCAATTTAATCATGGTGTATAATCTTTTTAATATGGTGCTGTATTTGGTTTGCTAGTATCTTATTTAGGATTTTTGCATATGTGTTCATGAAAGAGATTGCTCTGTAGTTTGTGTGTGTGTGTGTGTGTGTGTGTGTGTGTGTGTGTGTGTGTGTGTGTGAGATCTTTACCAGGTTTTGGTATCAGAGTAATATTGGCCTCATAAAATCAGTTGGGAAAAACTGCCTCCTCTTCGATATTTTGGAAGAGTTTGAGGAGAATAGGTATGAAATCTTTGAATATTTGGTAAAATTCACTGGTGAAGCCATCTGGTCCTGGACTTTTACTTTTGGGGAGGTTTTTGATGATTGTTTCAATTTCCATACTGCTGTTAGGTCTATTTAGATTTTCCACTTCTTCTTGATTCAGTGTAGGAAGGTTGTATTTTCCTGAGTACTAGTTCATTCTTCTAGTTTTTCAAATTTAGTGTTATATACTTTTTCATAGTATTCTTGTATGATCCTTTGTATTTCTGCAATATCAGTTGTAATTTCCCCCTCCTTCATCCCTGATTTTATTTATTTGTGTCCTTTCTCTTTTTTCTTCAGTGAGTCTAGCTACGGGTTTCTCAATTTTATTATCCTTCTCAAAGAAACAGCTCTTTGTTACATTTCTTTTTTCTTTTTTTTTTTTTGGTTTTTGATTTCATTTTTATCTGCTCTAATTTTCATTATTTCTCTTCTTCTTCTGACTTTAGACTTCAGTTTTTCTTCCTTTACTAGTTTTTTAAGATGAAGCGTTAGGTTGTTTATTTAGGCTCGTTCTCGTTTTTGGAAGCAGGCCTGTAATGATGTGAACTTTCCTCTTCTGACCACTTTTGCCATGTCCAAAATGTTTTGATATGTTGTACTATCATTATCATTTGTTTCTATGTATCTCTTTAGCTCTCTTTTTATTTCTTCTCTGACTTAATCATTTTTCAGTAGCATGTTGTTTAATCTCCATGTTTTTGTGATTCTTCCTGTTTTCATTTTGCAGTTGATCTCTAGTTTCAGAACATTATGATCGGAGAATATGGTTGGTATGATTTTAACCATTTTATATCTGTTAAAGCTATCTCTGTGTCCCCATATGTGGTTGATCCTTGAAAATGTTCCATGTGCACTAGAGAAGAACATGTAAGCAACTGTTTGGGGATGAAAGGCTTTGTAAATGTCCATTATGTCTCATTGGTCTAATGTGTCATTTAAGGATATTATTTCCTTATGATTTTCTGTTTGGAGGATCTATCTGTATCTGACAGTGGGGTATTTAGGTCCCCTACTGTGATAGTGTTTTGATCTGTTTCTCCCTTTAATTCTGTTAGTAATTGCTTTATATATTTTGGGGCTGCCTGATTGGGAGCATAGATATTAATAAGTGTTATGTCTTCTTGGTACCTGATACCCTTTTTCATTATGAAGTGTCCCTCAGTATCTTTCTTTACCTTTTTGATTTTGAAGTCTATTCTGTCCAATATTAGTACCACTACTCTTGCTTTTCTCTGAATGCCATTTACTTGAAATATCATTTTCCACCCTTTCATTTTGAGGCTATATTTGTCTTTGGAGATAAGATGTATCTCTTGGAGACAGCATATGATTTGGGTTTGGTTTCTTGATCCATTCTGCGACTCTGTGCCTTTTTATTGGTGAGTTCAGTCCATTTACATTGAAGGTGATTATTTAAATATAAGGTCTTATAACTGTTTTCTCTTTTGCTTTCTGGTAGCTTGGTATTTCCATTGCTTCCTTTTCCTTGGGTTTCTGTTTTCTTTATTTTGGTTGGCTTTTATGGGTTTTCCCTCTGGTTCTTCTTGTTTTATGTTATATACTTCAGTTCTGAATCTTTGGTGTGTAGTTACCACCACGAATATAAAAGGGATAGTTATATATATATAGTCGTCCATTTTCTTCTGTGTGTGCCTTACCTCCTTTTCCCTTTGCGAATTTAGATCTTTGAATCCTCCCCTTTTCAGTCATTGTTGTCTCAATTTGTCCCTATGTATGCTGAACGTTTATTACTGTCCTGCTGTAGCAATTCTTTTATTATTATGTAAGCTTACAATGTCCTGTTCTTAGTAAGGGTTGCACTCCTCTGCTTCTGTTTGCCTGATAGTCACCTTACTCCTAATTATGCTTTTTTTTGCTTGCATCATTTTGTTTTAGGTGAGCTGACCCCTTTCAGTATTTCCTGTAGTGTAGGCCTCATACTGGAGAATTCCCTCAATTCTTGTATATCTGGAAAGGTCTTTATTTCTCCTTCATATCTAAAAGAGAGCTGAGCTGGGTACATTATTCTAGTCTGGTAGTTCCTTTCACTTAATATTTTGAATATTTCCTTGCACTCCTTTCTGGCGTGCAATGTCTGTGTTGAGAAGTCCGACAATAATCTAGTGGGTTTTCTTTTATAAATTACCATTTTCTTCTCCCCGGTTGCCCTGAGAATTCTGTCTTTGTCTTTGATTTTTGGTAATTTTAATACAACATGTTTTGGAGAAGGCCTTTTTGGTTTGAGATAATTGGATGTTCTGTTGACTTCTTGAAATCCAAGCTCCAGCTCATTTCTTAGATTTGGGAAATTCTCATCCACTATTTGTCTGAAAATGCTTTGTAATCCCTGCTCCTTTTCCTCTCCTTCAAGAATGCCCATTATTCTTATGTTTCCTCTCCTGATGGTATCAGCTAGTTCTTGTATTTCTTTTTCATCATTTTTCATTCTTCAGTTTCTCTCTTCTTCCTTCTGATTTATTTCTGGTTTACTGTCTTCGATATCACTGATCCTTTCCTCCATTTGGTCGACCGTTTCCCAAGCTTGCTATTTCATTTTTGAACTCTCGCACTGTGTTTTCTATCTCTAGGAGATCTGTTCTGTTCTTTTTGAGGGTTTCATTTTCCTTGATTGCTCATCTAGGTGTTTTTTCAGTTCCTGAAATTGTTGATAATGACTCTTTCGGAACTCACAGAGTTTTTTTCAGAAGTACCATCCTAAATTCTCTATCATTTAAGTTGCATATGTCAATGCCTGTAAGCTTTTTTTCTGGAGATTTTTCTCTTTCTTTCTTTGATGCCTTTACCACCTTGGTTGTTCACGGTGTTTAATGGACTATATCTCTTCCTGTGCGTTAATGGAAGTATATTCTGCCTTTTTTTTTTTTTTTTTCACGAAAGAAGATTTATTATGTAAAATTCTCTCTTTAGCCTGCTATAAAGAAGGCACTTTTCTTTTGGTCTCCAGTAGGCGATGTCTAAGCCTCTGGGATCGTGCTTTATGTAAAGCCTAAATGATATCTTTTTATTTTCTTTTATATATTTATTTGCGCTCGCTACCTTCAGTCTCAGTCCCTGTCATTGTTAGCAGTTTCGGTAGCGTTTGCTCAGATTCCTTTGGGGCTCCGCAGTGTTTGGTCTTGGTGGATATGGGTGAGGGGCCCTCTGGGTTGGGGGTTGGTGGCTGTGGCTCAGCCTCAGTTTTGTAACCGCAGCTAGTAAAAAGCAACTGTTGTTTCTCTGCTGTCCCGCTTCTCTGCTTTCTGCCTGATGACTGGGCCCTACTGCCAGCTGCGTGGAACTCACACTCTCCCAAGCAGGGCTGTTCAGGGAAATTGCCACACCTTTTCCTCTCCCCTTCCTCCTAGAAGGAGCTCCTGAGGCTGCGAGAGGCAGCTTTTTTATTTCTCCCAGTCTACCTCCCCCCGCACCAACAACCAGGATAGCTCTTATGCACAGATCCCATGCTCAGCCAAGCTGTTGTGCAGTTTGGGTGGATGTTTTTGTTGAGTTTTAGATGTTCAGCTTATTGTTACAAGGGCAGAGATCTTGGAACATCTTTCATTCCTCCATGTTTCTCCAAAACCCTCATAGTGGTTTTAATTTGCATTTCTGATGATTAGTGACCTTGAGCATCTTTTCCTATGTATATTAGCCATCTGCATTTCCTCTTTGGAGAAGTATCTGTTCAGGTCTTCTGCCCATTTTTTAATTGGATTGTTTCTATTTTTGTCGTTGAGTTGTACATGTTCTTTATATATTTTGGATATTAACCCCTTATCAGATGTATCATTAGCGAATATCTTCTCCCAGTCAGTATTTTTATTTTTTCCTATTGATGGTTTCCTTTGTAGTATAAATACTTTTTAGTTTGATGTAGTCCCATTTGTTTATTTTTTCTTCTGTTTCCCTTTCCTGAGGAGATAAATCTGAAAAAAATTTCCTGTTAGTACTATCAGAGAGTTTACTGCCTGTATTTTCCTCTAGAAGTTTTATGGTTTCGGGTCTTACAACTAAGTCTTTAATCCATTTTGAGTCTATTCTCGTATACGGTATAAGAAGGTGGCCCAGCTTTTTTCTTTTTTTACATGTACCTGTCCAATTTTCCCAGCACCATTTATTGAAGAGACTGTCGTTACCTCACTGTATATTCTTATCTCCTTTTTTATATATTAAGTGAGCATACAGGCGTGGATTTATTTCTAGGCTCTCTATTCTGTTCCATTGATAAATTTATCTGTTTTTATGCCAGTACCATTGCTGTTTTGATTACTGTAGTCTTGTTGTATAGTTTGATATCAAGTAGTGTGATACCTCCAACTTTATTCTTCTTTCTCCAGATTGCCACAGCTATTCAGGGTTTTTTATGGTTTTATATAAATTTTAGGATTATTTGTTCTAGCTCTCTGAAAAATTCCATTGGTATTTTGATAGGGATTGCATTGAATCTATAGATTGCTTTGGGTAGTATGGCTATTTTAGTGATGTTGATTCTTCCTACCCATGAGCACGGTATATGCTTCCATTTATTTGTATCTTCTTTGTTCTCATTTTCTGAGAACAGGTCTTTTACCTCCTTGGTTAATTTGATTCCCAGGTATTTTATAGTTTTCAATGCAATCGTAAATGGGATTGTTTTCTTAATTTCTCTTTTTGAAAGTTCATTATTGGTGAATAAATCGCCACTGACTTCTGAATATTTATTTTGTAATCTACTACTTTACTGAATTCATTGATCAGTTCTAACAGTTTTTTTGGTGGAATCTTTAGGGTTCTCTGTATATATCATGCCATTGGTAAATAACGAGAGTTTTCTTCCTTTTCAATTCGGATGCCTTTTATTTCTCTTTCTTGTCTTATTGTTGTAGCTAAGACTTCCAATACAATGTTGAGGAGGCATGGTGAAAGTGGACATCCTTCTCTTTTTCCTGATTTTAAGGAAAATGCTTTTGGCCTTTCACACTGAGCATCATGTTAGCTGTAGGTGTGTCATATATGGCCTATATTATGTTGAAGTATGTTCCCTCTATTCCCACTTTGCTGAGAGTTTTTGTTATAAGTGAATGCTGGATTTTGTCAAACACTTTTTCTGCATCTATTAATAAGATCATATGGTTTTTATGTTTTGATTTGTTAATGTGGTATTGCAATAATTGATTTGCAGATATTGTACCAATCTTGTGTCCCAGGACTAAATTCAACTTGATCATGGTGTATATTTTTACTATATTGCTAAATTAGGTTTGCTGATATTTTTTGAGGATTTTTGCATCAATGTCTGTAAGAGATATCGGCCTATAGATTTCTTTGTCTAGTTTTGGAATCAAAGTAATGGTGGCCTCATGAAAGGAGTTAGGGAGCCTTCACTTTTTTTGAGTATTTTGAATTAGTTTGAGAAGAATAGATGTTAATTCTTCTCTAAATGTTTGGTAAAATTCACCTATGAAGCCATCTGGCCCAGGACTTTTGGGGGGGGGGGGCGGGGGGAGGTTTTGATTACTGATTTTCTGTTGCTTCTTGACTCAGTGTTGGGAGATTATACGTTTCTAGGAATGTGTCCATTCTCCCATATTGTACAATTTGTAGGCATGTAATTGCTTGTACTATTTTCTTATGATCCCTTTGTATTTCTGTGGAATCTGTAGTTTTTTTTCTCCTTTCATTTCTGATTTTATTTACTTGAGTCCTCTCTTTTTTCCTTGATGAGTCTGGTTAAGAGTCTGTCAGTTTTGTTTATGCTTTCAAAGAACCAGCTCTTTGTTTCATTACTTTTGTATTGTTTTTCTAGACTCTATTTCATTTATTTCCCTCTGATCTTTAATATTTCCTTCTGTTTACTTTGTGCTTTGTTTGCTATTCTTTTCCTAGTTCTTTTAAGTGAAAGGTTAGATTGTTTATTTGAGCTTTTTCCTTTTTTCTTGTGGTTTGTTTGTTTTGTTTTTGTTTTTTGAGGTAGGCCTGTATTGCCATGAATTTCCCTCTTAGGACTGCTTTCACTGTGTCCTATAGATTTTGAGTTGTTGTGTTTTTCATTTTCATTTGTCTCTAGGTATCTTTTGATTTCTTTCTTGATCTCATTGATAACCCATTCATCGTTTAGTAGCATGTTATTTAGCTTCCATGTATTTGTGTATTTTCCTGATTTTTTCTTGTAGTTGATTTCTAATTTCATAACATTGTGATTGGAGAAGACAATTGATATGATTTCAGTCTTATTAAATTTATTTTGAGACTTGTTTTGTGTCCTGACATGTAGTCTATCCTGGAAAATGTTCCATGTGCTCTTGAGAAGAATGTATGTTTTGCTGCTTTGGGGTAAAATGCTCCGAAAATATCTATTAAATCCATCTATCCAATCTAGTGTGTCCTTTAAGCCCATTGTTTCCTTGTTGATTTTTTTGCCTGGAAGATCTGTCCATTGGTGTCAATGGAATGTTAAAGTCTTCTATGAGTGTGTTACCGTCGATCTCTCCTTTGATGTCAGTCAATTATTGCTTTGTGTATGCAGGTGCTCTTGTTTTGGGTGCGTACATATTTACTAGGGTTATGTCCTCTTGATTTATTGATTCCTTTACCTTTATGTAATGCCATTTTCATCTCTTATTATAGCCTTTGTTTTAAAGTCTATTTTATCTGATAAAAGTATTGCTACCCCAGCTTTTTTTTTCTTTTCCATTTCTGTGAAATCTCTTTTTCCATCCCTTTACTTTCAGTCTATGAGTGTCATTTGATCTGAATTGGGTCTCTTGTAGACAGCATATGCATGGGTCTTGTTTTCTTATCCATTTGGCTATCCAGTGTCTTTTGATTGAAGCATTTAATCCATTTACATTTAAAGTGATTACTGATAGGTACATAGTTACTGCCATTTTATCATTCATAGTTGTTATTTCTGCTTTCTTTTTTAGCCCTTCTCTTTTTACAGAAGTCTTTTTAACATTTCTTATAATACTGGCTTTTGGTGATGAATTTCTTAAGCTTCTTCCTATCTGGGAAATTCTTTATCTCACATTTCATTTTAATTGAAAGCCTTGCTAGGAAGAGTATTTGTGGTTATAAGTTCTTGTTTTTCATAACTTTGAATACTTCTTGCCTGTCCCTTCTGGCCTGCAAGTTTCCATTGAGCAAATTTCAAATATACAATATATAATTACTATCTAGTCACCATGTTGTACATTAAGTCTCCAGAAAGTATTCATCTTATAGCTGAAAGTGTGTATCCTGTAATCAGTATCTTCACTTTTCCTCCAACCTTCATCCTCTGGTAACCACCATTCTACTCTCTCATACTATGAGTTTACATTTTTTTTTTTAATCCCATATATAAGAGCATATAATATTTGTCTTTCTGTGTCTGGTTCATTTCATATAGCATAATGTCTTTCAAATGCATTCATGTAGTCACAAATGCAGAATTTCCTTTTTTAGAGCTAAATAATATTCCATTATATATTTTGTGCCAGTTTTTTTTACCCCCTTTGGTTTTCTTTTCCTCCAGCTTTATTGAAATATAATAGGCAATTACTTGCTCACATTGTACAATTCTTTGTTTTTTTTTTAATTATAGTTAGCATACAATAATATACCAGTTTCAGTTGTATAGCAGTTGTATAGTGATCATAGATCCGCAAAGCAATCACCCCATTAAATCTAGTACCCATCTTCCTCCTTACATATTTATTACATTATTAACCATCTTCCCCTTGCTGCACTCTACATCTCCATGTCTATTCTGCAACTAACCATTTGTACCTTTTAATCTCTTTGCCTTATTTTATCATCCCTCAAACCCCGCCCATCTAGTAACCCTAAAATATTCTCTGTATCTGAGTTTATTTCTGCTTTTATCGTTGTTGTTTGTTGTTGTTATTATTGATTTTGTTCTTTAGATTACTCATGTACATGAAATCATGTGATATTTGTCTTTCTCTGTCCGACCCATTTCAATTAACACAATACCCTCTTGGTCCATCTAGGTAATATCTTTTTCCATCCCCTTCCTTTTAATCTGTGTGTATCTTTTAATCTGAAGTGAGTCTCTCATAGGCAACCTACATAGGAGTCTTGTTTTCTTATCCATTCAGCAATATCTTTTGGTTGGAGCACTTAATTCTTTTCTATTTGAGGTACTTATTGATAGGAATGTAGTTATTAGCATTCTTTATTCCTGTTTTTGATATGTGTTTTTTCTTCTTAAAGAAGTCCCTCCCACATTTCCTGTAATGCTGGCTTGGTGTCGATGAATTCCTTTAACTTATTTTTGTCTGAGAAGCTCTTTATCTGTTCTTCAACTCTAAAGAATAGCTTTGCTGGATAAAGTATTCTTGGTTGTAGATCTTGGTTTTTCATCACATCAGATATTTTGTGCCAAGTCCTTCTGTCCTGCATGATTTCTTTTGAGAAACCAGCTTCCACTTCTTTAGTGCTCCCTTATAGGTAACTAACTGCTTTTCTCTTGCTGCTGTTAAGATTCTCGTTCTTTAACCTTTGACATTTTAATTATAATGTGTCTCGATGTGGGCCTCTGAGCTTCCTGGGCTTGTATGTTTATTTCTTTCACCAGGTGAGGAAACTTTTCCATATTCTTCAAATAGCTCTTCAATGTCTTGTTTTGCTTCAGGTACCCCTATTACCCAGATATTTTTACACTTAATATTGTCCCATAGACTCCTTAAATTATTATTATAGTCTTGGCTTTTTTTTTCTTGCCATTCTGATTGAATGTCCTTGGCTTCCCCATCCTCTATATCGGCTGTTCAATCCTCTTCTTTATTCATGTTGATTCCCTCTAATAAACTCTTCATCTCAGATAATATGTTCTTCATTTCTGACTGGTTCTCCTTTATCATTTCCATTTCCATTTTCCATATATTTTTTATCTCTTTTTTAAAGTTCTCACTGAATTCATCTACACTTCCCCTGAGTTCATTGAGCATCTTTATAGCCAGTGTTTTGAACTCTGCATCTGTTAGATTGCTTAACTCCATTATTCCTGGATCTCTGTTCTGTTCTCTCATATGGTTTCTACTTCTTTGTCTTCCCATTTTGGCTATCTTTCCATGTCTGTTTCTATGTACTAAGCAAAGCTCTCAAGTCTCCCTGTCTTATTAGCATGGCTTTGTGTAGTACGTGTCCAGTGGCACAGTTCTGAGAGGGATTCAGCTGCAGGCCAAGTCTAGCCCCAGCCTGGTGCCCCTCCAGTGCCACCTGGTAAGATTCAGCAGGTAATCCACGGATACTGTGCTTTTAGTCGCCTCAAGAAACCACACCAGAAACCGAGGCCACCTCCCACCAGTGTGAGTCTTGGCGCTGCTCAGCACGGAGCACCTAACTCGGCAAGGACACCACTGGGTGTGGCTTAGGTAGGGCCATGAGTTGGGGGCAGTGGAGTTTAGGGAATCCTCTGGGCAGCGATCTTTGTTATCCATTTCGGTGACGTCTCAGCTTTGGCAGTGCTGAGTCTGCACACTGGAGTGGGGAGGAATCAAGAGAGGAACAATGGATACTGCTGTCACTTCTGCCTGGGAGAGAGTCTCACCTCTGGCTCTTACTCCCACAACTCAGTGTGCCCCTGTAAGTCCCTGGTGCCCCTCATGTAGCCAACCCAGTGCTGGTGTTCAGAGCGAGCAGGTCTGTCACAAAAGTCTGCTTACGGACACGGCCTCTTTAAGGGGCGTCTGCATCCGCCGGTACCTCTGCCATAGCCTCAGTCCCACTCAGCCACTTTGGGACCAGGCAGCCTTGCATCTTCACCCCATCCTACTTTCTACCGTTGCAGGTTGGTTGATTATTTCTCTCCCTAGTTGTAGTACTTCTGTTCCTCTGGATCTCAGGTGACTTTGCTTACTGTTCGCTATTTGTTTCTGTCACAATTTTGATGTGGTTGCAAGAGGGATGAACAGAGCCTCTGTCACCTTTGCCATTTTTTTCTCCACCTTCTAAATGCAGTTTTGAAAAATAACAGACCCCTTATGAGCTTTGCCCAGTTTCCCCCAATGATCACATTTTTTAAAACTGCAGTCCATTATCACAACCAGGATGTTGATAGTCTACCAGTCTGACTCAGGTTTTCGCAGTTTTAATGTGTACTGATCTGCTATGTGTATTTAGTTAAGTACAGCTTTATTACATATGTAGGTTCCTGTATCCACCAGCACAGTCAAGACACTGCACCTTATCGATATCACAAGATTCTTCTATTGCACTTTTATAACCACACCAACACCATGCTGCCCTTCCACCCTCATCTCCAACTCCTGGTAACCACTAATCTGTTCCCGATCTCTGAAATTTTGTCATTTCAATTATATCATTTAAATAGAATCATATCGTATATAATCTTTTGGGATTGGCTTTTTTCACTCAGTGTAAATTCCCTGGTGGTTCCTCTGGTGCTTGTGTATCCACAGTTCCTTCTCATTGCCGAGCAGTGCCCCCACGTTGTGGGTGACCCACAGTTCGACTGTTCACCTGCTGAAGAACATTGGGGTTGCTTCCAGTGTTTGCTGGCAGTGAATAAAGCTTTGAACTTTGTTATAGGCTTTACATGAATATAGGTTTTCATTTCTCAGGGATAAATGCTGAGCCTGTCTTTTTAACTGTTATACTATGATGTCTTCTTGCCTTCATCTACCTTGAAGCTTCTCCACTGATTCAATACAGTATTCAAAAAGAAGCTTACATACATTAACAAAACAACTTTGTTGTTCCTTAACATTAGCTTATATGTCATTTGCATTTATACATCTCAATTAAAAATAATCTATAACCATATGTAAAGATAAATTGTGTTGACTGTGATGTTGACATTTAATTGCCATTCCCTTTTGTTTTTGAAGTGATGGCCAAAAAATGAGTAAAAGAAAAAAGAATTATCCAGATCCACTTTCAATCATCCATAAATATGGTGCTGATGCCCTCAGGTACAAACCACTCTCTGTTTTGTGTGTATTTGTCATTTTATACATAAACATCTCTCATTTTGTTAGTTATGTTCCTTAGATTTGGTTTATTAAAAGCTTTTGTTTAAAATAGCTTTTAAAAAGTGTATCACTGTTATAGGGAGAGTTATATTTGTATGGTGTTGACTTTAACTCCCCACCCTCACCCCCAAGGTGGTTTTCTAAATAATAAAGACATTTCCAAATCTGGGGATCTTTTGGACAAAGACCTGTGTTGGATTTCATTGAGCAGTCTAGGTACTCCCAGGCTAGTTGCTGGTGTTTCTGCCTCACTCCTTCAATAAAGTCTCCATTATATTAGTATTACATCATTTCTGGTTTACACTTAACTCTTCCCAAGAGCCACATGGGATAATTTATGCTAGCACAAATAATAATTAATATTGAAAAGCTTTTCTAAAATGTGAGCTGCTACTTGAAATAGTAATAGCCCTCAACATTGAGTGATCAGATTAAAAGCCCACCCCACCTCCAAGCCCCTTCTGTGCTGGCACAGCTGCTCCTTGTGACTCTCTGGTGCCTGCATATGGTTTCCGGGAAGGAAGACCTAGGTGTTTCCTCTTGGTTTTGCTTTTACCGCCATGGCCTATGCGGAGACCAGTACAAGGTGTGCTTCTAGCTTTGTCTAGTGCCATATTTTGGTGTTGGGTTACATCTCCCTTTATAATTTGATAGGTCTCTTACATATAAAAGTAAGAGCTTTGTTAGTTTTAAATAGACCACTAGAAGAGTGTTCATAATTATCCACTTTGTAGAAAAAAATGCTAATTTGGGTGTTGTCCTGTCAAAACGTCAAATGATATCCCTTTTCTGTGTAATTTTTCTCTTACAGATTGTATCTAATTAACTCTCCTGTGGTGAGAGCAGAAAACCTTCGTTTTAAGGAGGAGGGTGTGCGTGATGTCCTCAAGGATGTGCTACTCCCTTGGTACAATGCCTATCGCTTCTTCATCCAGAACGTCCTAAGACTGCAGAAGGTGTGGGCTGTGGTTCTGTGGGTTGGGCTCTACCTTCCTAGCTTGGTTGAACTGGATTTGCCAGGCCCGGTGGGTGAGAGCTCAGAGTCACTGGGGAGGCAATGGAGGAAGGTATCTGGGATCCTTGCTGGGCTGGGAGCACGGGACTGGGACTAGACTATCTGGGAAGGCTCACCTCTACAGACATAGGAGCCTCACCTGTACAAGAGTTACATTGGATATTCATTTAGTCAACCAATTCCCCTCCCCTTCATGAAACCAGTGAAGAGTCAGCTACTGTCAGAGAGCAAATGCCTGGTAAAGGCTGCTACAGAGGGTTGGTCAGGGAAAGCCTCTCGAACAATGCATTTGGGCTGAGATTCTGTAAGAGAAATTCTCATTGTATTGTTAGGATTTAATATAATGGTTATGATATATGTGAAAGTGCCTTCAGAACAGTTACCTGCTGGCTTGGAAGGCATTCTCTGAAAAGCCACTTCCCCTGCATCTACTGACTGCTGTCAGGCAAGCAGGCTTCATTACACATGTGCTTGTGTGTTCTTTCAGCACTCCGTTTGGGACAGGGCCATAATACCACTCATCTTTTTAATCTCTAGCACCTTACAAGTAGGATTGCTTAGTAAATTACTGTTGATTAAATATATGATGTTACTCCTTCCTGAAAAACTGGTTGGAGAGAGCTAAGCTTTGAACATCACACTTCAGCAGTCTGGTCACTTTTTTTCCTGCTGCCTCTGGCTTATCTAGGTCTGCTAATAAACTTCCCAGGTGGGATTTTTCACTGTGAATTGAGAAAGGCAGTTATCTTCCTCAGGCCCCTATTGTCACTTCTGCCTTTTCAATCCCACCACCTCTTGGGGCCAACAGGCCTTAGATAGGTCCACCTTGCAAGCCTCTGCCAGTCTGGAGCCTCATCTGGGCCTGGCAGCAAGATGTAGCCTCCACTATCAGGTGCATAAATCAGGGCAGGGGTCAGCATGGCTTCTGCTCTGCCAGCCTGGTAGTGATGCTGTATGAGTAGGTAAAGATGAGGTAGGCATTTAGGATTGATGAAGATTTTGCAAAGGAAGGAAAAAGGAGTGGTCTAGAGCAGAAGTCCTCAACATTTTTGGCACCAAGGACTAGTGCTCCTATAAGAATCTAATGCCTGATGATTTGAGGTGGAGCTGAGGCAGCGATAGCACTGGGGAGAGGTTGCAAATACAGATGAAGCTCCGCTCACTCCTCAGCCTGTGCAGCCTGGTTCCTAACAGGCCACAGACCGGTACCGATCCGCGGCCCCAGAGTTGGGCACCCCTGGATTAGAGCATTCTAGGTAAAGTGAATAATACAAACAGAGACATTAATTTCTAGTGCTCATTTTTAGGGTATAGACAATTATCCAGTGCTTGCCAGTTTTGCTGTATTTCCATCCTCAGCTTTAAAGTAACTAAACCCAATACTTGTTGGCAAGATTTTGAGATATTTCTCAATTCATAATCATTCTTTTGTGCAGAGAAATGATTTTTCCTAAATTCTCCTTATTTCACTCAAAAATGTGACTCACTAACTGAAGACTTAATGTTTTAAGTTTAGAGCTTATGGAAAATATTACTAAGAATCAGAAATTTAGAATTGCCAACTGGGTCTGGGGTTTTTTTGTTGTTTGTTTGTCTGTTTTGGTTGGCAGTTTTCAGTTTAAGTGATTTAAAGTTCATTTCTTTACATTAATTTCCCCCAAGCATGCAGAATTTTTCAAAAATTGTCAATTCCTAGGAGGAAGAAATAGAATTCCTCTACAATGAAAACACAGCTAAAGAAAGTACCAACATCACAGACCGCTGGGTCCTGTCATTCATGCAGTCGCTTGTTGGGTTCTTTGAGACTGAAATGGCAGGTATGTCTCTCATTGGCCATTTCCAGGACTAAGAATTACCCTTTACATATTTAGCTATTTAGAAAAATAGAGAAAATTTTATAGAAATTTTAAGAGATACAGAATAGTAGATAAATAATTGTTTCTTGAACACTCCAATGTAACTTTGTTAAGGCTTGTTGTAGAAATGCCCTGGTCTAACACCTAGGGAATTGTCTCAGAAGAAATCCAGCAGCCTTAGCTCTCTACAGACACCACGTGGGCCTGTGGAATCACAGACTTGATTGCTGGATACCTGTGGGTTCAAAACCCAACTCTACCACCTGTTCCCCGGGGAAGTATTGCCTAGTCTATGAACCTTGATTTCTTTCTGTGAAAATGTGTGGTTAAGGATTATCATAAGACGCAAATAGAAGTTATGTACATAAAGTAGGTGGTAGATAATAGGTACACAATAAGTAATACTTGTTTATACATTTATTATTTCGGGTCTACTTTTATTATTAAATAAGTAGTCTTCGTTCAGTCTTGAGAAATTAGGAAATACAGAAAAGCAGTAACGAAGACGATATTACCTTATATTTCTGTTACCTAACAACAATGAATTTGGTTTTATACAGAGGTTAGAAAAGTAAGTTGTGTTGGTTTCCTTAAGGTTGGAGGTAGAACAACCATAAATCAAGGTGAGAAATTCCAGACAGTATTGACTAGAATAGCTAAGTTAGGTCTGATAAAGGACATGGGCTTCCCTATACACACCCTGGCGAGGTTGACCTGCCTCCCTCAGCACCCTGTGATTGCCAGGTGCTGCTGTGCAGTTGGAGCACTCCAGTGGATTAGAGGGGCAAAGCAGTCCTGTGGTTCATGCAGGGGTTTGCCACTCCATAGTCAGTACATTGCTTTTACTGGAATAGGTAGGTGCCTCTACACTTGGCACAATAGGACAGTTTGTCCAGGAAATTCAGCAGGTTTATCAGTCATTCCAAAGGACTACGTCCATCCCATTAAATTTACATAATAAAGATTATATGACTGTCAAGCTGCTGGACAAATTGACAGAAGATGAAAATGAATGTGAGGCAAATCATTGATCTTGGAGTTTGCCACACTCTCATGTCTACTAGTCCCTCCTGAGTGACATGAATGGATGGGAAACTATGCTGGGGATTCTTGCCAGGGCACTTGCCATCTTTAGGCAGCCATTGCTGTGTGCTCCTGAGAATGTACACTCTGGACAGAGTCCAGCTCCCTGGGAACTGGAGGTTAGGCAGCACTTGTGTACATCAGCTGAGTGGTAAGGACCACGTGTGATAGGTCAGGCAGTACACATGGAGCTGATGAGATGGGCTCCAGACTCAGACTCTTCAGTGCAGTTCCCACACCATCAACTTGTCAGCTTGTGCCCTGAGCTCATTTGTCAACATAGAGTCTGAAATAGAATCCTTGAGGACTGCAGCTTTTATTAAAGTGACCTCAGCAGTAAGTGCTACTGCTTCTGTTTATCATGTGCTCATTAATACTGTCCTCATTTACTCTCTCAGAGCTGAAACCTGAACATAGGAAACTGGCTTCCTAGAAGGTGAAAAGTGTACCTAACCCTAGAAATAACTTAGGCCTCTTTCTTTACAGAATAGTCCTCTGATCACAGAAATCACCTAACAATGTGTGTCAGTCTTGGTTGAGGTAACAGGGCAGCACAGTGGAAAGAAGTTGGGCTTTTGTGGTGCTGCAGCATTGCATAGCTCCAGGTAAACATGCCTCGTTGAGTCATGTGATGGACACTCAGCCTCTCAGCCACACATTTCTCTCACTGACAGTGGCTCATAAGGTGATTTGTGTGCACCCGTAGACACTTGACAGCCATATAATAACGTGCTCAGTGAATGAGTCATTGTAATTGCTACACTTTGATTCTTCCTGCCTCCTTAACATGTGTGGCAGCCCTTGGATGGCTTGGGGCTACTTGTTCTTCTCTTGTATCCACCCCTCCAAGTGCTGCAAATGCTCGGTATATTCTCGCTGCCCGATTGATTGGTCTTACTTTTAGCTTATAGGCTCTATACTGTGGTGCCTCGCCTGGTCAAGTTTGTGGATCTTCTGACCAATTGGTATGTCAGAATGAACCGCAAAAGATTAAAGGTAAGTCCAGGCTGCTGTTGGGAAGAGCAAAAAAGTGTAGGAAGTGTGAAAGTTGAGGAGAAATGACCACAGCCAAAATAAAAATTAGGAATATTTTCAAATGCCTTCAGTTTTTGAAGCTTTTTCTTTTTACATTGCATATTTACTATTTTTATCACAATTTGATGGATGGGGACCTATTAGTTCTAAAAGTCATCTTGCATATTTTCAGGACACAGTTATGTAGAGATATATAGGACCTCTTAAAACCCAAAATAAATTTATGCAAGTATTTTCAAATGTTGTCAAGTACAACTGTAACTCCAGAGGGGCACCTCCTTGCTTCTACCTTTAGAGGGTCAGTTGTTTATTGACAAAACTCTTTCTTAAGCCTATTGGGGATTTAGAATGAATGAAGCATGGGTCCAGACCCAGGACTTTAAGCAGCATATAAACAGAGGTGGTAGAAGACAGGAAGTAAGGGATGCCTATACCATAGACCAGGTGGAGGCTCCTACCACCCATCAGTTTTGCCTTCAAATGTGTTAATGATAAAAGCCCAGAGCAGAACAGTGATTTCATTTTTGTTAAAATAGATTGTACACATTATTATGTGCATGTTTTTAGATAAACATAATCTACAAAGACATGCACTAAAAATGTTTATAATAGTTGTCCCTGGGTAACTTAAGTATAGTTGAAATTTTTTAAAATTATTTTTATGCTTTTCTGAGAATGAATTAACGTAACTATTTTTTAATACACAGTATAGCCTTTCTTAAAAAGTAAGAAATATTACCTAAAAGTACTTTAAATTATTGTGTTAGCAACTATTTCTGTCTGTTGCATGTGAATCCCACCCTCAGCCTTCAGGTTCTCCAGTTTGTCTTTAACCTCAGTTACAGATCCTTCTCCATCAGCTTGGCCTCAGAGATAGGGTAGAGTAAAGGTGCCCCATCCTGGCTTTCTGTGCTGACCCCAGACCATCAGTGGTTGTGGTTACTTGTACTTGCTTTGTCTGTACACTGTAAGCTCTCTATGGGTTTCCTCTATTTGTTTTTAACAGTTCAGTGTGTGTTTCTTTTTTATTCACTAGGGTGAAAACGGGATAGAGGATTGTGTTATGGCCCTGGAGACCTTGTTTAGTGTTCTATTTTCTCTGTGCAAACTTATGGTAAGAAGGTTGGCCCCATTCTAAAACTCTAGCCCTAAGAGCAGCTTGCAGTGCCCTGTTGCTACATCATCCTCAGTCTGTATGTATCTATTCTGTATTTGTGGAACCATAAATAGAAATAGAAGTTTTAAAACAATTTAAATCTCTAATTCCTTTTTCAGAAATCTTATTAGCTTATATGCATCAAGTAAGGGCTAAGAAACTTAATCTTCAAAGCTGGATTTTTTTTCTTTTCACCACTGGCAGTACATTTCAGGTCATGGTTCTTACATCTACACCAAATTGCCACAGTTTCCTTAAATAACATACCTCATCTTCATGCGGATTCCTATAATTGCAAATAATAGTGAAGTTCTTGAACTAATATCTAACCAAGCAAATATATCACAGTGTTTTACTTAAACATATTTCTATCAATTTAAATATTATTTCATAATTAGTGCAAAATGATATGCAACTAAAGGATCCAGTTTTAATTCCCCATATTATATTTCTGCTCCCCATTATAATTTATAAGTGTTCTATTTACTTGCTGAACATACACGGAATGAGAACCTGCTTTGTACCAGGTCCTATGCCTGGTTCCTCACATCTCATCTCTTTCACTTTCATCCTAAGAAGTAGATAGTATTCTTCCATTTACATGGGAAGTTTCTGAGGTTTAGAGACATTGAGTCCTCTTTATAGTGACTTCGCTGGCACGTGGTCAGCAGCTCCAGTTTTTATTACATTCTCCAGGATGCTTGGAGTCTTTTCTGTACTTCTCTTGTGATTCAGGAAGTTTATCTCTCCAAGTTCAAAATGAAGTCATTTCTCTTTCATAGGACATGTTTAGTCACCTCACATCCACTTCTGTGTATATTCCTGTGTCAATCTCTAAAATGTTTAGTTCTTGTTTTCCACTCAGATCAGTTAATGATGGCTGCATAATGCCCTCTGTCTTCATACAGGCCCCCTATACACCTTTTCTTACTGAATTGATGTACCAGAATATGAAAATGCTGATCGACCCTGTTTCTGTCCTGGACAAGGACACACTCAGTATCCATTACCTTATGCTGCCCCATGTTCGGTAAGAATCAAATACATATAAGCCTCACCTGGGCCATGGGAAATGAAGTTGCCAGAGATGCAGTCATGTGGGTGCCTCAGCCCCTTTATACCCTGCTTCTCACCTGAACAGCTCCTCAAGCTACAGAATGGGTAGGAGGAGTGCTCAGTGTGGAACCACCGGTAGCACTGCAGCAAGTGGGGTGTCGGCAGGCCCATTGGGGCATCCTGGGAAGCTGCTGGGTACTGAGCAACAGACTCAGGCTTACCACTTACTTCTCACCATGTACCCACTTAGCCAGCACATGCTGTCCTTCCCCAGGGCCTCACCAGGAGGCCTCGCTACACCATCATATCTTTAGCCTGACCCTCTTCCTCACTTAGGTATGCCTGTTGTTTGGGATTTTTTTCCATTAAATCTAATCTCTTTCACATCTGTACCTTTTCAAATCAGAGAGGAATTGATTGACAAGAAAACTGAGAATGCAGTATCTAGAATGCAGTCTGTGATTGAACTTGGGCGAGTGATTCGAGACCGCAAAACTATTCCAATAAAGGTTTGAGTTTTTTTATATTTTACATTGCACAGACCTAAAAGATTATGTTTTTGACTATTTTCTTAATATAGACAGCTTCTTGCAATGGCATAAATTTTTATTAGTACTAATGATTTAGTATTAGATGAGCCTAATTAGTCTGGAGCTTGACATTTGGAGAAAACATTTAGCATTCCATTTTTCTGCAGTTTTGAGGACTAGCTTCTTACTGAACTTTTTCTTCCCTTTTCCTCTTAGTATCCTTTGAAAGAAATTGTGGTTATCCATCAAGATTTGGAAGCTCTTAATGACATCAGGTCTTTGGAGAAGTATATAATTGAGGTAAGACAGATGATTTGTCTGTTCGGGTCCAAACAGACTTCTTTCCTTGAGAAGATTATTTTGATTAGTACTTTTCAGTGAACTACACTTTAAGTGTATAATTTATCCTTTTTACTTCATATATCTTTATAAATTTAACCATCCATGAAATTTTATACTTGGAATCATGAGTTTTTACAATGTAATTTTAATTTTTTTAAATGATTTCAAGGTTAATGGATTTTCTTACATTAATTGGATCATCTACTTTCTTTCCCCAAAGTACTTTTTGATAATTAACAAAAAATAAACTTTGTTCCTTTAAATTATACAAGTAACAAGTGAACACATGTTGGTTGTCAATAATTCAAGGACTGGCATAGAGTACAAAGGTGAGTCCTTTCCTATTCCATTCGCTCCCTGAAATCTCATCTCCTAGGGTTGTTCACTAGGGTATCTCCTGCTAGAGTTGTTCTTAGCATTTTACACACATAACACACATTTGTACAGACATATACATCATCATCGATTTTGTTTGTAAATAGAGATTTTGTATATAGTCTTAACTTTTTTTAACTTAGAACATAGAGATCTTTATTCTTTATAACAGCTGCATAATGTTCACTTCCTGGATTTATCATAATTTATTTAATTTCTCTCCTATTGTTGGAAATTTAGGTTTCTCATTACAAAAGGTTCGTGTGTATCTTTGTGCACATGTCAGAGTATAGATGTTAGATAGATTCCTAGAAGTGAAGTTTTGGCGTCAAGAGTTTAAACTAGTGTCAGTTCCTAGAAGTGAAGTTTTGGCGTCAAGAGTTTAAACTAGTGTCAGTTGCCCTCCCAAAAATCTTTATTTCATAATGTTTTAAAAACTGATATTTAAATTTATTATTGTAGAAAATATTAATTTCTATATTGGTTTTGAATTGCTTGTGAATTCCAGATAAATATTAGAAACTAAAGAATTATGTTATAAATTTTATAGTTAATGCTTGCAAATATAGATGAAAATAGAGTATATGTAAAGGGAATATCTTAATCACTATGAGATCACATGATACAGTTAAGTGTAATGGCAAAACTAGACATTTCCCTACAATGTGCTTCAATCTCAAGTTCAGTGATATCTTTATATTTTCTGTGCTGGCATCATTTCCTGCTGCATTGGTAATCTTTAATTTAACTAGCAGGATAGAGGCATGAAATGTCTCCATTTAACTGATTTTTTCTGCTTAGTTAACCTTGTGGTGCTCAGAAATTGCTTGAGCAAAGATTACCCTTGAGAGATGAAGTTATATTTCAAATTCTAGAGTTGTCTCTTTTTAAAAAAATTAGTTTCCAGTATACAGTATACAGTAAAAAGGTAAGGCATGTATTTCATTGTATGAAGTGATTCCCCCTGATTACTCTAGTACCCACTGCACACAGCCATTACAGTAATATTGACTATATTTCCTATGCTGTACTCCCCACCCCCATGACTGTTTTACAACTACTAATTTGTACTTCACCAGTTTGTTCTCTGTATCTGTGAGCCTGTTTTCGTTTAGTTGGTTCATTTCTGTTGTTCTTAGATTCCTTATATAAGTGAAATTATATGGCAGTTATCTTTCTCGGTCTAACTTAATTCACTCAGCATAATACCCTCTAGGTCCATCCATGTTGTTGCAAATGGTAAAATTTCTTTTCTTTTCCTTTCTTATTTTTTATGGCTGAGTAATATTCCATTGTATATATATACTATAACTTTTTTATCCAGTTATCTACTTTGGGCACTTAGGTTGCTTTCATATCTTGGCTATTGTGAATAATGCTGCAGTGAACATAGGGGTGCATACATTTTTTACAAATTAGTGTTTTGATTTTCTTTGGATAAATACCTAGAAGTGCAATTGCTGGGTCAAAGGGTAGTTCTATTTTTGATTTTTTGAGAAACCTCCAAACCATTTTCCATAGAGTCTATACCAATTTGCAATCCCACCAGCACATACGAGGGTTCTCTTTTCTCCGCATCCTCACCAACACCTGTTGTTTTTTTATTGATTGATGATATCAATCTGACAGGTGTGAGGTGATATCTCACTGGGGTATTAATTTTTTCATTTCTCTGATGATTATTGACCTTGAGCATCATTTCATATGTCTATTGGCCATTTGTATGTCCTCTTTGGAGAAATAACTATTCAGCTCTCTTGCCCATTTTTTATCCTTTAGGCTTAGATTTTTATATGTCATTCTTGTATGTACATAGAAGGAAATTATAAGTAAAATTAATTAGTCTAAAATCTCTTCACATTCTGGGTCCAGCTTGTCTGAATTTCTTTTTGACTGAGAATCATGAATGTCTGTGTTTTTCCACATGATATTTGTCCTTTGAGCCATCAAGAACATTGGTATTGAAGCATTTCTTAAGATGAATACTCCACTATTATCTGAGATTTTCTTCCAAGCCACTAACACCCATTCTACGAGTTTTGGTGAGCTTGTACAGGCAGTGATAACAATATCACAACTGCTGTCCAGCTAGCCTAACAACATTTACAAGAATCATGTTGATTTTGGAGTATTAAAATATAAAATATATAAGTAAATACATCTTAGAAAAGATTAATTAGGGTAATCCTTTCCCATGTATCATCTATCTTAACTTTCACAGTAATCTCAAGAGGAAAGTACTATTATACCCATTTTACAGATGAGGGAACCAAGACTTGGAAATGTTAAATAGATTGTCCAGGACTTCACATTTGGTAGGTGACCAAGAAAAACCAAACCTAAATCACTATGACTACAAATTGTGTGTTCTTGCCACTGTAATATACTGGCTTCATTTATATTCCCCAAATAATCAAAATATCTGATATCGATGCAGGAAGAATATCCTAATGCTTCCAGAGAGTAGATCCTATAATTCATAATTCTAATATAAATGGATGGGTTTCTCTGTGTTTTGATCAAAATATTCTTATTTTCCTGATGTACTAAAGTATAACTGTAATGATTTTTAAACATTTACCCTGGCTTGAATTTTATGAAAATTTTCGATACGATATTTTTCTAATATCAAATGACAGAAAAAAAGGGGACTTTATTGGTGGGTTTTGTGGTTTCACTTAAACTCTGCCATTTTCACTTAATTTATCATTCCAGCATAATTTCAAACTCCAAGTATAAATTTCTTTGGCTAATAGTCTAGCGTTGCCTATCTGGCCTCCATTTTCCTGTGTGCTTATCGATTTGCCTACCTGGTATTTTTGGGTTTTTTGATAAAATATGTTGTTTTTCAATTATAGTTGAGATACAATATTATATTAGTTTCCATTGTACATCATAGTGATTAGAGATCTATATAACTCACAAAATGATCACTCCAATAAATCTAGTAACCTTCTTTCCCCTTACATACTTATTACATTATTGACTATATTTCTTATGCTACATTTTGTTTCTCATTGACTATTTTGAGACTACCTATTTGTACTTTTTAATCCCTTTCCCCTTTTTCACTAACCCCTCCCCATCCCCCTCTCATCTGGTGGTCCTCAAAATGTTCTCTGTATCTATGAGTTTGTTTCTGGTTTTTCGTTTGTTTGTTTGTTAATTTTGTTCTTTAGATTCCACACATACATGAAATTATATGGCATGTGTCTGTATCTGACTTACTCCATTCAGCACAATACCCTCTAGGTTCATCATGCAGTATCTTTTTCCATCCCTTTACTTTTAGTCTGTGTGTATCTTTTAATCTGAAGTAAATCTCTTTAGGCAACATATGTAAGGGTCTCATTTTCTTATCCATTCAGTCACCCTATCTTTTGATTGGAGCTTTTAATTCTTTTTCATTTGAAGCATCTGTTGATAGCTATGTAGTTATTGCCATTCTTTATTTGTATTTTTGATACATATATTTCCTTCCTAAATTAGTCCTTCCAACATTTCCTATAATACTGGCTTGGTGGTGATGAATTCCTTTAGGATTTTTTTATCTGCGAAGCTCTTTATTTTTCCTTCAACTGATTGATAGCTTTGCTGGATAAAGGATTCTTGATTGTAGGTCCTAGCTTTTCATTGCTTTGAATATTTTGTGCCCAGCCCTTCTGTCTTGCCGTTTCTTTTGAGAAATCAGCCACCAGTCTTATGGGTTCTCCCTTGTAAATAATTAACTGCTTCTCTCTTGCTGCTTTAAGATTCTCTCTTTGTATTTAACTTTTTGCATTTTAATGATGATGTGTCTTGGTGTGGGCCTTTTTGGGTTCATCTTTTTTGAGACTCTCTGAGCTTCCTAGGGTCATATGTTATTTACTTCTCCAAGTTAGGGAAGTTTTCCATCTTAATTTCTTCAAATAGATTTCAACCGCTTTCTCTCTCTTTTCTCCTTCTGGTACCCCTGTGATGCGAATGTTGTTACACTTGATGTTGTCCCACAGTCTCCTTAAATTATATTCATTTTTTGTATTATTTTTTTCTTGTTGCTGTTCTTGTTGGACATCCTCCGCTACTTCCATCCTCTATATTGGTGATTCAATCCTCCTCTTCATCCACTCTGTTGATTTTCTCTAATGTGCTTTTCATCTCAGATACTACATTCTTTATTTCTGATTGGTTCCCTATTATATTTCCATCTCCATTTTTATGTTTCTTTATCAAAGTTCTCACTGAGTTCATCTACTTGTCCCCTAAGTTCATTGAACATCTTTATAACCAGTGTTTTGAGCTCTGCGTCTCTTAGATTGCTTGACTCCACTTTGTTTAGATCTTTTTCTGGGGCTCTGTTCTGTTCTTTCAAGTGGGACATGCTTCTTTGTCTCCCCATTTTAGCCGCGTTTTTGTATCTGGTTCTATGTACTATGCCCCTCCAGCAGCCGCCCCAACATTAAAGCTCAGGGCAAGCAAATCTGATACCACAGAAGTCCAGTTACAACCCCTTTAGGAGGAACATCTGCAGCTGCCTTAGCCTCTGTCTCGCTCAGCCCATGTGGGACCGGGCAGCCTCATCTTTAGTTGAGTTGAGGTCTGCTCAACTGTCTTGACTGATCTGGTCAAGAAAGGTTTTTTCATACCATGCAATTCAGTGGTATTTAGTATTATTTACAGAGTTGTGCAGCCAAAACCCACAATTTTACAGCATTTTCATTACCTCATAAAGAAACTCAGTATCCATTATTCTTTATGCACCATTTTCCCCTCAAGATCCCATCATCCTTGGCTACCATGAATCTGTTTTCTGTCTCTGAGTGTGCCTACTCTGGACATCTCATATAAATAGAATCCTACAATATGTGGTCTTTCGTGTCTGACTTTCACTTACCACTAAGGGTTATTCATGTTATAGCATAAAATCAATGCTTCATTCCTTTATATTGCTAAATAAGAGTCTATTGTATGGATGGATCGCATATTTTTATCTTTTCACAGTTGATAGACATTTGGGTTATTGCATTTTTGGTTATTGTGAATAATGTTGCTGTGAACGTTTATGTGCAGTTTTTGTGGACGTATGTTTTCAATTCCTTCATTTTTGTTTCATCTTGTTCACCAACCATAGGAATTGAATGTTCGAAAAGTTACGCTATCTACAGACAAAAACAAGTATGGTATTCGCCTAAGGGCAGAACCGGATCACATGGTGCTGGGGAAGCGTCTGAAGGGAGCCTTCAAAGCAGTGATGACATCCATCAAGCAGCTGAGCAGTGAGGAGCTGGAGCAGTTTCAGAAGACTGGTGTGTATCTTCTCTAACAGGGACACTGTACCTGGCCTCAGCCTGATGAGAATCTCATGTTTAGGCTCATACTTAGACATTTACACTGTCTCAGCCTTTTTTAAAATAAGTCTTTTCTAATCACAAAAATGTTTATTATGAATAATTTTGATAATTTAGAAAAAAGTAAGACAGCTAAAATGACCCCTTACCCATCACCCATCCATTTAATATAGATTGAGCGTACCCTCTGCTGTTTAATATGTTAGGTGCTAGGGCACTCTTAAAATCTGATTCATTTACTTCTAGTTTGAGATCACACTATAATTTTAAATTTCATGTTTTTCACTCATTATTACATTATATGTTTGTTTTTACTTGGATTTTTAATTTATATTATAAACATTGCTATGTGTTAATAATTTTTAAATGCTGTTTCAATAACTGCATAATTTGCCTTCATTTGGATACCTGATGTTTTTAACCAGTCTTTTATTGTCGTTTGCATTCTTTTAATATTATGAATAATATTTCAGTGGATATTTTTACATGTAAATATTTTATGGAATTGATTCCTTTTGGCTAGGTTTCTAGATAGAAATTACTGAATCAGAATTTGAATTCTACAAATGCTAATGTGGGCCTAGAAAATCTACCCTACTGAAGAGAGAGCAGAACTCTCTAGGGCTTTATTACCAACCAGTGGTAGAGAGTGTCACTGTTATCACATGTTACTAGTGAGAAAAAAGATGACGTCTTTTGGATGTGGCAGAATGAAGACTGGAGTTTTTTTGATTTTTTTTAATTAAGGTATTTTTAGAGAAGGATTTAGCATTGAGGTTTGGAGCTTTTTTAGGAAGGAGAACTGGGTCAGAGCTTATTACAGTTTCTTTAAAATACCTAAAATTTGTATTTTGGTCTCTTAATTGGGCCAAGACTGGATTTGTTCATTCAGCAAATTTTTTTTTAAAGCTTTTATTTTTGGCTAGCGCTGAGAACATAGAGTTGATATATTCAAGACAGACATTGTCGTTTCCCTCATGATACTGGCACACACTGAAGGTTTATGGAAATACAGTTTTAATAAGTGCACTGAAGGAAATGTAAAGGGTAGTATGAGGAGTTTAGGAAAGGGGTCTCAGCTCTCTCCTCTCTTTTGGAGAGCCTTTCCATGGACCCAAGAGTTCTCAGCTCTGCCATGATTAGAATCATGCTTGATCTTATTATGGTTGCTTGACATCCTGCAGCTGTCCTAGAGTACAAAGTGTTTGATTGTTAGGGCTCCCTCTGAAGTTGAAAATCATAAGCACAGAGGTGACATGAGGAGAGATTTAAAGACCCAAATCAGATGAGTGGTTTTGTAAATTAGAGGAAATATCCTCAATTTTCCCCAAATTGTTAGATAAAATTTCTAAAATATAAGAGGCTAGCAACTAAAAGTTGAGGCACAACTAATTTAACTGGATATATTAAATTAATAAAATCTTTATCAAATCTTTGACCAACCTTCAAATTGTATATCTAAGTTGTTTCACCCAATAGCCAAAATATCAACAATTCCTGAACTAAACCTTATTGGAAACCAAGAGTGCTGTTTTTAAATAGTAGTTTCTGAATAGACTGTTCTGCACTGATGGAAAGCAAAATAGTTTTCAGAACATGAAGTGAGAATGGTAGCCTGTAGGTGATCCCAGCAGGCTTTCTAAAGATGGGAATTGCCATTCCCAGCTGCTTGTACACCCTGCTGTGGACAGGCATGACAGGTTGTACACTGTTCATCTTATTTCACCCACCTCTCTGCACCCTGCTCAGCAGATAGCAGAACACCAGGGTTCAACAGTTAGTAAGTAGTAGGCCTAAGTTCATTTGACTCTACAGACATCATGATGTTCTGTATTTATGGCAGGGGTTTGTTGCCTCCTGGCATGTGTCTTTGAACCTGGGAGTTTATATATAACAGTAAACATTGCTGGTGATTTAACTGGTCTCAAGGCAGGAAGGTACAAGCTAAAGGTTTGTAACATCCTTGATGGCAACAATGACATGAATCAGAAGAACATGATATCCTGAAGCCACCATAGCTTAATACTTGTAGCAGGGTGGCTCAAGGAGGGACTGATTGAGTAACAGGAGCCGATGCTTCTCCAATAGGGACCATTGTTGTGGGAGGCCACGAATTGCATGAAGAAGACATTCGCCTCATGTACACCTTTGACCAGGCAACAGGTGGGACAGCACAATTTGAAGCACACTCGGATGCTCAGGTATTTTTTTTTGCCTAGAATATTTCTTTACCAAAAGATAAGAACATAGAGGAGAAAATATTTACCTATGCCTTTTCCAACAATGTTGACAGCTTGTCTCAGGGTAAAATAAACCAGTTATTCATTTGAGATTAGCTTATTAAACTCCTCCATTATATGCTCTTTACATACGCATTTCTTTTTTAAAAAATTTATTTATTTAAATTAGTTTCAAATATAAAATACATTGGTTATACATCTATATAGTTCATAAAATTATCCCCCCAATTGCTCCCTCCCTCCCCTGGCCCTCCACCTAGTCATCATATTAATGCCAACTGCATTCCCTCTGCTGTGCTCCCCATCCCTGTGACTAAAAGTATGGAACGCTTTGCGAATTTGCGTATCATCCTTGCTTGGGCCATGCTAATCTTCTCTGTATTGTTCCAGTTTTAGTATATGTGCTGCTGAAGCGAGTACCATATGCATTTCTTTAACCATGTATAAATAGACATTTCGTGACTTCTATATGCAAGTAATTGTCTTTATGAGGTTTAGGGTCATATGAAAATGAATAAGATGTAATCCCACCCTTCTCAAGAAATAAGTCACTCATAGAGACAGGAAAGTAAGCCAATTATTATTTCACCTGATAAACTATCTGATAGAAATAAGTACAGAGAAGAGCTCCTATCCGAAGTCTGGAGTAGAGGTGGGGATGGTTAGGGAATCCTCCTTGAGGAGGAAATACAGGCAGTTTTGGATTCTGGGATCAGCATTTTTTATTGTGATGGGTCAGAGCATCTCTTTTTACACTTGACTATACTTCTCTGGGCAGACATGTAAGATTCCCCAGTGTGGGAATGAGGGCCTCCTCCTGTGCCTGACATGCCATATACAAGGGGAAATGGGGAAGTACCTCATATGAAGAGGCCTACCTCTTCAGGCCTTTGCACAGGGGCTTACACTAAATATCGACAGAACTCCATATGTGTAGACTGGCAAGGGGCCAAAGGTAAGGAAGCTGGGAGAGAGGGAGAGAAGAAGGGAAAGAGGGAAGGAAGGAAGGGAGGGAGGGAAGGAGGGAGGGATGGAAGTACAGTGAGGAGGTTTGTAAGCATTGAGAGGGTGCAGTCCCTCCTGATTATAGTCATTATAACGGAGGGCCTAAAAAAGTGGTCTACACTTAAGGAAGTATCATCTGATGATGCTTCTGAATTTTTTGACATGGTTTATATATTGTGGGCCGTGGTGGCCCTGCCCTGATTTATCATCTATTTCCAGTTCTACCTTCTGTACCTTCATGAAATTTAACTTCTCCGATTGAGTTTCTTCAAAGGGGCGATGGTGCCTAATTTACAAGTATATTCCCCTCTATAGTAGAAGTGCTACTGTCATTATTAGCATATCATCGACAATCTGTAAAACAGGTGAGATAGAAATAGAAAAGTAGACAAAGTTGACGAGATGACAATTTAAATTAAATCATATAAAAAGTACTATGGTCCATTGTAGAAATTCTCCTGAATCACATCAATAAACCAAAGGATAAAAAGAGGTCATGGTTTAAGAAAATAACAGATGGCTGCTTTGAAGCCTTCAATCCAGTTGTTTGTGGTAGATTCGCTGTGAAAAGTTGTGCTGTTGTAAGGCCTTCATCACTAATAATCTTATTAGAATAGTTAACATTATTTATTAGATAGACAAAAAGCAGTTACATGAAAGACTAACAAAAGCCAGTCTCGGGGGATCTGTGAGCAGCATCCTACAGAAGAAAAAGGGAAAGCTGTATCTTTCTCCGAGATGAAGGAATCACTTGTTGCAAACGTGGACCTGCACTAAAAAGAAACTAGATTAACTGTGTCTTCTGCTCAGTTTCATAAATAAATAAAACTGCATATTATACTTTTCAGACTTTAGTTTTAAGTAGCATTTTGCTGAGTTCGAAAGAACCATTTTCCTTATTTGATTGTCATGGTATGCTCTGTTCATTCCTACAGGCTTTGGTTCTCTTAGACATCACCCCTGACCAGTCAATGGTGGATGAAGGAATGGCTCGAGAAGTCATCAATCGCATCCAGAAACTTCGCAAAAAGGTTTGTAAGGCTAAGAACAAGCTATTGTTTTGGAGTTTTGTTTGTTTTTTGTTTGGATTGTTGGGGAGGATGGGAGAGGTAGGTAATATCAACCATGGTAATCGATTAATGATAATTAGTCACCAGTCTATAGTCCAGTCAGATTGTACTCTGAGGGAAAGTTGGGCCTCTTCCCCTCCCTGCTGTTCACTACCAAGCTGGCTGTGACTCTTGTATTTCACTGACTAGGAGCTTTCAGCCAACCTGTACACCTTGTCTTCCTTTTTCAGTTCATTGAGGCTTCCACAAAATCATTTTCTAGATTGATAGCTGTCCTAACTGGTGCAGTAGGTCATCAGAGATGACAGCAGGTGTCTGAAGGGCAGATACGCAGCCAAGTCAGTGTGGAAGGGCTTCTAGTTCAGGAGAGAGATTGTTGGATCTGGGCAGAGTGGGTGGTTCTTCCTTATTCAGGATCTGGGAGCCAGGGCAGGTATACAGAGGCTGTTCCCTGCCCCTAACAGGTGAGAGAGCCAGAGAGTTCCTACCCCAAAGAGGGCTCCCACCAGCCCTCCTCCTTAGGCCAGGTGTTTAAGGTCTATAGTTCAAGGTCTGAGGAGGCCATTTCTAACAGAAAAACAGGCTGCTTGTGAGCTTTGTCTCAGTTCAGAGCTTTGTGAGTGAGTTCTCGCTGTGTCACTCATTTGTTTCAGAGGAAGACTGGGCAAGAAACTGTACCCTTCCATAATGATGCCATATGGGATTGTCAGCCCTTGTTCAACAGCACCTTACATTTTAATTAACAAAGTACTTCCCTTTTTAAATTTTCTGTATGTGCTTTCAGTGCAATCTCATTCCGACTGATGAAATAACAGTTTATTACACAGCAAGGTCTGAAGGAAAGTATCTGAATACCATTATTGAAAGCCACAGGGAGTTCATATTGGCCACCATAAAGGCTCCCTTGAAAGCATATCCAGTTCCTACATCAGATAAAGTCCTTATTCAAGAAAAAACGCAGGTGAGTTCTGAGTTCTCTTGAACTATTAAGAATTTTAATATTAGATTTTATATTAAGTTCATATAGTCACGTTTTGATATTCTATCCCCTCAGTTGCACTTGGTATAGTACTCAGTCCTGAGTTTTGCTCTGGACAGTGGTCAATAGGGTCAGAGAGATAATGTCCAGAATAGAAGAGAAGAAGGAGGGAAGGTAAGGCTATTCTCAGGACAGTTCTCCTGGGGAAAGTAGCCAGGAAGTACTTAAGAATTGCCAGGAGATGAGATGACTATACGGGCCTGTTGTATCTAAAACTAGAAAAGTCAGTATTGTGTTTTCTGGAAATTATTGTTTAAGTAAACAATAGTCGACTTGCAAAGCAGTTAACTTTTACGGTAGTAGGTATACATAAAATTAAAATTTCATTTTTCTTGGTACATTTTAGATGTAACTATGGAAGTGTGATACCAAGACATGGCCAGGAGTTAGTCATTTATAACAGAGGAAGAAATTCTATGTCAATTAGTTATTTATTCAGTCATTTGCTCCTTATCTTGTTCCTGCTTTATATGAGACAAAAAAGATAGACAAACAGGAGTTGAAATGACTGTCTTTTCAGTGGGGCAATTTACAAGATGGTTTCATTTTCTGTTTTGCACATATTTAGAAGTACAAGGTAAAAAGAAACAAAAATGAGAGAAAAAGTTATAGCTCTTGACTGTTTCAGTGATGAGATTGAATATGCTCTCAGAATTATATATAGAGCTCTTGTTCTTAGAAGGAATAGTTGCTGTGTTAGCTGGTGACACTGTGGTCAGATGCTGCAGTTACTCAATCACATATTCCCATGTGCTCAGTTAAAGGGTTCTGACCTGGAAATTACACTCACCAGAGGATCATCCAAGCCTGGCCCTGCTTGTGCATATGTCAATCTTAACATCTGTACAGATGGCATTGAGCAAGGTAAGAGCATATGAATTCCATGGTTTGTATTTTATTTTTTAGTTAAACCTATCACTATCTTTAAGACTCTTATAACAGAATTGATAAATTCGGATAACATTTTTTTGTCATCAGAGTGAATCCACAAGGGTAAATTATTGGACTTACACTTCTAGGAAGATGGAATAGATGTACTTTTCCCTATTCTTTGCACAAAGTAGAGAGCTAAACACCCTGCACATCATATATATAAAAACCAACGTGAGAAGACTGTTTTGTACTGGTCTTAGTCTATCAATAACCACTGTTGTTAGTGGACCAGCCCTTTTCTTTCTTAATATGATTGCACCACACATTTCAGCCGTAACCATCAGGAAACTTTGAAAAGATACATGTTTATTACTTACAAAACCTGGAAATTACACAGTACACCTAGAGCCACACAGTATGGTCATAGTGGGGGCAGTGAGTCTTTTGGCAGGGGCAGGGGGCTCAGTAGATGTACATCGGTGATGTCAGCAAGGCCAGAGTTCTGTGTCAGCTTCAGTTACAAGGCCAGCAGAATGAGCAGTGACAAGACAAATTAAGCCTGGATTCACCCATCTGCTGACTCCATTACTGCCACTTTTTGGGCCAGGTTGACCAAACAACTGGGAAGAAAAGCTCCCAACAAGATTATTTTCCTAGGAAGTTACAAATGCAACCATAGGTTAATCTTAACATGATTTTATATCGTTTGTAATTTATCACCTGGCTGAAAGCACTCATGTTACAAGGAGAAAACTACAAATGATCTTTAAATTTATTATTTGAATGTTTTTTTAGCCAGTTTTGTATGCCTTTTGTTTAAACATTAATTGGGGGGGAGGGGCGTTACCAAAGTAATTGAATAAAATCATATTGCTTATAAAAAGAAAAAACTTATCAAATTAACATTTTATAAAATAAACATACAAATATCAGTTTAATTGTTGTATACTAACAATGAGCACATGGGAAATGAAATCTTAAATGCAATATCATTAACAGTAGCTCAAATAAAAGATTTATATAGGTATAAATCTAAGAAAACATATAACAGGACTTTTATGCCAAAAACTGTAAAATACTAATTAAAAAAACTCAAAGATCTAAATAAATGGAGAAGTACTCCATGTTAAAAGATTCAATACAGTAAATATATCAGTTCTCCTCAAATTAATAATACAAGTTTAACTCAATTCCTATCAAATCTCAGCAGTATTTTCTGTAACTATAGACAAAATTATTTTAAAATTTATCTGGAAAGAAAAATGCAATAAAATAGCTAAAACAATTTTGAAAAATAAGAATATAGTGGGAGACGCTCTACCCAATTTTAAGACATATGAAGACTGTGGTGTGAGCGTAGTATAGACACATAGATCAGTGTCACAGATAACACAGAAATAGATCCACAAAGTGTGACCAAATGCTTTTTGAGAAAGAAGCAAAAGCAGTTCAGTTGAGGAGTCTTTTCATTTTATGGTGCTAGAGCAATTAGATATCCATAAGCGAAAATGAAGGAAGGAAGGAAGGAAGGAGGGAGGGAGGGAGGGAGGGAGGGAGGGAGGGAGGGAGGGAGGAAGGAAGGAAGGAAGGAAGGAAGGAAGGAAGGAAGGAAGGAAGGAAGGAAGGAAGGTCCTTGACCTAAGTCTTACAGCTTATACAAAAATTAGCCCAAAATGGATCACAGACTTAAATACAAACTATTAAACTATAAAACATTTAGAAAGAATAAGAGAAAATCTTTAGGATTTAGAACTAATCAAAGAGTTTTTAAACCTTGACACCAAAAGCCCAATACATAGAAGAAAAAATTCATAAACTAAACTTTACCAAAATTAAAAATCCTACTTTACAGATGATCCTTTGTAAAGGACGAAAAAACAAGATACAGACAGGAAGAAGATCTTTGCAAATCACATATCCAACAAAGGAAGTATCCAGAATATATAAAGAACTCTCGAAACTCAACAGTTAAAAAAATCCAGTTAGAAAATGGGAAAAGACATGAATAGACATTTACCAAGGAGAATAAACAGATGACATATAAGCACATGAAAATATTCAACATTATTAGTCATTAAGGAAATACATATTAAAATTATGATGAAATATCACTACGCACCTATCAAAATGGCTAAAATAAAAAATAGTAACAATACCAAATACTGGTAAGAATGTAAAGAAACTCGATCTCATACTGCTATTAGAAATGTAAAATGGGACAGCTTAACAGTTTCTTTAAAAACTAAACATGTTTCACAGCAATCTAGCAGTTGCACTCCTGGGTATTTAGTACAGAGCAATGAAAGTTTATGTTCACCAAAAAAACTCTGCCTAACGTTTATAATAGCTGCATTCATAACAACCAAAAACTAGAAACAACCAGCTGTTCATCACAGATGCTGGTTGAACAGACTATATGGTTCATTCATACCATGGAACATGACTCAGCAATAAGAAGTAACAGACCAGTGATTAACATAACAATCTGGGGTAAATCTTTAGAGTGGAAAAAGTACATCGCAAGTGGGTGCATGCTGTATGATTCCCATTTATGTAACATGCTTGAAATGTTAAAATTATAGAAATGGAGAATACGTTGTTTGCTAGTAGGTAAGTAGGGAGTAGGGGCAGGAGGGAATTAGATGTAAATTTTAAAGGACAACACAAGAGATTCTTGTGATCAAATTCTTCTGTTTTGACTGTGTTGGTACCCTGGTTGTGATATTGTACTACAGTTTTACAAGATGTTATTTGGGGTAAACTGGGTAAAAGGCCCAGGGTATCTGTATTATTATAACTGCATGTGATTCTTTACCTCAAAATAAAATGTTTAAATAAATCAGTAAAGTAAATATCTGTAGTTAAATCTAAGGTTATAGGATAAATCAATATCAAGGATTACTTGAAGATACTATCTTTCAATTAAATAGTATTTTTGACCACTCTGAGTCCTAGGGATTTATAAATGGTGCAAAACAAAAAATGAGGGTCATGAAGACTAAAGTTTCCATCCAGAAAAAGATTGCCTGATGGAATTCCATCCCTGGAACAAATCTACCTAGGAGTGCCAAAGCGCATACTAAGAGCACATATAGTAAATACTTAGAAAGTTAAGTTTGAACACCCTGTTTCACTTTGTATTCAAATTTAACTTTTTTCTTCAGTTTTACTTATATTTGTGGCTTTTTAGGTGGAGTATTACTTCTAGAAAATCCAAAAGGTGATAATAGGTTGAACCTTTTAAAGCTGAAGAGTGTTGTTACTAGCATTTTTGGTGTGAAAAATACAGAACTGGCTGTCTTCCACGGTGAAACAGGTACGTGGAAAGTTGAAAGATATCCATGTCCTTTGATACAAGGTAGACTGGTAAAGATGGTAACTTGATATCAGTTATGCTACATAGCTTTTGCCTTCCTATTGACTGTAAGTCAGGGCCAGGCTCTTCAGCAGTGCCTGCATGCCATGTCTCTGTGTGCCTCCTTACTGTTTGATGTGGCTGAAAGAACACTGGACTTACTAGGAGATGAAAGCTCCAATCCTACCCTCTCACCTGTTAGCCATGTGATGGATTCTGAGCTTCAGAGACATGCTTGGTGAGTTTAACTTTATTAAACATAGTGCCTGCATCTTGCTAAATTCAGATTCTCAATAAATTAAGCCTAAATAAAATTTTGAAAAAATGTAAGTATATTCTCTCTCATTGTCATGCTTAAAGTATGACACACACCCCACCAAAAAAAGAGGGGGGATATGTTGCAGTCCTCATCCCCAGTACCACTGAACATAACCTTCTTTGGAAATAGGATCATTGCAGGTGTAATTAGTTGAGGTGAGGTAAGGCAGGCCCTACTCCAGTATGACTGGTGTCCTTCTGATAAGACAGCCATGTGAAGACACATGAAGCCAGGAAGACCATATGATGACAGGCAGATATGCAGCTGCAAGCAAAGAAACACCAAAGGTTGCTAAGAACCTCCAGAAACTAGGAAGAGGAAAAGAAGGATCACCCTATAGGCCTCAGAGGGAGCATGGCCCTACTAACACCTTGATTTAGGACTTCCTGCCTCCGAAACTATAAGACAATAAATTTCTATTATTTTAAGCCCCCTAGTCTAATACACTCATTTTATGAATCTGAGTGTTCATTTTCAGAAACTTTTAAATAGAAAAAATTTAAGTCGTCAATAAACAAAGAACACCTGCTGAACCTCAATAGTAAAAACCTCAGCAAGGTACTATTACTTGCCACCAGATCAGCAAAAACTAGAAAAATTATACAGTATTAAATGTTGTCAAGGGTATTATGTAATAGGAACTCTAATTCACTGCTGGATTATAAATTGATAGAACCACCATGGAAAACCATGTGCTGTCATATTTGTTAAGAAGGGAAGCAAAAGTGATGTAGGAGAAACGGGAAGGGGAAGTTAGAGTCTGGAAGAAGGTAGTTGGAAAGTCTGAGAAAAATCTCTGGCCAGGATTCACCAAGAGGAGCTATAATCAGTAACTCAGTGGAACACTTAGGTGGCCACTTGAAGTCACTGTAGGATGAGAAGGAGGGGGCAGCAAGGACAGACTGGAATTCATATCTGTCTAGCCACATCTAACACCTGTGGTTGGGACCTGCAGAAGAAGCTTTGCAAGAGAGTTGCTCACATCCCTGGCCCAGGAGTTGGAAGAGCACCAGAGGACAGCTGCTTGCTGTCCCTTCTGGCCCTGTGAGTGGCAGCATGTAAAAGCTTGAGTGGTGCCTAAGCCCCACAGTGACTTTCACACGTAGTGGCTACTACTAAACTACCTTCCAGATCCTATGTACCTTTCTCTGTGTTCAGCCCTAACCCAAACGGGGTCAGTCAGAAAGTTCTAGCTAAGTTAATAGTAAAACCACCATAGTTCACCCCCTTATGATTATGGCATCTATACTTGGCTCTGTCAACCATATCTAACTTCCAAATAGGACCATCATAAATTAAAAAGCACATGTTCAGCTATCCCTTGTAAAATTGAAAACATGCTTACCTTATTACCCAAAACTGTGTAAAAAGTCACCTTATCTGTCTTTGATTGATGTTGATTTCTAATTTCAGTCACATTGCCCCTTTACTGTCCTTTAACTTTACTGACATATAAAGTTAATTTCTGTTATTGTGTTTTATGCTATATAATAGGAAAGTAGAAAAAATAAGAATTGGTTAGTATAGACACAAATATATAAATAAGAAAGAAGTCATAACTATTACAGTCTCAGTTCTGTAACTGATCACATCAAACTTTCATCTATCATACACCATATTTGGGTATCTGATTTAGAGAAGGGGTCAAAACACTTTCTCAAAAGGAATATGGTAAATATTTTAGACTGGGAGCCACAACTGCCATTAAAATGTAAAAACAGACATGAAAACATGTTTTTTTTTTTTAGTGTAAAAAAAAATAGGTAAGGCTATGTTTTATTAAAATGTTATTTACATAAACAGGCAACCAACCAGGACCATAGTCTGCCTATCCCTGGTTTTAAGTATGAAGGCTATCTTGAAAGACATTATACCAGCCCTGCAAACTGTTGCCACCCAGGTGGTCCTAAACTGAGTCTTTAAAAGTTTTTTCTAGGCCAGCTGCTTCTTGGTGGAAACACGATATGGCCAGTGAACTCCCTGAACAAATACACCTTATCACACCTCATGTGCTAAAAAAATGTGTTCCTTGGTCAGAAGCAATGCTATGTGAGATATTGGTAAATAAGACATCCCTAGTTCATGGATGATGGGTTTGACAGAGCACTACAGACAACGGAAACTAACCCATACCAAAAACAAATGTCTAGTCCAGTAAGAAGAAAGCACTGCCCTTTCCATCATAGATGTAGCCCAGTAGCCAATCTGCCATCACTTGCCCTCCTCATACCCCCCTGGCAATAATGTGATATTGAAAGCCTAGTAATGGCCCCTGTGGTTGCTAGGTAGAATACACTACACTGTACCAACTAGCAAAATCAGCCTTCAGAGTATAAGTGGCCTCTTTGTTCATTAATTCATTGGGCAAGGACAGAAGTGGTTGGGGAAAGACTGGCTGGCTTCCACAAAATGAGTCATACTGTCCACCTGGTTTTTAAGATCCTCATTCACAATCTACCCATTTGGAGCAATCTGCCCACATAACTTTGCCCTGACTTCCTTGTCACCAGGTTTCTAATTCATTCCTTCTAAGTCACTGGTCATTCCTAATCATTCAAACCATTAGCCACTGCCCTTGGATTGATGTAGATCCATTCCTCTGGCCATCTCACCTGAGCAATGTGAACAATCAGTTGCCCTGAATAAAGTTATGACCATTAGGAGGATTCCCATCTACAGTGTTCTTTAGGGATGCCCAGAGTCAGAGTGGTCTGTAGATTTGCAGTCATCCACTTTTGATGGTGCAGCATATTGTGCAGAACCATCCATGCAGGAGCCCTAAAATCTTTTTTTTCCTCTGTCAAACTGGTATAGGTCAAGAAAAGAGACCATGTAGCCTAAGGCTGGACATGGGTGTCTAACCACTAGATGGGGCAGGTTCCTTGCTCCTTGAGGGTCTGCCTCAGCCTGGTTTCATACAAAGCACTTCTGCTTCCCATCCCCATTCACAGCCGCTATTGGTCATTCACCTATGTTTATATCCCTAAGCAATGTTTCATTTATATAAGTGCAGTTCAACTACATGTGTTCTGTATGTCTTGCTATTTTCCACATATGTTCATGAGTCAAATAACTTGTCTTCTGACTATAATCATTTATTTCATATAAGGCTCTTTTCATGATTCACTTTCGGATTCTGATACAGGAGGAAATTCTAAGAGGTGCTATTATAAACAGTTGACCCTTGAATAGTGTGAATATTTGGGGCACTGACCCCTCTTCCACCCCTCAAGTCAAAAACGTGGGTATAACTTTCGACTCTGCAGTCACCCCTTTGCCTCTATGGATTCAACCAACTATAGATGGTTGAGAATGCAAAATACCATTTTTGATCCTCAGATGCAACATGCAGATACAAAAGAGTCAACTGTATTGAAAAAAAGTCCATTCTAAGTGGAGCCACACATTTCAAACTTCTGTTGTTCGGGGTCAGCTATACAGGGAAAATGCACAGTTTGCCTATATTTTAAGTTACAAACATGCCACTTTGCAGCAATAACATGTTCTACTAATTACATGTCATCAAAGCCGATTTTATTTTGAAAAAAGCAGTGTCCTTTGATAAACAATTAAATGGAAAGCATCACTGTAAAAATACATATAAGATAGTTTAATAATTAAGTGGGAAAAAGTGATTGGCTTCAGCTCTGAACTATCTACCCCTAAAAGAATATCTCGTTTTTGTCATTTTTAGAAATACAAAACCGAACCGACTTACTGAGCCTTAGTGGAAAAACACTTTTTGTGACTACAGGATCAGCTCCTTCTCTGGTTGACAGTCCTAGCACTCTTCTCTGTCAGTATATCAATCTACAGCTCCTAAATGCAAACCCACAAGGTACGTGCCTCCCCCAGCTGAGAGCACCCTCAGTCGGCGATTTGTGGGGTATTGAGCATTAAGGTTTCCTTTAATGTTCAACCTCTTTGATTGCTTAGGTTCGTTTCAACATGATGACTTGAGTGTAGAGTCCTACTCTGCTTAAGGATGCATACACAAGCTTGTTTCTTTTGGCGTCTATATGTAGAAACATCCATCTGACATGGTGAGGAAATGAGATAAACTGGTTAATAGGTAAAAGTTGGAGCTAAACAAAGTTGAATTGTTTAAATGCCAAAACATTTTAGTTTTTAATTTTGCCTTATTTTGAAAACTTATTTATTTTTTCTTGTTCTTCAGGGTCCTCATTGTACATATTTGTTATTAAATCCTTTATGCTCTTCATCTGACTGTTTACTGAATGAATATGTCTTCCCAAGCTGCAGGTCTTTTCATACTAGTTGGTTTTTCTTTTCCTCTGTGAGATGTTAAGGCTGTTTCTGTAGACTGTACAGCTAGCTGTCTCACTCAAGATCTTGTACCTGCTGCTGGCTTTCCTAATCTTCAGCTGTCACCGCCTTCATTCGGGCTCCCACAGCTACAGGGTAAGCTCTCAGAATTTAACCCAATTTGTTCTGTCTTCTGTAGAGTGTTTAATGGGAACAGTGGGCACTCTCCTCCTTGAAAACCCACTTGGGCAGAACGGACTCACCCACCAACGTCTTCTGTCTGAAGCAGCCAAGGTGTTTGGCCTTCGTAGCAGGAAGCTAAAGCTATTTCTGAATGAGACTCAAATGGATGGTGAGAAGATTTTAGAACATATTAAATTTTTGTTTCGTTTGTTTTTGTTGCAAATAGATTTGGTAACATTTACCAACTGTAGATTATGTGTGAGAGGTAGTACTACTATCTGTTTTTTATTTTGCTCTTTCTCTAGAAAGTCCCCATAATACAATATTTAGAAAAATAACATTTAAAACTATAGTTACTTTTTGCTTTGGAAATAATCTAAAAGTTGTATTGATATGTTATTAAAAATACATGCTTCTAGGAAAATTAGCATATTTACGGACCCTTTACGGTATTGTAAAATAACAGCTTGAAGGAAACCTATAACTGACATTGTACTTCCTCCTTCACAGCTAATAAAAAATAGGCTTACATACATGCATTTTCCCAATAACTGCATGAGAATGTGAAGGGCTAGATCATTGGTCTACATATTCCCTACCTGATAAGTAATTCAGAAAACAGAATCTCAGGATGATGGCTTGCACAAGGCAGAGGCTGGTGTCTGCAAAGACATGTTTTCTGTCTCTCATACTCCCCTTTACATCACCCACTTCTGTGACACCAGCTTCCATGGCTGCTCTGACAACTTCTCTATTGACACGTTAGCCCTTCGCTCTAAGTTCTGTTCTGTAATTTCTATTACACATTGGACATGTTCGCTTTAATGTTGTCAATGGAATAATTTCTCCAAGCAGCTTCCAGGGGGATTTTTTCTAATAGCCATCCTTGTCATCCTGATTCAAAACCTTTGCCTTTCCATTATGTTACCTATACAGCCTTATAGTCTGGGAATTATTGGACTTGGTGAATCAGATTTATGTTGTGTCTTCTAGCACTGGTAGAAAACTGCCAGACCTTATTTTTTTCCAGAGTTACCTCTCATTTTTTATTTTCCTGCAATTTGACTATGATATGACTAGGTATCGATTTTTTTTTTAGTATAAGGCATTATTCATTTCTGTTACACCATTATTCATTTCTAAAATTTTCTTTTAAGTCTTTCTTATAGCGTTCCTATCTTTCTGCTTATACTGCCCATCTGTTCTTACATGTTTTTCACTCTTTCCATTAGAGTCCTAACATGTTTAAATGCCCAGTTTGATTAATTACAAAATCTCTGCCAAGTCTGAATCTGGTTCTGATGTTTGCTTTGTCTCTTTCTGTGTTCTTTTGCCTTTTAGAATGCCCTGTGTTTGTTATTGTCGTTGTTGATAGCTCGACATGATGTATTGGATAAATAGAACTGGGGTAAATAGACCTTAATGTGAGGTCTTATGTATATCTGACTAGCAGGCAGTTTTTGTTGCTTAATGTAGCTATAGGTGACAGGGGCTAAAATTTCCTCTGGTATCTTTGTCTTTTGTCTCCTCTTTTATTTTTTGGTTTCCCCAGAGATTTCTTTTTAAATAGTTTCAGAGCTTTGCCATTCTTTCAGCTGCAATCCCCTATTATCATACAGGAGCCCATGGATGTCCCAGTAGGGTATGGAGGGAAGAGAAACAGGAAGTGTACCATAGTTTTATGATTAGGTCTCAGTCTTTAGTGAGCCTGTGACTCTGGGCTGTGACCTTGCTTTTTAAATTTCTTTCTCCTTAGGTGAGAAAGGAAGGTTATAATAGGCTAGCGCTGGGTATTTTCCTTCCTCAGAGTCAATTAGACTCTGGTTAAAAATAATAATAATAATAAAATGTAATTACTGATAAGGAAGGACTTCTGCCATTTTGCAGGGATTCTTTTCTGTAAGTCTTATACCTTCTTTTGCTCTTTTGTTCACTGACACCTCTTGTGTTTAGTTGATTTTTTGTATTGTACTGTTTTGATTATCTTCCTTTTGTGTATTTTTTTAAGATTTTTTTTTAGTGTTCACCATAGGCATTACAATTGACATTCTAATATATAACAATTAGTTTGAATTGATGCCAATTTAACTTTAATAGCATACAAAAACTCTGCTCCTATTCAGCTCTACCCTTGTTATATTCTTGTCAGAAATTACATTTTTACACATAAATGTAAATTTTGAATTATGTGTTATGTATTTGTCTTTTAAATCATGTAGAAAACAGAAAGCAGGTGTTATAGCATGAAGGACTCCTTTTATCATTTTTCAGAGGGCAAGTTTAGTAGTAATGAATTCCCTCAGCTTTTCTTTATTTGAGAATGTTTTAATTACTCCTTAATTTTTGAGGAATTGTTTTGCCAAAAAGAGAATTGTGTCTTGATAGTTTTTTCTTTCAGCACTTTAAATACGTTACCCCACTGCCATCTAGCTTCCATGGTTCCTGATTAGAAATGGTAGCTAATCTTGTTGTGTGTCCCTGTTACATTGCTTTTGTGTTGCTGCTTTTAAGATTTGGTCATATTTCTTCAAATATTCTTTCTGCCCTTTTCTTTCTTCTTCTGAAACGCCCATAATGTGTTGTATGTTGGTCCACTTGACTGGATGATTTCAGTTGTCCTATCTTCAAGTTCAGTGGTTCTTTTGCCTGCTGAATATACTGTAAGCCTCTCTAGTGAATTTATTTCAGCTGTTGTACGTTTCAGTTCCAGAATTGCTGTTTGGTTCCTGTTTATAATTTCTCTTTATCAATATTCGCGATTTGTCGCTATCTTATTTTCTTGGTTTTCCTTAATTCTTTGTGGTTTTCGTTGATCCGTGATTTTCCATTTAAGACAGTTGCTTTAGAGTGTTTGTCTGTAAGTTCAAGTATTTGTGCTTCCTCAGGGACAGATTCTGTCAGTTTATTTTTTCCTGTGAATGGACCATACTTTTCTGTTTCTTTGTATTCCTTGAACTTTATTGTTGATGTTGTTGAAAACTGGCCACTTGAATTCTATACTATGGTAAATCTAGAAATCAGGTTCTCTCGTCTCCAGGTTTGCTTTTTGATTTTTGAAGGCTGTTATCATTTGTTTTCTGACTTCTCCAAACTATTTTTTGCAAAGACTATATTCCTGGTTGTGTGTAGTCATTGAAATTTCTTTTCCTTTAGCTTGTATTCAGCTATCATTTGACAGAGATTTTCTTAACCTCCATGAGCTCAAAGTTTAAAAACAAAATACCCACCTCTCCTAATCTTTGTGGATTGGCTTTATGCTGGGGCAATCCTTCAGCATCACCACACTGTTTATATTATAGCTCTGCCTCACTTCCTGTTTGCACTGAGCCTGAAGAACAGCAGCCAGATTGCCCAGAAAAGGCTTTTACCTTTTCAGAATTGAAAGTTTTAGGTCTTCTTAGGTCTTTTCTGTATATGCATCCTGGCTTGGGCATACATCTGGCTTTCTAAACTACCCAGAAATACATGGGTGATTTTTAATGCCCTTATTGCCCAAAGAAAATTCTCTCCTCCTTTTCCTCCCAGGACTTAAGCAATCCGTGTATGTTTCAATCACAATCCTTTGCCCAACAACTGTAGGCTTTTTGTCTACCTTACGATGTTTTTAAGCAATGCCCACCACTTTTCTGCCCTGAATGAGTTCCAAGTTAAGCAAAACAGATAAGCCCTTCAGGTAGTTCACAGATAGGTTAGAACAAACAGTATTTTTGCTCTGTTCCTCCTGGAACTAGGTGCTAGGGTCCCATACCGGGAACATGGCCTGCTATCTTTAAGCACACCTCCAAGCTAGGAGGGAACTTGACACACAAGCTGGTATCTCTAGCCTTATTTTCATTCTATTTTTCCTCATAAAATTATCTTTCATAAATATTAATAATTTGGTAAATTAGACGATCACATAATGCTTACAGTTTGAAAAACTCACTAATACCTTCTTACTTGTTCTGCTAGATTCTAAATATCATCTCCAGATCTTATAGATATCTATTAAGAAGGCAGCCTTGAGAATATTTTTACAATTAGGATTCCTGCTAGGACAAGAGCCATTTTTAGAGAAAGCTGATTCTTTCTTTCCTTTGAATTCAGATCTGGCTAGAAGCAATATACCCCACAATAAGCAAAAGAACTTTTAAAAATGTCCTTTACTTTCTCTTTTCCTTTTGATTTTTTAGTCAGTGTTAATCAATTGCATTTGCATTATTATCTGTGGCCATATTGACTACTGTACTCTTTGACATGAGCCCTTTAGTCTTTGAAAAGTTCTTTTTTTCTGGCATCACAAGATGTTCTACTCTTACTTCCCCAAACAGAGAAATGGCTGTTCTTCCTGTTATAGGAGTTAATAATTAGAACTCACAAATCTGGGCTGTTGGCTTGGCTTTGCTTCTAGGCCTTTTCTGTAGAAATACCTGTTTTATTGTATGGAAGGGAAGGGTGCAGGGACATCTTGGGCAATACTCACTGTTAGTTAGGTTGAGGGCACAGTCTTCCATAAGTTTGATCAGCTGTAAGAAGTTAGGGTCCAGCTATAAACGCAGAGGGCATGGTCCATACAAGGCCGCTATCACGTGTGGCACCAACTGCAAATTTAGAGGGTTTCCCAAAACCACTCTCAAGTTTGATAATTTGCTAGCAGGTTTCACAGACCTCACTGGAAGCTATTGCATTCATAACTATATTTATTATAGCAAAAAGCTAAAACCTAAAACCAGGCAAAGGAATAGATGTGCAGGTCCAAACAAAGAGCTTCAATTGTTCTATCCCCAAGGAGTTAATGGACAATGTTACTTTTTCCTGATTCTGTTGCCTACTAACCAAAGAAGCTCACCCAAGATTTGGTGTTTAGAGTTTGTACTGAGGTTTCATTACAAAGGCAATATTGGTTCATTTCCCACGTGGTTGATCTACTTCTACCCTGAATCATAGGGTCGGTCTTTCTGGTGTGGTCCTCTACACGGAGTCATCTCTTAGCATAAACTATTAGGTGTGATCAAGAGCCCACCGTAAATAACAAAAGACACTACAGTCACTCAGGAAACTTCATGGGTTTAGCAGTTCCTCAGGAACTGGGACAAATGTCAGGCCTCTCTTAGGATGAGACCAAATTCATTACTACCCAGGCAATTAACATTTTAAAAATATTTGTCCAGAATAAGTAGAAAGTTTATTTTTTAAACCTCTTTCCATTCTAGAAATTACGGAAGAAATCCCTATGAAGACTTTGAACATGAAGACTGTGTATGTTTCTGTATTACCCACAACAGCTGACTTCTAACATTCAGCTATCAGTGTGGTTCAGTCAGCCTTTTCCTGGAATGTACCTGTTCCTACACACGTGCGCGTGCACGTGCGCACACACCCACACACACACACACAGAAGAAATTTCCTTCAGGTTCATCTATAATATGCCACTTTTCATCTCAATATGAAATGGGATTGATTCATCAAGTGGTTTGAGACTTCACAGTGATATTCACACTTAACCTTAAATACCTATGTAGTCATGTTCGGGGAAGGTTACAGTGTTACCTCAGCACAACAGAGTTTATTTCTATACTTGAATTCTTAAGTATAGAAGGTAGAAATGATTTAAATGACATAGTGTGTGTGTATCATTCTATGGTCTTTTAAAACTTAATTGAGACCCTTGAAGGAATGGACAATGTTATATGTTTCTGCTACCTGGATTTTCTTGAATAATTTGATGCAATATTTTGTTTCAGTAAATCAAGACAATAAACATGCTTCTCTCAGTTAATAAATGTGTTAGAAGTAATTCATTCTCTCATAGTTTAATGAAACTTGAAATTCATAATTCTTAAAGAACACAAAAACTTAATAGTGACTTCTTTATTAAGGCAGTGGACTAAACATCTAATTTTACTTCCCAAATTCATGTGTGTCAAAAAAGCAGATGCCAAAACAAAATTAGACATGCAAGAATTTATTGGGGGAAATATACATGACGGTTAAAGGGAAGAGGGAGCAAACATAGATAGAGAGGTCTGGTACATGTAAGAGGAAGTAAGGAAGACTGATTAGAAACAGCCTAGACTGCAGTGCAGCTCTGAGAAAACCTTGATTAGGCCAATCAAGAGTCCCCAGGCGAGAATTCATTTTAGAAAGAGTCTAGAGTTGGGTAGAAATGACCTGTCTTTTTACCCCTGCATTGCTTACCTAGTGGCTTGGAGCAGACCAGGTGGGCATGGTCTCAGCACAAATGCCTCAAGAGATCTGAAAGTGTAGTGGCTGGAGGCTGTCAACCAATTATGCTCCTTGCATCAGTTTCTCACATAGGGAGATCTGAATGGTGCATCTCTGACTGCTACAATAACTGTATTCAAATCCAAACCCACAAAGTTGGAAGAAACAAAACAAAATAACACGTGTTGACAAGGATGCGGAGAAATTGGAACCCTTGTACACTGCTGGTAGGAATGTAAAATGCCGCAGTCACTGTGGAAAACAGGATGGAGGTTCCTCAAAAAATTAAAAATAGAATTACCTTATGATCCAGCAATCCCACTTCTGGGTATATACCCCAAAGAATTGAAAGCAGAGTTTTGAATAGATATTTGCACATAAAGTGCATTACAGCGTTATTCACAACAGCCAAGAGGTGGAACAACCCAAATGTTCATGGATAAAGAAAATGTATGCACATACAATTTAATATTATTCAGTCTTTAAAAATAAGGATAAACCTTGAGGACACTATGCTAAGTGAATTACACCAATCCCAAAAAGACAGATGCTGTATGATTCCATATATATGAAGTACCTAGAGTAGTCAGACTCACTGAAACAGAAAATACAATGGTAGTTGCAATGAGGGAGAAAATGGGGAATTATTAACATGGAATAGTTTTAGTTTTGCAAAAGGAAAAGGTTCTAGAAGTCTTTTTGCACAACAATAAATATAGTTAATACCATTAAACTTCATAAAAGTGGTTAGGTTGATAAATTTTATGTATTTTTTATGACAAATTTTAGTTGTTTTTTGTTTGTTTGTTTGTTTGTTTTTTGTCAGAGACAGAAACTGATCTGAAGGAGCTCCCAGTAGCCAAAGCTGGAATAATATGAACAAAAAAAATTAGTATTGGATTAAAATTCAAAGTGTGGTAGTACCCCTGATTTCAACTCCTTATCTGCAGTGTCACGTTCTATAATTTCAGTTATAGTCAACTGCGGTCCAAAAATATTAAATGGGAAATACCAGAAATAGATAATTCATAAGTTTTAAATTGAGTAGCATGATGAAATCTCAAGCTGTTCCCCTTTGTCCCACCTGGAATGTGAATCCTCCTTTCATCCAGTATATCCATGCTGTAGATGCTCCCTGCCCATTAATGACTTAGTAGCTGTCTCAATTGTATCAACTGTCACAATATTGTAATGCTTGTGTTCAAGTAACCCTTATTTTACTTAATAATTAGGAGCCAAAGCACAGGAGTAGTGATGCTGGTGATTTCAATATGCCAAAGAGAAGCTGTAAAGTGCTTCCTTTAAGTGAAAAAGTGTAAGTTTTTGAAAATAAGGAAAGAAAAATTGTATGCTGAGGTTGCTAGGATCTATGATAAGAACAAATCTACTTGTGAAATTATGAAGAAGGGACAAAAATTGTGCTAATTTTGCTGACTCACCTCAAACTGCAAAAGTTAAAACCATGGTGTGTGATAAGTGCTAGTTAACATGTAAACGGTATTAAATTTGTGGGTGGAAGACACAAAATGTATTCCAATTGATGATAACATATTGTGCCAAAATGCGCTGAGCCTGTAAGAAGATTACAGCAAGGGTTTTGAAACAAGTGACCATGTTCACATAACTTTAATTATAATATAGTTATAATTGTTCTATTTTATTGATCTCTCATTGTGTCTAATTTGTAAATTAAACTTTATCATAGATATGCATTTATAGGGAAAAACTATATATAAGGTTTGGTACGATCCACAGTTTCAGCTATCCTCTAGGGGTCTTGGAATATATCCCCCATCAATAAGGGGGGCTACTGTATAAAATAAATTGCCATGAGTCCATACTGATATAAATGATTAAATAAATTAGCAAATGAGAGAGAAGGGACAAATCTAGAGAATTCTAAGTAATTTATGTAGACAGTCCCCTTCAAGGCAGTTTAACTCCCCACACTTTCAAAATGGGCTGTTCTTAGTGACTTCTTTCCAAAGAGTAGAGTATGGAAGGGGATCAAAAAGTAACTTCACAGATTAGAAAACTAGCAAACACTACCTCAGGCAGGTGATAAAAGATAGCATCAGTCATGTTAGCAGATTCTTAGTACAATGTGATAAGAATGCTACTTCGTCTCTGGTTCTTCCAAGTGTAACCATGAGAAAAACATCAGACAAACCCAAATTCAGAGATATTCTATATCTGACTCCTCAAAACCATTCAGTTCATCAAAAGGTCTGTCTAAAAAACTGTACTAAATATGTGGCATCCTGAAAGTTATCCTGGAATAGAAAAAGGTCTTCAGAGAAACACTCATGAACTCATGATATCTGAATAAAATATGGACTTTAGTTAACAATACAAGCATACCTCATATTATCGTTTGTTGTTGCTTTGTGGTGCTTTGTAGATATTGCAGTTTTTACAAATTGAAGGCAAGACCTTCCACCAGCAAAAATACAACTCACTGAATACAACTCACTGAAGGCTCAGATGATGGTTAGCACTTTTTACAAATAGTAATTTTAATTAAAGTGTATACACTTTATGTTTTTTAGATGTAATACTATCGTTTTTTAGATGTAATGCACTTAATTGACAGTATAGTGTAAACATACCTTCTTTACACTGGGAAATCAAAAAATTTGTGTGACTCGCTTTATTGCTATATTTGCTTTATTGCGGTGGTCTGGAACTGAACCCACAATATCTCCAAGGTGGTACCTGTATTATATCATTGTTATTTTAATAACAATGCTAAAAATTGTTATTAAGCTAACAATTTTTAAAAGTTGTGAAAAATGTTTCATAATAATGTAACACATTGGCAATAGGGTAAACTGGTTGTGGGTTTAGAGCTCTGTACTATTTTTGAATCTTTTCTATAAATCTGAAACTTAAAATTTTAAAGTTTAATTTTACTAAGTGGAGGAAAATAAAATTTAAAATCTATTTGTAATAGCATCAAAAACATGAAATACTCGGATAAATTTGACCAAAGATGTATAAAACCTGTTACCTGAAAGTTACAAAATACTGCTTAGAGATAATAAAGAAAACCTATATAAGTGAAAAAGATGTATCGTGTTAGTTAGGACTGCTATAACAAAATATCGTAGATAGGGTGGCTTAAACAAGTACTTACTCACAGTTCTGGATGCTGTAAATCCAAGATCAATGTATCTGCAAGTTTTGTTTTTCCTAAGGGCTCCTTAGCATTATCAGATGGCCACTTTTTCACTGTGTCCTGACATGGCCTCTTCTCTGTGCATGTGTGCTCCTGGTGTCTCTTCTTTTTTTGTCAGGCTACTAGTTCTATTGGATTAGGGGCCCACCCTTAAGATTACATTTATAAATGCTCTATCCCCAAATGTGGTCACATGGGGGCTAGGACTTCAGCATTAAGAATTTTATAGGAACAATTCAGTTGATAACAACATGGGTTCAAAATTGTTGAGCTGACAATGCTCCCTAATTGAGCTATAAACTCAATGTAATCTCAACCAAAATCCCAGCAAAATTTTTTTCATAGATATTAACCAGCTAATTTTAATTTTATATGGAAATGCAAAGGGTTTAAGAGCCAAATGAACTTACAAAGAGAAGTACAAAGTCAGAGGACTTAACCTGATTACAAGACTTATAAAACTACAATAATTAAGACTATGAAACTGGCATAAAGATAAATCATTAGGCAAAGCAATGAATCCAGAAATAGACCCACATATATATTTTCAGTTGATTCTTTTAAATGATGCCAAAGTCATAGGAAAAAGATAGTCTTTTCCTTAAAATTGTGCATGGGAAAAGTAGATTGTCATAAATACACAGAGAGAACATTGTCCTATACCTTTCCACAAAAACTCTACATAAAAATATAAACAAATATCACAAATACAAAATATAACAAAACAGGTATATTTTACCACAATAAGTGTGTGTGTGGAACAGAATTAAATGTAAGAGCTAAAATTATAAAACTTATAGAACTCCAGAAAATCTTAGTGACTTTGTATGGTAGGTAGAATAGCCCCTCCAAAGATGTTCATACCCTAATGCCTGGAACCTGTAAATATATTAGGTGCTAAAGAGACTACGGGTATGATTAAGATTATAGGCTTAAAGATTATAGAAATTTAAAAAAAAAATTGTAGAGATTCTAGTTTATCTAGATGGACCCACTATAATCACAGGAGCCTTTAAAAAGCAGAGAACTTTTCTCTGGCTGGAGGCAAATGGCAGAAGGGGGATAACAGATTGCAAGCATGAAAATTTGTTATTCCGTTGCTGGCTTTATGATGCAGGCGCCCATGTGCAAAATCTGGAGAGAGGCCTCTGAGAGCTAAGGTTGGTCCCAGATAGCCAGCAAGGAAACAGGTATCTCAGTCCTATAGCAGAAAGGGAATAGAATCTGCCAATAACCTAACTGACCTTGGAGAGAGATTCTTCCGGAAGGCTCTGATAAGAGCCAAGCTAGTAGATGCCTTGATTTTGGCTTTGTGCGACTCAAAGCAGAGGAATCATCCATGTCCACCAGACTTTCTGCCCTGCTGGCTTATTGTGAAATTATAAATTTGTGTTGTTTTAAGTGCTAAGTTTATGATAATTTGTTTCAGCAGCAATAGAAGACTAATACTGGGGTAGGCACAGATTTCTTTAAAAGGTCACGAAAAGCACAAACCATAAAAACTATAAATCGTCCTTGAAAATTAGAGTTTTTTTCTTCAAAAGACATTGCATAGATAATAAAAAGTCAATCCACAGACTGAAATCATTTGCAAAATATCTGGCAAAAGACTGTGTCTAAAATATAAAGGAGCTCTTGTTAATAAGATAAACAACCTAGATTTTTTTTTTAATTTGGCAAAGATTTGAACCGACATTGCACCAAAGAAGGTATACAAATAGCAGATAAGCACGTGAGTGATGCTTGGCATCATTACTCATTAGGGAAATTGAAATTAAAATCACAATGAGAGTTATACACCCACTAAAATGGCTAAAAGTTAAAACTCGGACCATATTGTGCAATTGGAAAGGATGTGAGAGCAACTAGACCTCTCATAGACTGCTGTTGAGAATGTAAAATGGGACCATTAATTTGGGAAACAGTCTAGCAGTTTCTTAAAAAGTTAAACATAGACTTCAGGCCCATATGAGATCAAATAGACCTGTTTCTATCTGCTTGTATCTCTGCTTAAAAACAACTACAAGCCATGGAAATAACTGAAGAACCAACCAGAGGAGAACTCTGAAGTGGTAAGAAAAAAAGGAAAATGGTTTGGAACTCCATAACTGAAAAAAACAACACAGCAATAGGATATCATAACTCTCACCACCCAACAGAAGAAAGTGACCTAGAACCCAATCTAGCAAAAGAAAAGAGTGCAGGTAGGTTCATTCCTCCCACAGATTAAACAGGAGTCCCTCCAACACTAGTCAAAACAATGCCATCCACAAGAGAAGTAACAAGGGGAAGTCTTCTACCCAGAGTCCTAGTGTTACTGGAGGTAGTCAGTGAGAGGTGGCAGGTATCCTGCCACTACAAGCACCCAGCCAAAACCACCTCTGTCTTCATTGCCTTGAGACTTTCCTCCCCTGCCAAAAGACACCAGAGTGGCTGGGGTAACTGGTGTGGGCGGGGGTGTCTTACCATAACAAGCATGTGACCTGTTGTGTGTCCCAGGCCTGCCTGGTTTCGGGTCTGGCTGTGATCCAGGCTCGCAGCTAGGAATAGGACCCTGGATTTAGAATGTGTAGTAGGGTCCCTGTGCCCAGCTCAGGTAAGCACAATTCAGCTTATTGTATCATGCATGCGTGGCTGAATGCCACTATTGTACTTTGATATATGTGGAGCCCATGCGGTCCCCTAACAGAGCAGAACTGCATTTCCCGCAATAGAACTGTGCTCCATGCAATAGAAGTGCACTTCCTACAATAAAGTTGGTACCTGCCGTTTCATTCTCATGTGGGCCCCTTGTGCATGTGTTCTTTCAACTGAGTGTCTCGCCACCAAAACCTTCCCTTCTCGATCAGCTCATGTTGACACGTGGCATAGCTGGCAGGATGAGGTGTATACGATGCCCAGTGCTCCGAACAGTCCCAGTTGGAGAACACCTGGGTGGAGAACATGTTGCCCCCTCCTCTCAGTGGTATCCCATGTGTACCTAGCTACGTGGACACCCCCAGAGGATTAGGATGGAGTGAAGCCATGTCTGGAGAATGTCCAGAAAGCCCTGGAGATGTTGAAATTGAATGTCCCGACTGCTCTCCGGGAGGCATCGGGTCAGGTGGCCCAGATGTTCCTAGCAGTGCTGCAGCAGGCCAGCCTGGAGGTTCAGGATCAGATTCAGCGGGTGCAGCAGCTACTACGCTAGGAGGAAGCGCTGGAAAGGCAGCAAGTGGCAGCGGAACACATGCTGCAGGGCTCTGACCAGTTGCTGCCATCATCGAGATCTGGGAGTCTGATGGCAACACCACGGGCAGGTGCAGCTGGTGATATCGCAGCAGGTTGAAGTGGAACAGCAAATGGCATGGGGGTGGGGTGGGAGCAGGCTTGTAGCAGCCCCCCAGGTTAAAAAGCATACCACCTTGATCCAGTAGACTCCCACGGAACTCAGGGACCTGACAAAACAAGTACGGCAGAGAGCTGGGGAGATGGTTCAAGGGTGGCTCTGCTGATGATGAAGGGCCTGAAGGGACTGAATTATCTCTGGAAGAGATGGCTTAGCTGGGCTCCATAATGGTGATACTATCCCTTAGGCAGCACCTCCTGAATGTGGTGCCTACGTCTCGGGGTGCAGGCAACCACTTCCTGATTAACTGGCTCCTATCCACTGCACAGACAGTGTGGGCCGACCCAGGGGAGCTACCAGAGACAGTAAGCAGATGGACCATGTACTTAGATCTGAACCAGGTTAATTCAGGAAATGGGCATGCAACAGATGATTTTCCATGCCCAGTATATTATCCCCAATGAATAGGTATTTACAACCCGTATGAAAGACTTGATTTTGACTTTTGGCCCAGCCAGTACTTTTGGCACCATGGTGGCACCGTGAGCCCCTTATGTGGATAGGCGGATCCATGAGGTGATGTCCGCTGTGGCTAGGTTGGGGGATGTGGAAATGAAACGCAAGGAGTATTCCACCCAACTGCACGCTGTACCACGCCCACACTCCCAAACCAGCCAGTGCACAGATGGAGGTGTGGCCGAAAAGCGGGAGGTGTAATAGAAAGAGGGCCCCATTGGCCGTGAAAGTGAGCTGCAGGCCAATGTGGTTTGATCTCTTCGTGGCAGGGGTTACCGCAGAAAAGACTGAGCAGCAACCTAATGAAGTGCTGCTGGTGCTGTGGAATCGCTGCACCCTGCCTGACCAGCAATTCATTCTTATTCCCAGGAAAGCCTCTACCTGTGAGGTGTGGCTGGCCAATTATCTTCCTGATTAGGGTTTCAGTCAAGGCACCTGGTTGGCGGGGCAGCCGGGTGACCTGAGGCCAGGGGCTGAATAAGGTGACACCACCCCTGCATGCTGCATGCCCAATGTCACGGACATTATAGACCAGTTGTCACATGGACGATACCATTATGTTGTAAACTTGGCAAATGCTTTTTTCTCTATTGCCATAGCCCCAGAAAGTCAACAGTTTGCCTTCACCTGAGAAGGGCAACAGTGGACATTCCTCATCCTTCCCCAGAGATACCTGCACAGCCCTACCCTGTACCATGGTCTCATGGCTCAAGATTTAGCCACATAGAAATGACCACCCACAGTGAACTTGTATCATTATATTGCTATAACGCAAACCTCTGATTCTCTTACAGAACTAGAAGTAGAGGTAATCAGCCTGTGAGAAGCTCTCACCGACTGGGGTTGGGCAGTCAATGAGGACAAGATCCAGGGACCCGGGTTCTCTGTCAAATTCTTGGGAGTTGTCTGGTTGAGTAAGATGAAAGTAATGCTGAAAGCGGTGATTGATAAGATACAGGCATATTCCTGACCTGTGAGTGTGAAGCAGTTCCAAACCTATTTGGGACTGCTGGGGTTTTGGAGTCTGATTATTCCCCATTTGGCCTTTTTGATGTGACCTCTATACTGTCTAGTGTGACGGGGTACCCAGTGAGATTGGACCCCCAAGACAGAAGAGGCCTTTAAGGCTACAATACAAGCTGTAGTACAAGCCCAAACTCTATGAGTAGTAGATTCGGCCCTCCCATTCCTGCTTACGGTGCAGGTGGATGATGCAAGGTTTGGATGGGGCTTGTAGCAGAAGCACAGTTCCTAGAAGGTGCCCATAGGCTTCTGGTTCCAGTTATGGAAAGGCGCAGAAATGCAATAATCTCTGATAGAGAAGCAACTGGTTGCCATATAAGCAGACCTTCTGGCCAGTGAGGCCATCACTGGCCCCAATCCCATAACCATGCAGTCCACGTACCCCCACAGAGGGGTGGCTGCGGTCTTGGGTGAAGGCCTCCCATATGGGAATTGTACAGACCCCTACACTGACCAAGTGGAGGACATACCTGGAGCAGCAGCCGCAGTTCTCTGTGAGCCCCATCAGGTCAACTGCACTCCCTACTGGGACCAGTGCGTTTTCAAGCAGAGCTCCTGGTAGAGCCTGCTGAAACGGGAGATGTACCAAGTCCCTATGTAGAGGGTTAGGCTCCTATCCCTGAGGATGTCTGGTACACAGACGACTCGTACCATGGAACAGGTAGCAAAGCAATGGGGGCTACTATTGACCTGGGCAGAAGCACAACTTGCCATGTCACAATGTCCCTGGTGTGCTGAGTAGCACCCAGAGAGATGGCGGGTAGAAAGAACCTCAGGGGGTGGTGCCCCATGGGGCTAAGCCACTCCAGGAATGGCAAGTGGATTGTGGGCCCAAGGTAGCACCCTCTGGGCCAGATCCTGCGCCACAAGCCTGTAGGTGTGGAGTGTGCGTCTCAAGCCTGGCTGGTCCCAGTCTGGCTTTGATCCAAGCTCGTGGCTAGGAATAGGACCCCGAATTTAAAATGTCACATTAGTGTAGTAGGGCACCGAGCTCATGTAAGCATGATTCAGCTTATTGTATCACACACGTGTGGCTGAATGCCGCTATTGTACTCTGATATATGTGGAGCCCATGCAGTCCCCTGAGGAACAGAAGTGCATTCCAGCAATAGAATCATGCTCCACACAATAGAAGCGTGCTTCCCACAATAAAGTTGGTGCCTGTCATTTCATTCTCATGTTGGCTCCTCCAGCATTCTTCCAACTGGGTGTCTCACCACCAAAACCTTCCCTTCTCGATCAGCTTGTCGCTAACACCTGTGGTTCTCTGTGTCCGCAGATTGGAGAGATCTAACCACAAGTTCTGGTACAGGGAAGCCTCTTTGCCCTCCCAGGCCAGAAAACCCCTTCTCTGAGAGAGAGAGAAAGAGAGACAGACAGACAGACAGCCTGGGGAGACTCCTTTTATCCCCTCAGCACAGTGGGAGCCCCAGTGGCACCAGTTAAGTAGACCGGAATGACACCACAAAGAGTCTAAAAGTTATTGGACCGTCTAACCACAAAAGTAAGCCAGAATCTGCATGCTAAACAGAATAGGTTTAAAAATAAAGATTTAAATAGGACCCATCCTTCTAACAATATAAAAACTTCACCCATTTTGCTAACTGCCAAGAAAATCACAACTTGAATGAGAAAAGACAATCAACTGACATCAACACCAAGTTGAATCAAATGTTGGAATTATCTGAGAAGAATTTTAAGGTGGCCTTCATAAAATTGCTTCAACAAATGATTATAAATTATCTTGAAACAATGAAACAAATAGAAAATCTCAACAATGTTATTTTTAAAAGAACAATGAAAAAATAAAGGCTTCTAAAAGATTTAAAAAAAAAAAAGAACCAAATATAAATTATAGAACTGAAAAATATACCAACAGAAATTAAAAACTCATTAGGGAGGCTCAATAGTAGAGTGGAGATGACAGATAATAGAATCGGTGAGCCTGAGGAGAGAACAATAGAATTCACCCAATCTGAACAGCAGAAAAAATTATCCTCAGGAACCTGAAGGATATTTATTTCATCAAAGTCCCAGAAGTAAAAAACAAGAGAGTGGAGCTGAAAGACTATATTCAGAAATATGGCTAAAAACTTTGATGAAAGTCACAAATCTAGAGGTTGGTGAAGCTGAGCAAATTGCAAACAGGATAAACCCTAAAAAATCCAAACCAAACTAAACTTCTAACTAAACTTCTGAAAACAAAAGTCAGAAAAAATCTGGAGCTCAGTCAGAGGTAAATGGCATATTACCTCTAGGAGACCATCATTCAAACCCTATGAGAATGGATTCTTCATTTGAAATCATGGAAACCAGAAACAAGTGGTACAATATTCTGTAAGTGCTAAAAAAAAAAAAAAAAAAAAAAAAAACCCTGCAAATTCCTTATCTTTCAATAATTAAGGGTAAACAAAGACATTTTCAGACAATAGAAACTAAAATGATTTTTCACTAGAAGGCCTACCTTTAAAGACTGGCTAAAGAAGGTTACTGAAATTGTGCTGGCTGGAACATTACTGCTTGGCTATCGCCCATGGGAACATAATGCTCTAACAATAAGCTTTCTGTTTCTATATTCCCGCTTGCACAACCAACCTGTGGGTTGACAGTTAATAAAAAGAAGAAAAATAGACTTGTATGTTCAAATAGGATAAAGAATAGGGGGTTAGGGCTTTAAAACCCTGTACCTTTACATTTCAGGGCTGCTTGATTTGAGGTCTGTGTACCCCTGACAGACCCAGCTGACTGAATAAAGAGTTTGTTTCCTATAACTCACTGATTTCTAGTGGTCCGTGTGTTTATCAGGGACTGGCGGCTACGACAAAATAAGTATAAAAGAAAAAAAAGTGTAACATAAAGAACAACAGGATCTAATAAGTGAATTCTATAAAGTTGCAGAATAAATAATTAAAATACAAAAATTAGTATTTCTATACACTACTGACAACTATCTGAAATGAAAAAAACCATTCCATTGATAATAGTATCAAAAACAAGAACGTATTTATGAATAAATTTAACCAAGGAGATAAATCCATACTTCCTACTCAGCCTTCTCAGACACTATCCCAGTGTCTAAAGATTGGGAGTGATTTAGAATATCCTGCTATAACCTTAGCAAGGTTAAGTCTGGACTTCACTGGTCGTAGAGTGCAACCATAGTATTTTTTTTTTCATAGTATCTAGCTGAAATGAGAGGTTATTGTCTAAAAGTTTTCTGTCTTGTTAGGTTTTCCTTTTCTGGCACTTTGACTAGAGCTTTTTGGTTAGTTGGTTGGTTGGTTGGTTAGGTCAATGTAAGATAAGTCCGAACTTGTAGAGAATTATAACGAGTTTATTTGAGCCAAACTGATGACAATTGCTGGGAAGCAAAACCTCAATGTGAAACTGGAGGGAAACTGAGTCCGGGTCTCATGCTGCCCGCACCACTAAGCCAATGGACCGACACAGGAGTTGGATTATTTAAAATAAGTGTTTATTAGAGAGTTGCAAGTCCTGGAGACACAGTCAAGCTACCGCTCAAAGGCCTAGCTCCCCAAGCATATGGGGAAAAAGTAGTCATGGAAACTAAGGGAGTTCGGGTGGCCATAGCCACCTACTACTGTTATGCCCCGACTCGTATCTCCACGAACCACCAAGAAGCCAACACCAATGCAAGAGCAAGAGGGAGTTTATTTCAGATTCGAGTCGTGACCGCAGTCCGCACACCGACGCAGCAGTGAGTAGGAGGCAGTCCCGAACATTGGGCTTCGGGGGTATTTGAAGGGAAAAATCGTAAGCATGGGGAGCGATGTCTTGGCGTTATAGGATTGGTACAATGAGCTTGTCTCTTAGCAGGACTTGCTGGGTGATGGCGCCAAGGAACAAGGCGGGGAATTTGGAGTTACTTTCCATAGTTGCTCTGATTGGCTGAGTCTAGGGTGGGGTGATCGTCTTGCTATCTGCAGCTTTTCCGGGAACTGGCCTGTGCTTAAGATGGAGTCTTATATTTAAGATGGAGTCACTTTGGTTGTTCACTACCTTATCTTCTCATTGTAGCCGCCGACCCCTGAAAGATGCACGGACCACCAGAACTCAGTGAATTATAGGAAACACTCTTTATTTAGTCAGCTGAGTCTACCAGGGGTACACAGATGCCAAATTAAGCAGCCCCGAAATGTAGAGGTACAGGGTTTTTAAGCCCTAAATCTCATTCTTTATTCTGTCTGAACATAAACAAAGGTCTATTTTTCTTCTATTCACTACCTGTCAACCCACAGGTGAGGTGTGCAAGCAAGGGTACAGAAGCAGAAAGTTTGTTAGAATGTTATGTTTCTATGGGTGACAGCCTATGTTCCCATGGGCATAGCCAAGCAGTAATTTTACTGCAAGTAATAAATTTCTAGCAGTCATTTTTCAGCCATTACATTCCCTACTAGCCTTAGCAGACAATCAAATTTTTTACTCTTCTTGTGCAATTTGCTCATAGACTCTATTCGTTAATACTAAAAGTCTAATAGAATTAATTCTCTTCCTTATATATGCAAACAAGAAATTAAGGAAACATGGGCCAAAAGTTAACAAGAGGAGGATGATTAAAGGTCCAGATACAGCAGATAGAAGGGTTGTTAGCCATGGTGACCAATTGAACATCTTATGAAACCAGTTATTTGATTCCAGTCTCTGTCTTTCCCTGGCATCTAAATTTATCTGTGCTAGTAGTAAGTTTTCTCTAATTTTTCTAGAGTTATTGGCATAGAAGCAATAGGTTTCACTTAGAGCCATGTATAATCCATCTTGTTCTAAAAATAACAAATCTAAACCTCTTCTACTCTGAAGGACTACTTTTGCTAGTGAATCAACTTGAAGTTCTAGCCTCCTGAGCTCAGTTAAGTTTAGGGGAGTTCCTACTCCGACATAATAAGGGGGTTTGGGGTTTAGGCACACCCAGCAATCTTGTCCTATGTCTGGGTGTTGCGGAGACAGTTAGGAAGACGGTCTGGAAATGCATTAACTAACATGGATAAGGGAGAGGGGATGAATGGCAATGCTAGCTTTTTCACCCCAGTCTCCATGGCTTTTTATTCCCACTCTAACAAGGCTGGTTTATCAGATTAGTAATTACAGATTACAGCCAACTCCCAAATTCAGCCTCAAGGCTACCATTGTGTTATTAGCTACTCCCTCTCCTTTTCTTATCCTTGTGCCTAGAGTAAGAAGTCCCAGAATAGGTACGGCGTGTGCACCCTCCCTGTAGTGTGACCTTGCTGCTCCAAGCACCAGGCATGCTGCCAGGACTGCAGGCATCTCTCACAACACTGGGGTGGTCTTATTTAAAACCTTGTGTATTGTCATTAGCAAAGTGATTAATGCTTCTTCTGGTTCTGGTTGTGGCTGGTCGAATGCCTGGGCTAAAGAGGAAAAAATGAAGCAACAGAGGGTTATACTTATGTATGCCTGAGTCTTAGTCTTCAGGGCTTGTTTTCCTGAGCTGTCTACTCTCATGCTGTCTTCACATGGGAGTGATGAATCTATGATGGGATGCTGTCTACTTTAACTGCAGTGGGCGTCATCAGGTAGACAGTGAAGGGTCCTTTCTATTTGGGTTCTTCCTTGGAAGTGAACTTATGGACCTACACAAAGTCCCCAGGCTGAAAATGATGGGGAAGTCCGCCCTTTGAGGCTGAGTGGATGGTAGGAACTTGGGACCAAATCTCTTTCTGTACATTTTGAAGGGCTTGTAAAGACTCAAGTAAGACAAGGTTATGCATTTCTGTCTTTTTTCATCTTCTATCCTAGGTACTAATGTTAAGGGTGGAAAATTTTCCAGTAAGCCAGCATTAAGGATTTACTCTGATTCTGTTAACCAGGGTGTGGTAATCTGCTTACTTGTTAACCAAGGTGTGGTTCTAGGCTTTATAAACTGCCTCTTTTGGGAGCTCGGGACTGATCTCTTCTAACCCTGCGTGGTAGAGAGTCAGTCACCGGCCGGCTAATAAAGGCTCACAATTCATCTCATTTGGCTCCATGAGTCTTAGAATTGATCGCACCACAACACTAAAGGTGGGAGTTTTCCAAAGAAAATTTCAAATGGGGTGAATCCATTATAGAGTACACCTGGCTCAGAGAAGAGCAAAGGGGAGAAGTTCTACCCAGGTCCCACCACCAGTTTCTAATTCTAACTTGACTAATGTCTCTTTTAGGGTCTGATTCATTCACTCTACCTGGCTCAAACTTTGGAGCCGGTAGGCACAGTGGAGTTTCCATCACAAATTTAGGTAGCTAGCCAATTGCTGTGATACCTTTGCTACAAAGGCTGGCCCATTATCTGACCCTAAAGTTCCAGGGAGACCAAATCAAGGGAGGATTTCTTATAGTAGTTTCTTAGTAACTACTAAGGCAGTCTCTTTCTTGTTGGGGAAGGCCTCTACCCATCTTGAAAGGGTGTCTATAAAAACAAGTAAATATTTGTAGCACCCCTACAGTCGAGGTTACCTCAGTGAAATCAACTTCCCAGTGGTCCCTCAGATAAGTTCCTCTTTCTCTATGTCTAGGTTCTTCTATCTTCCTCTTCTTTGGATTAACTTGGGCACAAGCCGGGCATCATGAGGCAATTTCCTCTGCGGTTCTTCTCACTTCTGGAGCATCTTAGTCCACCTTAGGTGTGTGGTCTGGTGTGGTTGGTAGAGGAGAGTCCTTCCAAGGGCCCGTGAGAGCCCAATTTTTCCATCTGGGGTTGTCCACCACTCCTGCTGCTTCCTAGTGGCTCCCGTATCTTGAAAACATATGTTCTCTTCCACTGTATAGGTCGAAGATGGAGGCAGTTCTGGATAAGGGACAACAGTCGGTAGATGTGGTGGGGGCCCCACTGGCCTTGTGGCCGTGTTTCTTGTCTCTGCATCGGCTCATAGGTTTTCCTCAGCCTCAGGACTATTCTCTTTTTGATGCCCTTTACAATGAACAACAGCCAGAGCCTTAGGCATCCATATGGCTTCAAGAAGGCTAAGATCTCCTCCTTGTTTTTCATGTCCTTCCCAGCTAAAGTCAGAAGCCTTTTCCTTGTAGATGGCTCCATGTACATGTGCAGTGGCAAAGGCATGTCGGCTGTCAGTGTATATTGTGACTGCCTTATTCTTTTCCCATCTTAGTGCCTCAGTAAGGGCGATGAGTTCTGCTTTTCGAGCAGAAGTCCTATGGGAAGAGCCTGTGACCAGGTAGTGTCAGAGTTATGACCGCTACCCCAGCGTACCTTCCTCCTTCTTGCATGAAGTCACTCCTGTCCATGAACAGGACTTCATCGGCTTCAAGCAGAAGGGAGTCCTTGAGGTCTGGCCGCAAGGAACACACAGCATCAGGTAAATCTATGCAGTCATGAATGGAGCCTTGGGGTCTGGGTCTGGCGACAGATTAGCTGGGTTGATGACAGTAGCTTTAGATTTTAGCCATATGTTTGGGGTTATCCGGTGTCTCCCTGTTGTTTAACACCTTCTGGGTTATCTCAACAAGTTGGGACAGGTTCATCCCTGCAAATGTTGTGATGCGATCAAATCCAAGACCCACAGAGCCAATCGAGATGAATTGTGAGCCTTTATTAGCCGGCTGGCGACTGACTCTCTACCACGCAGGGTTAGAAGAGATCAGTCTTGAGCTCCCAGAAGAGGCAGTTTATATAGCTACCAGCACATCCCTGAGCAGATCACCACACCCTGGTTAACAGTTGACCATTAGCATATCTTTGATCAGATTACCACACCCTGGTTAACAGAATCAGAAGTAAATCTTTAATGCTGGCTTACTGGAAAATTGTCCACCCATAACATTCCCCACTGGTTTTCTAGGGGAATTCAAATCATTGAACAGTAGGTCTAGGCCTCATCTAAAGCCATACAAAAACCCCCTCATTTTAGGATGGAGAGAATCAAGACGGTCCAGACTAGACCCTTGACAGTCTTATGGTATGGTGAATCCAATGACGGCGTCCAGCTACCTTGACCGCAGTGGGTGTTGTGAGGATGACAGGAAAAGGTCCATCCCAGCGGGGCTCAAGAGAAGCAGGCTGTACTTTTCTAACCCAGATCCAATCGCCTGGAGCATGGTTGTGTGGCTGGACTGGATGCTGAGCAGCTGTTCTGGTGGCAGAGACCAGTTGGTAGGTCTCCTGTCAAGTGAGAGAGAGAGCTTGCAAAGATTTAAGCAGCGAAAAATTATGAATTTCTGTTTGCTTTTCCTCCCCTAATTTGGGGAGGAGAGGTGGGGATCTTCCAAACATTATTTCATAAGGCGTGAAGCCTTTACAATAGGGTGTGCACCGTGCCCTCAAAAAGGCAAAGGGGAGAGGACTCACCTAGTTTTCGCCAGTTTCTAGCTTGAACTTAGTTAAGATTTCTTTCAAGGTCCTATTCATCCTTTCTATCTGTCCTGAACTTTGAGGCCTATACATGCAATACAATTTCCAATTGATCCCTAACGCCTTTGCTAGAGATTGGCTCATCTGGGCGATGAACGCTGGGCCGTTGTCGGACCCCAGCGTTATGGGCAGGCCAAATCAAGGCACTATTTCTGAGACTAATTTCTTTGCTACTACCTGAGTGGTCTCCTGCTTGGTGGGGAAGGCTTCAGTCCATCCTGAAAACGTGTTGATGAACACAAGCAAGTATTTGAATCCGAAAGTTCCCGGGCTAACCTCAGTGAAATCTAACTCCCAATGTTCCCCCAGTGCTTGTCCACAAAGTCTCATCCCTTGTTTTATTTCCTTGAAGGGCTCTGGATTCACTTGTGTGCAGATGTGGCACCGGGCTGATATCTGCTTGGCCATTTGTTGCAGCCCCGGAATGTAATAGTCTCTTTTTAACACTTCAGTTAACTTGGTTCTTCCCAAGTGGGTGCTCTGGTGAACCTGGGTTATAAGGTCTCGGCTCAAGGCCTCAGGTACTACAATGTGGCCGTCTGGGAGCCTAACCCACCCAGCAGATTCTTCTTTGTATCCCAGCTTGTTGTATAGCTCAATTTCCCCTGGAGTGTAGGTACGGGTGTCCATTAGCACTCTGGGTGGTAGGGTCAGCAGAATGTCAATTGGCCCCACTGGTTTTCGGGCAGCCTCCTTTGCTGTCTGATCAGCGAAGGAGTTGCCCTGTTCTGTGTCAGAGCTTGAGTTCTGGTGCCCTGGGCAATGGATGATTGCCACTTTCTTTGGCAGCCGAATTGCCTCAAGAAGGGCCAATATTTCCTCTTCATTCTTAATTTCTTTTCCTCCCGAGGTCAGTAGCCCCCTTTCTTTATATAATGCCCCATGTAAGTGTGCCATGGCAAAGGCATACCTGCTGTCCATGTAGATGTTAACAGTCTTATTTCTACCCCACCACAGAGCTTGAGTCACTACTACCAGTTCAGCCCTCTGAGCTGAAGTACCATGGCTTAGGGCTTGTGCCCAAATGACAGTCTCAGTAGTAACCACTGCAGCCCCAGCATACCTGACTCCTTCTGAGATGAAGCTACTCCCATCTGTAAAAAGAGTAGTGTCTGGATTTGGCCAAGGCTGTCTGTCAGGTTTGGTCTGGTGCAGGTGACATTCTCTAGAACCTCAAGGCAGTCGTGCAAGGGTTAGCAAGGGTCATCGTTGGGCAGTAAGGTAGCTGGGTTGAGTGTGGTAGTTTTCAGGAACTGTATGTGAGGTGAGTTGAGAAGCAGGACCTGATACTGGGTGATCCGAGTGTTGGAAATCCACTGGTCCAGTCGGCCGCGAAGCATTGGCTCAACTGCGTGTGGGGTGATAATCTGGAGGGTCTGCCCTAGTGTCAACTTTAGGGCTTCCTTAGAGAGGATTGCAGTGACAGCAATTGCCCTCAAACAGTTGGGCCATCCTGCTGCCACATAGTCCAATCTTTTGGAGAGGTATGCAACTGGTCGCTTCCAGGGCCCTAGGGTCTGTATCAGGACTCCTTTCGCGATTCCCCGCACCTCAGTAACAAAGAGCTGGAATGGTTTTTCCAGGTTGGGCAGAGCTAATGCAGGGGCTGTGGTTAGGGCTGCCTTCAGGGTTTTAAATGCCTTCCTTTCTTCTTCTCCCCAGGCTAAGTCCTCTCCTTTCCCTCCAGTACTAGTATACAGAGGCTTAGCTATCTCTGCGAACCCCGGAATCCAAAGCCTGCAGTAACCTAGTGCTCCCAGGAATTCTCGAACCTGTCATTTGGTGCACGGCTGGGGTATCCTCAGAATAGCCTCGATCTGACTAGAGGACAGGGTCCTTTTCCCTTTTTGTAGATTGTACCCTAGGTATGTCGCTTGAGGAGTGCAAAGTTGAGCCTTCTTAGCGGACACCCGATACCCACTCGTCTAACTCCTGGAGTAGGTCCTCAGTAGCCTGTTTACACTCTAATTCTGTTTTAGCCGCAAGTGAAGATCGTCAACATATTGTAGCAGTACTACCTCAGGGTGTCTCTGGCAGAATTCAACTAAGTCCTGTTTTAGGGCTTCATCGAACAGAGTTGGCGAGTTCTTGAAGCCCTGAGGCAGTCAGGTCCAAGTCAACTGTCCTCAGTAAAGTCCATCTGGGTCTTCCCATTCAAAAGCAAAGATGGGCTGGCTAGCCTTGGCCAGCAGCAGAGTAAAGAAGGCATCCTTCAGATCTAGAACAGTATATATTTGATGACTTGGACGTAGCTAGGTGAGAACAGTATAAGGGTTTGGGACTGTCGGGTGGATGATCTCAACTCACTAATTAACCTCCTTGAGATCCTGGACAGGTCGATAGTCATTGGTGCCGGGCTTCTGTACTGGGAGCAATGGCGTATTCCAGGGGGAATGGCAGGGAACCAAGATTCCTGCCTCCATCAACCTTTGAATATGAACAGCAATACCTATTCGGGCCTTCTGACTGATAGAGTACTGACGTAACCGGGCTGGAGTAGCTGAGTTGGACAGAGTCACTATAATAGGAAGATGATGTGCTGCCAAGCCAGGGGGATTTGCCTCTGCCCAGACACCAGGAATTCATTGCTGAAATTCAGGTAACAAAAGGTTTTTAGGCAAGACCCCTGTCAAGTTTACTAGAGGCTCCTCTAGAAAAAGGTATTACTCAGATAATGGATAGGTGAATAGTATGGCCGGTGGGCCTGAACTAACAGTCAGTTCAGTATGCCCTTCCTTGAAGGAAACTGTGGCCTGTAACTTCTGTAGCAAGTCTCTACCCAGCAGCGGGTACGGGCATTCTGGTATAACTAGAAATGAATGGGTAATTGTTGCTTTTCCTAGATCTGTTATCCTGGCTTGGGTCCAAGGGTAAGATTTCCCTTGTCCAGTGGCCCCTTGTATAAGTGTCTTTTCCTTTGAGAGTGGGCCCTGGGCCCTTTGTAGGACAGAGTAGGTAGCTCCTGTGTCCACCAAAAAGTTCACAGGCTTGCCCCCGACTTGTAAAGTTACCCTGGGCTGCCGGGGGCTCATAATGTAAGAGCCCTGACCTCTTCATTCTGCATCCTCAAAAAGAATGAGGGGGGCCTTCTTTTGGGGGGCTTGTCCTATTTTTAGGGCACTCGTTCTTCCAATGCCCCTTTTTCTTGCAATACGTACATTGGTCCTTCTCTAACCTGACTCTCCTGGGTCCACTGTTCACCCTGGCTGCCTGTTTTCGGCCTCTGCCTTTACCTGGCGTTCCCTTTGGCTGGGCTCCTTGCATGATTGCAAGCATGACCTTGGTTATCTTCTTAGTCTGCACTATATCTACGTCATCTCTATTGTTGAATACTCGTTGGGCTATCTTGACCAGCTCAGACAGGTTCCTCCTTCAAACCCTTCCATCCTCTGCAATTTCCTTCTAATATCTGGGGCCGACTGACTGACAAAGGCTAAATTCACAGCCCTCTTATTATTAGGGTCCTCCGGGTCAATAGGGGTATATAACCGTTACGACTCTAAGAGTCGTTCCAGGAACGCCGCTGGCGACTCATCCTTAGTTTGGATGACCTCACTTACCTTAGATAAGTTAGTGGGTCGTCAGGCGGCAGACCAGATGCCCTGGAGCAGAAGCTGGTGATACCGTTGGAGAGCCTCCTTACCTTGGTCGGTGTTGGGGTCCCAAGGCAGATGGGTGTTCAGGAGAACCTGTTGGATGCGTGTTGGGTTGCTGGAAGGCTGCCCATTGGGCTCTAACACCACTTTTGCAGCCTCACTCTGGATCCGCTCCCGCTCCTCTGAGGTAAACAGGATTTAGAGGAGTTCCTGACAGTCATCCCAGGTCGGCTGGTGGGTAAAGAAAATAGTCTCTAGGAGAGAGGTTAATCCCTGGGGTTTCTCCGAGAATGAGGGGTTCTGGTGTTTCCAATTGTACAGATCGCTGGTGGAGAAAGAGACATAGACCATCAATGGTTTCTGGGTTTCTCCCCCAACTAGGGGAGCCAATTGCCGGAGTGGGGCCAGGACTGCTGTCCGGTTCAACAAGTCAGGGACAGTATCAGGGTATTGTCGGGGTTGGTACACAACCCCAGTGCGGGTGTGGGGAGGACTCAGGAGAAGTTCTGCCTCCCTGTTAGATGGAGATAGGACCGGGTCATAAGGGGCGTAAGGGCGAGGGTTAGTGATCTCAGGGTCCTCAGGGGGCGCCTGTAAGACAGAGTAAATAGGGTTAGGTCTTTGTCTGGACAGTTTCTCTTTTTGCTCCTTTGGTGTAGAGGAAAGGACAGACCTGGGAGTCGTCTTTGATTCTTTTCCGTTGCGGCAGTCCTTCAAATGCTTGGGGGCATCAGAAACAATATCGATCCACACATCGATATATGGAGCCTGATCAGGGTGGCCAGGATTTCTGTAGATAATATTCCGCACCCGAAAGGCTGTTTGCAGGTTGAGGGACCCCTCTGATGGCCACCCTGCTCCAAATGTGGGCCAATCTAACTGGCAGAACCTCTGGAGGTCAAAGGGAGTGACACAGGCTCTGTAGGCATGGGCTCATCTGAAATCCTTAAAATGATTAAGGAGGCACTGAAGGGGAGTAGGATGATGTGAGGAAGAAGCTTGACTCATGTTAATAAAAACAGGCAAGACCCCCACAAAAGCCAGGGCCAGGATCAGCTTCTGACCTAGCGTCCAATCGGACGGGGCCACGGAGGCCAGATCTAAGGAAAGAATTAAAATACCACGCATCGATATATGGAGTACGCTTATGAAAGCCAAGGCAACAAGAAGGTAACAGTGCATTTTGACCAGTCCAGACGGATAGACACAATACAGACAGACAAAACAGACTACAAGTAACACAAAACACTAGCGTATCAGGCAGGTACTGGGTCGGGATCTGACGTCTCAGACCTGACCGTACTAGGGAAGTTGTGTTGCGTCCAGCCTTCCACTAGTTCTTAGGGCCCACAGACAGGAACAGGTCTAAGCTCAGGCTTAGACAAACTCCAAGGCTTACCAGCAGACAGATCTAAGCTGAAACTTAGACGTACCCTAGGGCTCACAGACAGGTCGAAGCCGAGACTTAGACGAACTCTAGGGCTTACTGGCAGACAGGTCTAAGCCGAAACTTAGATATACCCTAGGGCTCACAGACAGGTCTAAGCCGAGACTTAGACGAACTCTAGGTGTTACCGGTAGACAGGTCCAAGTCGACATTTAGATGTGCCCTAGAGCTCACAGACAGACAAATACTCAGACACCTGGATACCTGTAGTACCAGAAGTCAAGTCTGACGTTTCAGACCTTGACCGAACTAGGGAAGTATTGCTGCGTCCAGCCTTCCACTAGTTCCCCGACAGATACCCAGAAACCTGGATACCTGTAGTGCAGTCTGACTCACCGGTGAAGCTGCTCCAGATGGCTCGTGCCCAATTGTTACAGAATTGTACCTTTTGTCCGCCTGCCCTCCTGGGCGTGTCCGCCTGGCGTCTGGGTCTGAGGAACATCTCTCAGAGGCCGTCCTCTAGACAGGGCAGGTTCTCAACCAAGGTGGCTGGGGTCGTGGGTCTTAGGAGATCTCCACCCTTGGAGATATCTCTCTGGGGCCTCCAAATGTTGTGATTCGGTCAAATCTAAGACCCATGGAGCCAATTGAGATGAATTGTGAGCCTTTATTAGCCGGTCGGCGACTGACTCTCCCCAACAAAGAATCAGCCCCGAGCTTCCATTAGTCTGCCGGCAACTGACTCTCTACCATGCAGGGTTAGAAGAGATCAGCCCCAAGCTCCCAGAAGAGGCAGTATATATAGCCACCAGCACATTCCTGAGCAGATTACCGCACCCTGGTTAACAGTTGTCCATTAGGATATCCTTGATCAGATTTCCACACCCTGGTTAACAGAATCAGAAGTAAATATTTAATACTGGCTTACTGGAAAATTGTCTACCCATAACACTATGATATCTGCCAGTTTCAAGGTGTTCACTGATGTTATTTCCAAGGTTAAGAGTCCTTGCTGGGGTCCTGCTAAGCAAAGACTTATGCAGACATGTTGGTTTGCCTTTTGTGTTTTAAAAGATCAGCCTAAATTGCAGACCTCAGATATTCTCGTTTTTCTTAGAGGCTGTGGGAGCTGAGTTAAACCTTTAACTGGAATGCCAGCAAGAAGGAAAGGGGTCAGACCACAATTAAAATTGAAATCTTGGTATTAACTGAGATGAAGTCTCCCTTCTTTTACATATCTCATATTAGCTCAGTACTACAATAAAAAAAAATGAATGAAAAAAATAACCAAAATCTGTCATGAAAAAATATTGGAGAGGACAGGTCTAGGGTAAAAGGGACACAGTGATCAGTGTGTGAGCCTTGACTAGAACTTGCTTCCAAACAAAACAGCTAGAAAAATGTGTTTCTGGGGCAGTCGGGGAATTTTGAATGTGAGCTCAATGTTAAAATGATACAGAATTACTATTAATTTCCTTAGGCATGATAATGATCTTCTAAGATTTATGTGATGTATTTAGGCATGAAGTGTTATGATATCTGCAATTTTCAAGTGGTTCAGTGAAAAAAAAGTACATATATATTTATATATAAAAAGGGCAAAATACTAACTGTTAAAACTACGTGGAGGGTATATATGTGTTTTTTGTACTAATCATTCAATTCTTTATGTTAGAAAAGTGTCACTAAAAAGTTGGAGAAGAGTGGTCTCAGTTAGCAAGTGACTTGGCTTGAGCCTTAAGGTTTGCTCTTAAATAGAACCCAATACACTTACTACATTGTAGGCAAGACAAAGTTTCTATTTAAAGTTTCCTTTTAAGAACAATAGGTAGAGGAGTGACGTCAGAAGCAGTGTCCCCATATCTCTCCCCTTGAAACAACAATAAGCTGAACATCTAAAATGCAACAACAAAAAAAAACCCCTAACTGCACATAAGCATGTCTGAGAAAGGAATTTGTGAACAAGTGCTACCACAGGTCAGAACCATGGGAGTCGAATGGTTGACTAGATGAAACAAAGAAGCTGCCTCTCAGCAGCCAGAGCTACCTGCAGGAGGAGTGGGAAGGGAGAATGTGTGGCAGGTTCCCTGAAAAGCCCTGCCTGGGAGAGCTGTGAGCTCCACTCAGTAGCAGTGCCCAGGCATCAGGGCAGAAAGCAGAGAACTGGAAATGATGGAGAAACAACAGTTGATTTTTTGCCAGCTATGGTTACAAAACATGAGGCTGAGCCGCAGCCCCCATCTCTCAACCCAGAGGGCACCTCCCCCTGTATCCTCCAAGACTGAACACTACGGAGCCCCAAAGGAATTTGAGCAAATACTACTGAAACTGTTGCCAGCACAGACAGGGACTGAGACTGAGTGTAATGAGTGTGATTGAACATCTATAAGGGAAAAAAAAGGGGATTATTAAGACTTTACATAAAGCAGGGACCCAAGAGGCTTAGACACCACCTACTGGAAACAAACAAACAAACAAACAAACAAGCCTTCTTTCCAACAAGCTAAAGAGAGACCTTTATACAATAAATCTTTCTGGAAAAGAAAAAGCAGAATACACTTCCATTAATACCCAAGTGAAGACATAGTCCATTAAATGCCATGAACAGCCAAAGTGACAGCCAAGGTATCTCAGAAAGAAAGAGAAAAATCTCTAGAAAATACAGACATAGAAATATGTGACTTAAATGACAGAGGATTCAGGGTGGTACTTCTGAAAAACTCAGTGAGATCTAAAATAATTCATATCAACAATTTCAGGAATTGTAAAAACAACTAGATCAGCAGAATGAGTTTTTTAGCTAGGAGATTGAAACCCAATTAAAGGAACCAAATAGAAATTCTGGAGATGAAGTGCGCACTGAAGAAATGAAAAATGAAATAGCAAGCTTGGCAAATAGAGTCAACCAAATAGATGAAAGGATCAGTGGTATCAAAGACAAACCTAGAAATAAATCAGAAGGAAGAAGAGGGAAACTGAAGAATGGAAAATAATGAAAGAGAATACAAGAACTAGCTGATATCATTAGGAAAGGAAACATAAAAACAATAGGCATTCTCGAAGAGAAGGAAAAGGAGCAGGGACTAGAAAGCATTTTCAGACAAATAATGGACAAGAATTTTCCAAATCTAAGTAATGAACTGGAGCTTGGAATTCAAGAAGTAAACAGAACACCCAATTATCTCAACCCCAAAGGCCTTCTCTAAGACACATTGTATTAAAATTATTAAATATCAATGACAAAGACAAATCTCAGGGCAGCCAGGGAAAAGGAGATGGTAACGTATAAATAAAAACCCATTAGATTATTGGAATTCTCAGCACAAACCTTACAAGAAAGAAAGGAGTACAAATATTCAAACTATTAACTGAAAGGAGTTACCAGCCAAGAAAAATGTATCCAGCAAAGCTCTTCTTTAGATATAAAGGAGAAATAAAAACATTTCCAGACACACAAAAATTGAGAGATTTCTCCAATACAAGGCCTGCATCACAGGAAATACTGAAAGGGGTCAGCTGACCTAAAATAAAATAACAAAAAAATACATAACTGTAAATAAGGCGACTAGCAGGCAGATAGAAGCAGTGTAGTGCAGCACTTATTAGGAACAGGGCATTATAGGCTTAAAGAATAAGAGGTTTGCTATTGCAAGACAGTAATGAATGTTCAGCATACAAAGGGGCAAACTGAGACAATAACAGAAAGGGGAGAACCCAAAGATCCAAATTTGCAAAGGGGAATGCAGATAAGGCATACACAGAAGGAAATAGATTACTATATGTACATATAGCTATCCTTTACACATTCTTAATGGTTACCACATGCCAAAGATTCAGAACTGAAGTATATAACATAAAATAAGAAGGACCAGAGGCAAAACCCACCAAACCCAATCAGAATAAAAGAACAGACACACAAGGATAAGGAAGTAAGGAAACACCTAGCTACCAGAAAGCAAAAGATAAAATGGCTACAAGAAGACCTCATATTTCAGTAATCACCCTAAATGTAAATGGACTGAACTCACCAATAAAAAGGCACAGAGTTGCGGATTGGATTGAAAACAAAACCCAACCATATGCTGCCTCCAAAAGACACATCTCAGCTCCAACGACAAATACAGACTCAAAGTGAAAGGGTGGGAAAAGGGTGGGAAATGGTATTTAAAATAAATGGCATTTACAGAAAAGCAGGAGTAGTGGTACTAACGTCAGCTGAAATAGACTTCAAAGTAAAAAAAGTAAAGATTCCGAGGGAAACTTAATCATGATAAAGGGACTCATGCACCAAGAAGGCATAACACTTATTAATATCTATGCTTCCAATCAAGGAGCCCCGAAATATATAAAGTAAGTACTAACAGAACTAAAGGGAAAAGCAAACCAAAACACTTGTCGTAGTAGAGGACTTAAATACCCTACTGTTGGATATGGACAAATCATCCAAACAGGAAATCAATAAGGAAAAAACATCCTTGAATGATACATTAGACCAACTGGACTTAATTGACATTTACAGAGCCTTCCGTCCAAAAACAGCTGCTTATACATTCTTCTCTAGTGCACATGGAACATTCTTAAGGATCAACCACATACTGGGACACAGAGATGGCTTCAACAAATATAAGGGGGTTGAAAATATACCAACCATATTCTCTGATCATAATGCTTTGAAGCTGGATATCAACTGTAAAAAGAAAGCAGGAAGAACCACAAATACATGGAGATTAAACAACATGCTACTGAAGAATAACTGGGTCAGAGAAGAAATAAAAAGAAAGATCAAGAGATACGTAGAAAAGAATGGTAATGATAGTACAGCATTCCAAGCTTTTGGGACATGGCGATAGTGGTAATAAGAGGAAAGTTCACATCATTATAGGCCTATCTCAAAAAAACAAGAATGAGCCCAAGAAAAGGAAGAACAAATGAAGCCTAAAAAAGCAGAAGGAAAGAAATAATCAAAAATCGGAACAGAATTAAATGAAATTGAAAACCAAAAAAATCAGTAGAAAATGCAACAAAGAGCTGTTGTTTTTTTTTTTTTTTGAGAAGTTTCATAAAATTGACAACCCCTTGGCTAGACTCACTAAAGAAAAAAGAAAAAAGACACAAATGAGCAAAATCAGGTATGAAGGAGGAGGTATTATGACAGACACTACAGAAAAATAAATGATCATCCAAGGATACTATGAAAATGTATGTAACACCAAATTTTTTTTTCCATTAGTTTGTTCTTTTTATTCCTTAGATTGTGCATATAAGTGAAATCATGTAGTGTTTATCTTTTTCTGTCTGATTTAAATACCGTCTAGGTCCATCAAAGCAATATCTTTTTCCATCCCCTTCCTTTCCATATGTAGGGGTCTTGTTTTCTTATCCTTCCATCCACTCTATCTTTTAGTTGAAGCACTTAATTCTTTTCCATTTGAGGTACTTATTGATAAGAATGTAGTTGTTACCATTTCTTTATTTCTGTTTTTGATACGTTTTTCTTTTTAAAGAAGTCCCTCCAACATTCCCTGTAATACTAGCTTGGCGGTGATAAGTTCCTTTAGCTTATTTTTGCCTGGGAAGCTCTTTATCTGTCCTTCAACTCTAAATGATAGCTTTGCTGGATAAATTATTCTTGTTTGTAGATCTTAGGTGTTCATCCTGTTGAATATCTTTTGCCAAGCCCTTCTGTCCTGAGTAGTTTTTTTTGAGAAATCAGTTGCCAGACAGTTTTACAGTTTTCCTTTATAATTAACTTTTTCTCGTGCTGCTTTTAATATTCTTTTTTTTTTTATATTCGACCTTTGGCATTTTAATTATGATGTGTCTTGGTGTGGGCCTCTTTGGATCCCTGTTTTTTGGAACTCTCTGAGCTTCACCAGGTTAGGAAAGTTTTCCATCATTATTTCTTCAAACAGGTGTTCAACGTCTTCATTTTGTTCAGTTATACCAATCAGATGGATATTTGGACCCTTCATAATGAATGTCTCAAATGCTCTTTAAATTATTTTCATAGTCTTGGCATCTTATCTCTTGCCACTCTGATTGAGTGTCCTTGGCTTTCTCATTTTTTAGATAGGGCATTTGATCCTTTTTTTTAATTTACTCTGTTTATTTCTTCGTTTATTCCATTTAATATACTTCTCACCTCAGATAATGTGTTCTTCATTTCAGACTGGTTCCCTTTTATAATTTCCATTTCCATTTTTATGTTTTTTTATGAAGTTCTCACCGAATTTTTCTACACTTCCCAAAAGTTCATTGAGCATCTTTATAAGCAGTGTTTTAAACTCTGCATCTTTTAGATTACTTGACTCTATTATATTTGGATCTCTTTTCTGTTCTCTCATGTGGATTCTGCTTTTTTTGTCTTCCCATTTTGGCTGCCTTTCTGTGTCTCTTTCTATGTACTAAGCAAAGTTCCTAAGTCTCCTGGTCTTATTACTGAGGATTTGTGAAGTAGGTGTCTAGTGGCACAGTCCTGAGAGGGGTTCAGCTGTGGCCAAATTTAGCCCAAACCTCTACCTCTCCAGAGCCACCTGTCAAGATTCATCAAGCAGTCTACAGATACTGTGCTTATAGTTGCCTCAAAAGGCCACACCAGAAACAGGCCAGCTGCCTCTAGTGTGAGTTTAGGCACTGCTCAGCTAGGAGCACCTGACTCGCTAAAGATATACTTGAATGTGGCTTGGATGGGGCCTGAGTTGGGAGAGGTGAGGTTTCAGGGAATCCTTTGGGTGGAGCGACCTCTGTTATTTAGTTTGATGACATCACAGCTATGGCAGCGCTGGGTCAGGTGCATTAATAGTGGGGAGTGCTCAACAGGGAACAATGTATCCCACCAGCATTTCTGTATGGAGCAAATCTCGCCTCGACCCTTACTCTGACAGTGTCTCCCTGTAAGTCCCTCGTGCCCGGTATGCATAGCCAAATGGGCACTGGTGCTCAGAGCGAGCGGGTCCATAACTGCGAAAATCCACCTCGCGGACACGGCCCCTTTAAGAGGCTGCTGCTGCTGCTGCTGTAGCAGCCTGTCTCACTCAGCTGTTTGGGACTGGGCAGCCCTGCATCCTTTGCCCTGTCCTACCTTCTGCCATTGTAGGGTGATTTCTTAGATTTCACCGTAGTCGTGTGGCTTGTTCATATAGATCCCAAGGCGACTTTTTCTTGCTGCTGCTCCTTGTTTCCTTCACGACTTTGATTTGGTCACCAGAGGGATAAACAGAGCCTCTATCATCTATGCCATTTTTTTTCTCTCTAATTTTTCTTTCTGATAGTTATTGGTGTATAAAAATTTTAATTGATTTCTGAATATTAATTTTGTATCCTACTACGTTACTAAATTTATCAGTTCTAATACTTTGTTAGTGGAATATTTTGTGTTCTCTCTATATAGTATCATGACACCTGCAAATAATGACAGTTTTACATATTTCTTTCTAATTCGTATGTCTTTTATTTCTTTTTCTTCTCTGATTGTTTTGGCTAAGACTTTCAATACTATGTTGAATAAAATTGGTGAAAATGAACATCCTTATGTTGTTGTTCCAGATTTTAAGGAAAAGGCTCTTAGCTTTCCCCATTGAGTATGATGTTAGCTGTCAGTTTGTTGAGGTATGTTCTCTCTATTGCCATCTTGCTGACAGTTTTTATCATTAGTGTATATTATATTATGTCAACTGCTTTTTCTGCATCTGCTGAAAAGATCATAGATTTTTATATTTCATTTTGTTTATGTGGTATATTAAATAAATTGATGTGCAGCTATCAAACCAACCTTGCATCTTAGGAATAAATTTCACACGATTGTGGTGTATTATCTTTTTATTGTATTCCTCAATTCGGTTTGCTTATATTTTGTTGAGGATTTTTCATCTATCTTCATCAAGGATATTGGCCTATATATATATATTTTAATTGTTTTTGTTGGTTTTGGAATCAGGGTAATGTTGGCCTCAAATAGAGCTTGGGAGCTTTCCCTCTTTAATTTTTTGGAATAGTTTGAGAAAGATAGGTACTGATTCTTCTTTGAACGGTTGGTAAAATATATCAATGAAGCCATCTGGTCCAGGACTTTTGTTTATTGGGATTTTTTTGATTACTGATTCAATTTTGTTAGTAGTTACTAATCTGTTCATATTTTCTCTTCCTTCCTGACTCAGTCTTGGAAGATCGCATATTTCTAGGTACTTACCCATTTCTTCCAGATTGTCCAATTATTGGCATATAATTGTTCATTCGTAGTATTTTCATATAACCCTTTATATTTCTGTGGTGTCAGTTGTCATGTTTCCTCTTTCATTTCTGATTTTATTTATTTGGGTCTTCTCACTTTTTTCTTAATGAGTCTGTTTAAAAGTTTATCAATTTTTATCTTTTAAAAGAATCGGCACTTGGTTTTATTGATCTTTTTGTACCATTTTTTTTAGACTTTATTTTGTTTCCAATCTGACTTTTATTCTACTCACTTAAGGTTTTTCTTGTTTCTTGATCTTTGGCTATGGGTTGTTGTGTTTTTATTATCATTTGTCTCAAGGTATAGTTTGATTTCTTCCTCGATCTCTTTGTTAACCCATTCATTGTTTAGGAGCATATTATTTAGACTCCACATGTTTGTGTGTTTTTCAGATTTTTTTCTTATATTTGATTTCTAGTTTCATACCATTGTGATCAGAGAAGACACTTGATATGATTTCAATCTTCTTAAATTTATTGAGACTCGTTTTGTCTTGTGGCCAAAAATGTGGTCTTTCCTGGAAAGCGTTCCATGTGAGCTTTAAAAAAATGATATTCTGCATTTTGTGGTGAAATGCTATAAAAATATCAATTAAATTCATCTGGTCTATGTGTCATTTAAGGCCATTCTTTCCTTATTTTCTGTCTGGATGATTCATCCATTGATGTCAACAAGGTATTAAAATCCTCTACAATTAGTGTGTTATTCTCAATCTTTCTCTTATTTCCATCAATATTTGTTTATAAATTTGGGTGCTCCTATGCTGGGTGTGTAAATGTTTACAAGGGCTATATGCTCTCGTTGAATTGATTCTTTTACCATTATGTAGTGTCCTTTGTCTCTTGTTATAGCCTTTTAAAAATTTTTTTTCAATTCTATAATATTAGATGAGTTCCAGGGGTACAACATAGTTATTGGACATTTATATAACTCACAAAGTGATCACCCTGATAAATTTAGTGCCCATCTGACATCAAATGGCCTCCAAATGTTGTGGTGCGATCAAATACAAGACCCACAGAGCCAATCGAGATGAATTGTGAGCCTTTATTAGCTGGCTGGCAACTGACTCTCTACCACGAAGGGTTAGAAGAGATCAGCCCGAGCTCCTAGAAGAGACAGTTTATACAGCCACCAGCACAACCCTGCACAAATCACCACACCCTGGTTAACAATTGGCTGTTAGCATATCCTTGATCAGATTACCCTGGTTAACAGCATCTCCTTGATCAGATTACCACACCCTGGTTAACAGAATCCTTGATCAGATTACCATACCCTGGTTAATAGTATCAGAAGTAAATACTTAATGCTGGCTTACTGGAAAATTGTCCACCCATAACACAAAAACGTTCTAATTTTGGCAATTTACACTGGATATCGGGGGCTGCCTGAGTAGTAAAGGCTATATTAATTGTCTGCTGGTTCTCACAGGCCTCAGGATCAATATGAGTGTATACCCAGTACCCCTTGTTCAAGCAACGCTCCAGGGGATTCCTGCGGTCCCTCCCTGTATAACTTCAGTTACATTAGAAAGGTTAGTTGGCTAGTGAGCAGCTGTCCTAATTCCCTCAAATTAGAATCTGGTGGTACCAATCTAATGCCATTCTTCCTGCCCGAGAATTGTGTCCCCAGTCTGGGAAGGTGGAGGGAAATTCCTCCTCAGTCTATTCCCCTGCTTCTTCAACTCTTCTCCCTCCCACAGCTATCTTTTGTGTTTTTGTACGAATGCGTCCGCGTTCTTCTGAGGTTCTTCTGTTGGCAGTTGTCCCAGGTGGGGCAGTGAGTCTGAAAGACACTTTCTAAGAGTCCCATTAATGCTTGGGGTTTCTCAGAGAAAGGTGTATTCTGTGCCTTCCTGTTGTACAGGTCACTAGTCGAGAAAGGCACATAAACCATAAAGGGCCTGTCAGTGTGCTGTCCCTGGGGTGGTGCTTCTCGCAAGGGGAGAATGGCCAGAAAGGTAGTATGCTAGTGCAGGAGGCCCATAGGGGTTACCTGCCTACGTCCAAGGAGGTGAGGCGGTGCTATTTGGCCTCTGTTGTCCTGGATTATAGGGTGGAGGAAGGTCACCGTCCTCCATTGGAGATTGGAGGACTGAGAGACTGGGCTATCTTGGAGATTCAGTTACTGCATGTTTTGGGATACCCACAACTAAAACTTGTACCCCTAGAGAAAGGGCATACCAGCAGAGCCAAGGAGTGGGGTTCTGAACAAAATTTAACCACTGATTGATGTAGGGAAACTGATCAGGATGTCCCAGGTCTCCCATGACAACCTTCCAAACATTCCTCACCAAACCTTGTCAAAAAAGCCTTTGGAGGCCAGTTTACATCAAAAGACAGCCACTCAACTTCACACAATGTCCTTAGTCTGCCTGGAGAAAACTTTATGCCATAGTCAGCTCCCTCTACAAACCCTTCTTTGAAATGTTGCAGGAGACACTCCAAGGGTGTCTTCTGTGAACTCGGGGCTTCTCCCATCACCTGTGCAGAAAACACAAAACATAAAACACAAAACAAACATTCAGACGAGAACAATTACTGAGGTGTAGGTGGACCCAAGAAGTTCGCCACCTACAACCTAGACAGGACCAGAGACAATAAACAGAACCTGACAATAGGGCACAAGAGGCGGCGTCCCGCGGCCTGGCCACGGTCTGGGAGATATGACTGCATCTAGTCTCTCCACGGACCCCCAATGACCAGTCAACAGAACCAGGAAGGTACCTTTTATCCAGACGCCGAGGCCTCGGAGATTCCAGATTCCCATTGGGACCAGGAACAAAGAGTGTGTCCTGAAAGTTGCGTCCTTGATGATTGCATTAACCCTGTCACGGCATTCAAGGGCCTTGGAACGTCTCAGGTTGGCCACCCCTTTGAATCCGTAACAGAGACAGCAACCACTTTGGAGGCCTGTCCGGTCTTAGATCTCAAGGCCACTCCCTGAGATCTCGCTGGGGCCTCCAAATGTTGTAGCCACCGGCCCCCGAAAGACACATGGACCTCCAGGACTCACTGAGTTATGGGAAACACACTCTTCATTCAGCCAACTGGGTCTGCCAGGGGTACACAGACCCCAAATTAAGCAGCCCCGAAATGTAGAGGTACAGGGTTTTTAAGCCCAAAATCCCATTCTTCATTCTGTCTAAACACAAAGGTCTATTTTTCTTCTATTCACTACCTGTCGACCCACAGGTCAGGTGTGCAAGCAAGGGTACAGAAGCAGAAAGCTTATTGTTAGAATGTTATGTTCCTATGGACATAGCCAAGCAGTAATTTTCTAGCCAGCACACCATGACTACTGATTTTCCTATGTAATGGATACTTCCAAGAAACTCAGGGAGCCAGGCCTTTGGAGCAATGGCCCATCTGTGTCTCCATGAGTTGCAATTCTCTAAGAAACACATTCTATTTAGCCCAATTCCTGTGTTGGTCTTTTGGCTGTGAGTGGCGCAGGCAGCACGAGCCCCAGAATCAGTTTCCATCTGGTTTTATACCCACTCCATCTACCACTTTCCCCCTAGCACCCTGAGTGGTTTTTAAAAGTGAAAGAGATCTCTTTACTCCCCTACTTTAATACTTTCTAGTGGCTTCTCACAGCCACAACCTGTAATACCATTTTCCTCACTGCACTTAATGCTACGCAAAATCACCTTCCTCATCTGTTTATATATATACATATTGCTTGTCACTGTCACCATAATATCAATATCTTTCGATGGTTCTTGGTACACAAAGGTACACAATAAATATTTTCTGAATAAAGGAGTTTGAGGGAAGGCATGCAAGGAAGTCAGGTATTTTTTATTGTTTTAAGTAAAGCCGCTATGCAGCCTCTTGTCAGGAAATCATAAATGGTGGAACCAAGATCAAAAAGTTCATGAGGCAATTTCAGTGTGTTGATGATTACACAAAATGTATAATTTCTTCATCAAAGAGTGTTTATTTCATTAAGTGCAAATTAAAAGTAACATTCTAAAAATTCATAGGGCAGTGATCACGAAAGAGATTGGGGATGATTTAAAGGGAGACAACTTAGCACCAAGCACATGAATACACTGTATTAACTATTAAAATTTCCACTTGTGATCAGGGTATCAAGAGAGTCTCTACCGACTAGTGACAACTGTCCAATCATTAGGCCCATCACTGACCTCACCAGATCCTCCTCACTAAACTTCCCTAACCCCAATTATTAAAGCCATGGATCTCTTATTATTGAACCAAAACAAACAAACAAAAAACATCATTAACCTCACAGACTTTCCTCTCTGGCGCCCCCAAACTAACGTTACTATCTAATAAAGCCCACATCCCTAGCCCAATAACCACACCATCAGGGAGCACACAGACCCGCATTACTGATCCACACATCGCCGATTTCAGACATCTCTGTCACTCAGACCCCTGAAACACTGGGCACACAGTCATACTTACTGAACCTACACTGAGAACATACGTGTTGCATTAGTGACCTAGACACTCTCCATCACCGCACCCACAAAGAGAATCAGTCCATAAAATTTGCACCTGATGAGCCAGCCAGAGTTCCTAGATAGCAGAGAGGAGCTGGTCCCCCAAGCACCGACTCTTACCACCACCTCATCAGCGAGCACAGTGCTCCCCTCAATGACCCCGGAATTCCAATCATCATTGACTGACCACTCACATTCTTTGGACCACAGATTTCTGTGCTCACACAGATCCTAGCAATAATAAACACGAATCTCAGAAGGACTTCCGCTTCGGGATCTTCTCTCTGACGTCAAAACTACCGAGGCTGCGATTCTAGGTTGCAAGTTCAACGTGGCCTCGATGCCTGCCAGTACCATATTGGCCAGGTGCCTTTCCCGTATAGTGTTGCATCTTCCGAGGGACTTCAGAGATTCCGTCTGGCGGGATAGGGAGTGGGTGGATTCACTTTCACATTTGAGCAGGAGGGAGTTTGGAGTAGATATCTGAAAAAAATCCTTTGCTGGAAGAGTCAGAGCCGCAGTGGGGCGGTGAGCTCTGTGTGGTGGACACAGACCTTACAGGGACTGGGGACCAGTTAGTTCAGTAGGGAGCCTCACGTAGCAGATACCTGTATGCAGCATGTTCCCCTGTGACTTGAAAACCGATTCTCGGAAAAGCTCACAAGCCCAGCATTTAATCCACCTAATAAGCTCCCCTCTATGCTGTATTCATCACCCCCCGGGATTTCCAGAGACATCAAGATGGTGACAAAGATGCTCCTTGACCAAAACTGAGTTAGGCTCTTCTGCTCCCTCTTTCCCACTAAGACCTAACCTGAGGCTCTGTCTTTGGACTGCTTAATCCAGTTTTAGCAAGACGATTACTGAATAAGTTTAGTGAAAATTCCCTGCCCTTTAATATCTGAACAAATTACTTATCCTGGGCCTCCATTTTTATCACCCTTGCCTGCTTTCAGCAAGAATCTTGTTTAGGCCATTTAAATATAATTCCTTAGACTTGGTGTTTCCTCAGTAATTTTCTATCCACTTACCCTCGCCCTGCTCCTTGGCTATTATCCATCTCTAACTGTTATTGTAGTCAGAGATTAGCCCAATCTTTTTCCCCTACTACAAAAATCCCTTTGCACCTATTAAATAAAGTCTGCCTTCCTGTTTTAACAAGCGTCAGATTAATGTTTTTCAATAACAATAGAAAACAAAAACAATAACTGAGATATGTTTATACCAGAAATATAGCTTTACATGAAAAATATAACTTCCAGAAAGCTGAGGCAAAGAGGGAAACTGCACAAGTAAGGACTAAGGGCAAAGAGCTTGGCATCTCGTGGGAGGTCAGACTCTTGAACTCCCAAGAGGCAGGTGATGGCTTATGGCCTCCTAGGAGCTCCACTATTTAGCTTCTGTTCTTCCAGGCCCTCTCCATGACTCCCCCAAATCTCAGGCCAACCACTCCTTTGAAGGACACTGAGCCCTTGCAAATGGCAAGCGCTTATTAAATCTGAGGCTACTCTTGATCATGTTTCTAATCTATTTTCTTCCAGGTTTATACATGCAAAGGCATGGCCTCCCTATCATGTTCAGGGTCCTGAGATGGGGCCTGACTTAGTGCCCAGGGACCTTTACATCAGGAACCTTTTCAGTTAAAGACCACCAGGAACATACCTGTGGTTAAACAATTATGTTGCAATAAGGAAGAGTAACATCATGGGGAACCATAAAGTGAATAGTAAGAGGAATTAGAAGCTTTCAAGGATTTAGACTTTGATTGGATGATTTGGGGTAGTCTCAAGGAGTAGAGGATTTACTTTAGATTGGATGTTGTTAGAAAGAAAGGCAATTTGATGAGTATTTTGCGTGTGGCACAGCAATCTCGTTTTTGTCTGTGCATAGACAACTTTATGAAGTTTCCTTGTTTTTGTTTCAATTTATCATGGTCTCAGAGTAATGTTCCCTGAAGTTAGTGTTCTGTGGGATTGTTTATCTCTAACAGGAGAAGAAAATGGTCTGGCTATGAGTGTCGGACCATTGAGGCCTAGTTATGAAGCAAATATTGACAAAATTGAAGGAGAAAAACAGTCCTGCAATAATAGTTGAAAACTTCAATATTACATTTACAATAATGGATAGAAAAAGCAGACAGAATATCAATAAGGAAATGAAGGATTTGAACAACACTATCAATTAATTGGACCTAACAGACATATACAGACTATTCCATCTATAATAAAGGCTATATATGAAAACCTCACCATTACATCTTACATAAAGGTGAAAGACTGTAAGTTTTTCCTCTAAGATCTGGAGCAAGACCTAAAACTATAAACTTCTTAGAAATAAAACATGGGCGAAATGCTTAACGACATCGAATTTGGCAATAATTTCTTATTTATGAAACAAAAGCACAGGAAATAAATGAAAAATATATAAATGGGACTTCATTAAAATGAAAAAGCTTTTGTACATCAAAGGCACTATTAACAGAGTAAACCATGGAATGGGAGAAACTATTTGGAAATCTTATATCTGACATAAGGTTAATATCCAGAATATATAAAGAAGTCCTACAACTCAATAATAACAAAAAAACAAATAACCTGACTAAAAATGGGCAAAGGATTTGAGCAGATATTTCTCCAAAAAATATATACAAATGGCCCCATGTGGAAAGATGCTCGACATCACCAATCATTACAGAAATGCAAAGTAAAACCATGAAATACCATATAACATCCATTATGATGTCTATTAAAAAAATTAATAAGTGTTGGTGAGGGTGTAGAGAAATTGGAACACTCATATAATGCTAGTGGGAATATAAAATGGTGTACCACTGCAGAAAATAGTTTGTCAGTTCCTCAAAAAGTGAAACATAGAATTACCATATAACACAGCAATTCCACTTCTGGATATATACTCCAAGGAACTTAAAGCAGAGACTCAAACAATACTTGTACACCAATATTCATAGCAGCATTTTCCTCAACAGCCAAAGCGGAAAGAACCCAAATGCCTGTCCATATGAATAGGTAGACAAAATGTGGTTTATACACACAATGGAATATTATTAAACCTAAAGAAAGAAAGCTCTGACACATACTACAACATGGGTGAAACTTGAAGATGTTATGCTAAGTGAAATAAGCCAGACACAAAAGGACATATATTGCAAAATTTCACTTATATAATGTACTTAGAGAAGTCAAATTTATAGAGACAGAAAGTAGGATGGTGGTATTCAGAATTAGGGATAGGAAGAAATGGGAGATCATTGTTTAATGTGTCTAATTTCAGTTGGGAAGATGAAAAAATACTGGACATGAATGATGGCGATGGTTTCACAATAATGTGAGTCTACTTAAAGCCACTAGACTGTATGCTTAAAATGGTTAATATGTTAAATTTTGTTATGTATATTTTACCTCAGATTTTTAAAAGCAACTATTTTAATCCCCAAAATGGGGTGGAGGAAATAAGGGTGCCTCCCACATTAAACAAAATGATATCTCTTGTAGACAAAGAGAACAAACATTTTCCCTATTTTTTTTTTGTTTTGAGTATTTCAATTTCTAAAATGTTTAGCAAAATGTTGAAGTTCATGCAGTAGGGTGATTTTTCTAGTCAATTTTTTGTTTATGTACAATATTTGCAGTTTCTGGCAGTAAGTCATCAAAAAGGTCAAAAGGGCACTAGAAATTTCAACATCCAAAGCTAATTTTGAGTATTGTTTAAAGGTATTGCCTAAGGAGACAGTTTCTCATATTTTAGTAATATCATGTTTTAGAGAGGCAATTTTTGAGTCCAAGTTGCATCTGAAGCCTCTTCATATGAAAGGGAACAGTAGGAATATTTTGTTATTCTTGTTTTAAGGTGTCTCTCAGATGAACAATTTGTTTATATTAAAGTTTTGTGAAAATGGCCATTGTAATTTTAAAATGTTCTTGGTGTAACTTGGCCATTTAGAAAGGTATACTGAAGAGTTAATATTATAGCAAGGAAACATAAATGAAGTAGGTGTTTGGTATTTAGATGGCAGTTTTAAATTGAAATACCTTGTAATAATGGCAAAGTGGCTATAAGAGTGGTGCTTATATGATATGTGTTTCTGCAGCCACAGCTCTTGATAAGGTAGGGAATGAAAGCTTCCTTCTTATTACAGTGAAGGGATGAAAATTAGGGCTCTACCCATATTCTCCGAGCCTCAGCACCTGGTGAAAGGAAGAGGGAGAGATTTTTTTGTGGTATTTACCTAGATGTGGGTAGAGCTATGGTCTGAATGTTTGTGACCTCCTAAAATTTATATTTTGAAATCCTGACCCCCAGAGATGATAATATTAGGAGGTGAGCCTTCAAGAAGAGCCTTAGGTCATGATTGTGGAACCCTCATGAATAGGATTAGTGCCTTATAAAAGAAGCTTCCAGAGATATCTGACCCCCTTTCCACTATGTTAGAATATAGCAGAGGAAGTTCTGGCTATGAACCAGGAAGGGGGCCCTTACCAGAAGGCAACCATGCTGGTACCTTGATATTGAACTATTCAGCCTCCAAAATAATGAGCAATAAATTTCTGTGTGTGTGTGTGTGTGTGTGTGTGTGTGTGTGTGTTTAACCTACCCAGTCTGTGGTATATACAAGTAGACACAAACAAGTAGGTATGGTCAAAATGTTTCTGTCCTGCTGGGATGCCCTCTTCCCTGCCTTTTGGCAGAAGAGAGCTGCCTTTTCTTGGGAGTAATTTTGTCTACATCTATTGGTATTATAAGTTATGTCTTCTGGGAAGTTGATTCTTTTATTATTATGTAATGCCTCCCCTTTATCCCTGATAAATTTTCTTGCTCTGAAGTCTGCTTTGTCTCAAATTAAAATAATTTTTCCAGCTTTCTTTTGATTAGTGTTAGCATGAAATATCCTTCCCCATCATTTACTCTGTGTCTTTATATCTAAAGTGGATTTCTTGTAGACAACATATAGTCGAATTGTGCCTTTTTTTTTTTTAATCCACTTTGACAGTATCTGGCTTTTAACTGGTGGATTTAGACCATCGATGTTTAAAGTTATTATTGATATAGTTGGATTAATATCTACCATATTTACTTTCTTTTTATTGTCTTTTTGTTTTTGGTCATCTACTATTTTCTGCCTTCTCTGGTTTAATTGAGCTATTTTTATGACTCCATTTTATCTCCTCTCTTAGTGTATCAATTATATTGATCTTTTAAGACATTTTTAGTGATTGTTTTGAGCTTGAAAATCACATTAATGACTAATCCAAGTCCTATTTCAAAGAACACAATACCACTTCATGGGGAGTGCAAGTACTTTATAAGAGAGTATTTCATTTCTTTCCTCTGTCCCTTTAACATTGCTGTCATTCATTTCACTTATCCATAGGATATGATTACTAAATACTTTATTGCTGTTATTTGGAACAAATGTTATCTGGAGAACTCACATAACTCAACAACAAAAACAACCCAATTAAAAAATAGGCAGAGGACCTGAACAGACACTTTTCCCAAGACATAAATGACATATGAAAAGATGCTCAACTTCACTACATCTTAGGGAAATGCAAATCAAAACCACAGTGAGCTATCACTTCACACTTAATAGAATGATTATGATCAACGGGAAAAGTGCCAGAGAGGTTGTGGGGAAAAGGGAGCCATTATACGCTGGTAGTGGGAATGTAAATTGGTACAGACACTATGGAAACATTATGGAGGTTCCTCGAAAAATTAGGAATAGAATTACCATGTGACCCAGCAATTCCTCTTTTGGATATCTACTAAAAACATTTGAAAACATTTATCCATAAAGATATATGTACCCCGATGCCCATAGAAGCATTATTTACATTGGCCAAGACATGGAAACAACCATAAGTTTTTCCATGGACATGAACAAGTTTAGTGGTTACCCATGGGAATGGGGGGAGTGGCGAGGTAGATAGGGTAAATATATAGTGACAAATGGAAATTTCACTTTGGGTGGTGAACACACAGTGCAATGTATATATGATGTAATATTGAACCATATGCTTGAAATCTATATAATTTTATTAACCAATGTCACACCAATAAATTTAATTTAAAAAAATAGAATTAAAAACTCCTAAAAATAAGAAAAATGAAAGATTTTATTTTACTTTCATTTATTGCTTCATTAATGTTCTTTTTTTAGGAGGTCCGAGCTTCTGACCTATATAATCCCCTTTTTTTGAAAAATTTAAAAAACATTTTTTTGCAAGTTAAGTCTTCTGCTGACAAATTCCCTCAATTTTTGTTTGTCTGAGAAGGTCTTTATTTCTCCTTTACTTTTGGAAGATAATTTTACTGAATACTGTTTCTCAAGCTCCTTCTCCCCTTTTTCTCCTTTTGTATTTCAATTATGCATTTATTACACCATTTGTTAATTATCCCTCAATTCTTAGATATTCTATTTTATTTTTTCATTCTTTTTTATCTTTGACTTTCATTTTGAAAAATTCCTATTGACATATCTCCAACCTCACTGATTCTTTCTTCAGTTGAATTCATAAATCAAAAACACTGTTATAGTGGCTTTTTTATTTCTAACATTTTCTTGTGAATCTTTCTTAGAGTTTCTATCTCTCTGCTTACATCACCCATCTATTCTTGCATGTTTCCCATGTTTTCCATTACATCCATTAGCATAGTTGGTTTAAGTTCCTGGTCTGACAATTTCAACCTCTCTGCCATATCTGAGTCGGTTTTGATACTTGCTTTATCTTTTAAACTATGATTTTGTTGTTCATTTTGTTATGTTTTGTTTGTATGCTTCGTGATTTTTTTTTTTTGAAAGCTAAACAAGATATACTGGGTAATAGTAGCTGACTAGGCCTTTAGTGTAAGGATTTATGTTTATCTGGCTAGGAATTAGGTTATGCTTAGAGTTTGCTGTAGCTATAGGCTAAAATTTCTTCTAGAGTCCTTAGTTTTATATTCTCTGTTGTGTAGAAGCCCAATTGATGTGACAGTAAAATATGTAAGAATATTCTATATTCTTTTATTAGGTCTCAGACTTTTAGTGAGTTAGTGCTCCTGGGCTGTGACCTTCACAAGTGTTCCTCATATTTTCATTCCCTTAAATGGATTAGGAAGGCTTGATGGAACTAGATTTGGGTATTTCCCTTCTCCCATGTGACAGGTTATAAAGGAATGGAGTTTGATGTTTCACCATGTGGAAGGCTAGAACAGGCAAAAGTTGGGTACCTCTCTTCCTCCAGGTCAGTTAGCCTTTGGTAAAATATTTTCTCTTGAAAACAGACCTTTTTAAGAAAGAAACAATGTACTGGGTATATTTCAAAAAAGTTACTCTTCCCCTTGCATTGCCAGAAGGATAAGAGGAATTTACTTAGGTCTTCACTGTGAGAACATAGCCAAGTTTCTGGAGGTAAAACTTGAAAAAGTGGGAGAAGGGGGTTCCTTTGGTTTTTTTTTTACTCTCAAACTTTTTCATAGTTATCCTCTGTCAATTTATTAATTACAGTTTAGTTTTTCTATACTGGTAGTGGTTTTTGCTGAGGTTTTCACTATTAAGCATCTACTCTGATAACTGTTGATTGTCTGTATCCACCTGTCTGTCTCTCCAATTCTTAAGGGCAGCAATTTAACCTATGACCTCAATTCTCAGCTGAATATAAGAGGAGTTTTTGATCTTTCCCTTGTCCTTAGGATCAAAATGATGACTTCCAAGCTCCTCACTTGCTCAAATGGAAGGAAAGGAAGTCGTGTTTTCTATTCTCTTCTCCTTCTTCTTCTTCTTCTTCTTCTTCTTCTTCTTCTTCTTCTTCTTCTTCTTCTTCTTCTTCTTCTCTTATCATGTCTCATGTCTCTCCTGATCCTCTCATTCTATCTTCTCCTCTCCTAATCCTTCTCCGCTCAGGCTCCGTCCTCTACTTTCGGATTAGCCTTCCTTCTCCTGCGTCTCCTTCCTTCTTTCTCCTTCTGCTATCCCTTCGCCTTATCATTCGACGGATCCTCTCCTTCTCCTCTCTTCTCCTTCTCCTCCTCCTCCTCCTCCTCCTCCTCCTCCTCCTCCTCCTCCTCCTCCTTTTTCTCGCCAATACCATACTGTCTTCACTAGTGTGCCTTTATATTAAGACTTGAAGTTAGGTAATGTCAATTATCTAATTTTGTTCTTTCTTTTTTAGTATTATGTTAACTATTCTGGGAATTTTGTCTTTCCATATACACTTCAGTCAAGCTGTGAAGAGCTGATAATCTATCAATATTGTCTTCCTATTCATACACATGAAATCACTCTCAATTTATAGTTTTCCTCAATGATCTTATATATCTTTTGTCAGATTTTTACATAGTATTTCATTTTTTGAGTGCTAATGTAAATGGTATTGTATTTTTAATTTCAAATTCCATTTGTTCATTGCCATAGGTAGGAAGACAATTAATTTTTGTATATTAACTTTGCATCCTACAATATTGCTATAACTGCAACATAGTTCCAGGAGTTTTTTGTTGTTGATGATGATGATTTTCTTGGATTTCTGCATAGACAATCATGTCATCTATGAACAGAGACAATTCTATTTTTTTCTTCCCAGTCTGCATCTTTTTCTTTTCTTGTCTTATTGCATTAGCTAGGACTCCCAGTACAATATTGAAAAGGACTGGCAAGAGGAAATATCCTTGCCTTGTACCTGATCTTAGCGGAAAAGCCTAAAGTTTCTCACCATTAAGTATGCTGTTAGCTGTAGGTGTTTCATAGATATTCTTTATCAAGTTGCGGAAGTTCTTTTCTATTCCTAGTTTACTAAGTGTTTTATCATAAACGAGTGCTAGATATTATTGATTTTTTCCCTGAATTTATTGACATAGTCATATGAGGGTTTTTTAGCCTATTGATGAAATGGATTGTATGCATTTATTTCCTGATGTTGAACTAGCCTTACATATCTGGAATAAATTCCCCCTTGGTTATGGTGTGTAATTCTATTTATACATTGTTGGATTCAATTTGCTTTTTTTTTGAGGATTTTTTTTAATCTAAGGTATTTTTCATGAAAGATATTACACTGTTTGTTTTCCTTTTTGTAATGTCATTATATGGTTTTGCTCTTAGGGTAATTCTGGCCTAATAGAATTATTTAGGAAGCATTTCCCCTGCTTTTAGTTTCTGTAAGAGAAAGTAGAGAGCAGGTATGTATATATTTTTTTCTTAAATGTTTCATAGAATTCATCGGTGAAACCTTCTAGACTTGTTTTGTTGTTTAGAAGGCTATTAATTATTGATTCAATTTCTTTAATAGGTATAATATTGTCAGGGCTGAGCTGATCGAGAAGGGATGGTTTCAGGGGTAAGACACCCAGTTGGAAGAATACACAAGAGGCTGACATGAGAATGAAATGGCAGACACCAACTTTATTGTGGGAAGCACAGTTCTATTATGAGAAGTGCAGTCTTTTGCGGGGAGTGGGCTTCTGCTTCTGCTCTTCTTCTGTTCCCCTTTTCTGTGCTCCCATTCTGCTTTCCAGGGGACCACATGGCTCCACACATATCAGAGTACAATAGTGGCATTCAGGCACAAATGTGTGATACAATAAGCTGAGAAAACTACAATAAGAAGAGAAAATTAAATCCAAAGTAAGAAGAAAAAAGATAATAAAAATAAGATCAGATATCAATGAAATTGAAAAAAGGATATTAATAGAAAAAATCAACAAAACCAAAAGCTTGTTTTATGAAATAATCAATAAAATTGATAAACCTCTATTCACGTTAACTAAGAAAAAAATACAGAGGACAAAAATAACTAAAATCAGAAATTAAAAAAGGAACATCATTAAAGACCCTGTGAACATTAAAAGGATAACGAAGGAATATTATGAACAACATTTTGTCCACAAATTTGATACCCTAGATGAAATGGACCAATTTCTTGAAAGATGCAAGCTGCCAAAACTCGCATGAGCAGAAATAGACAATCCGAATAAACTTATAACTATTAAAGTAATTGAATCAATAATTAATAACCTTCCAAATCAAAAACTCTAAGCCTAGATGGGTTTACTGGTGAATTCCAACAAATATTTAAGAAAGAAATGATACCAATTTTTTGCAAAGCCCGACACTAGCAGCAGCCCACTGTGGTTCCCATCATGGCCTCTCAAAGCACCTCTAAGGCCAGCATGGGTGGTGGCCCTCTGTGAATTGCCTGATGACACTTGCCAGCTGGCCCTGGGCAGTACACAGGCTGTGGCTGAACTTGGCCTGAAGTTGGGCCCTTCCCAGAAAGTCCTTGAGCTGGCAAACCCAGTGCCCTGCTTTGAATGGGACCAGAGCCAGCACACCACCCAGAGCTGCATCTCAGGAAGACACATCAGAAGGGTAGACTGGACAGCAACCAGACGCCTGCTAAAAATCCTGCTATATTGGGTCAGCCTCTCACTGGCCGGTTTTCACAACCAATCAGCTCAAGAGTACATTCTTCCCATTGACATGCAAACAACAACCAAGGCTCAACTACATCAGGAGGGCACACACAACTCACACAAAGGACACAGCTTGAGCACCTCACTTAGGTGACTAGGAAAAATTGACCCACTGGGCACCACAGGCATCTACTACGTAAAACCACTCTACTAAGACCAGGAGACTTAAGAGCTCCGCCTAATACATAGAAACAAATATAAGAATGCAGCAAAATGGGGAGACAGAGAAACATGTCCCACAGGGAATAACAGAACAGAGCTCCAGAAAAAGAACTAAACAAAATGGCGACAAGCAATCTACCAGATGCAGAGTTCAAAATACCGATTATAAGGATGCTCAATGAACTTAGAGGAACAGTAGATGAAATCAGGAAGAGCATTAACAATGTGAAAAAAATATAAAAATGAAGGTGGAAAGCATAAAAGGGAACCAGTCAGAAATGAAGAATATTTGAGATAACGAGTACATTAGAGGGAATCAACAGATTGGATAAAGTGGAGGATCAAATCAGCAATTTAGAGGATGGGGTAATGGAGGACACCCAATCAGAAAAGTAACAAGACAAAAGAATACCAAAAAAATGACAATACTTTAAGGGGCCTCTGGGGCACAACATCAAGAACAATAACATGTACATCATGAGGGTACCAGAAGGAGAAGACAGAGAGCAAGGAATTAAAAATGTATTTCAAGAAATAATGATGGGAGTAGTGAGAGATGGCCCCAGATCTCTCCTCTTGAAATGACAATAAGCTGAACATCAACAAATAACACCCAACCTGCACACAAGCACATCCAAGTGAGTGGTTTGTGCATAAGAACTTCCAGAGGTCATAACCATGGTGTCTGGTGGGGAGGGGGTACATTGGGAGGAACAAAGAAACTGCCTCTCACAGCTGGAGCTCTCTGAAGGAGGGGGTGAGGAGAAGTAGTGGCTGGTTTTCCAAACAGCCCTCCCTGAAGCATCTGTGAGCTCCACACAGTAGAGCCCAAGAATCAGGGAAGACAACGGAGTGGGGACTAGTGGTGGAGAGGCAACAGCTGGGTCTTAGCAGCCATGGTTGCAAAGCAGGAGGCTGAGGCACAGAGACTAGCAACAACTCCCACATACAACCCAGAGTGCACCTTACCCCTGCCCACATATCCTCCAGGATCGACAATGCAGAGCCCCAGAGGAATTTGAGCAAATGCTACCAAAACTGTCACTAACAGCGGTAGAGGCTGAGACTGAAGGGAGCAATCATAATTGAATATTTATAAGAAAAAATGCATTACTAAGTCTCAAAGTAGGGATCCAGTAGGCTTGGATGCCATCTACTGAAAAATCAAAAGAAAAACATCTTCTTAGCAACAGGCTAAAGAGAGAACCTTATATAATAAATCCCCTCTCTGGAAAAAAAAAAAAGCAGAATACATTTCTATTACTGCCAAGTCTGAGAAATAGTCCATTAAACACCATGAACAACCAAGGTGATAGGGCGGCTCAGAAAGAAAGAGAACAGGATATTAAGAACAGGGTATTATAAACTTGAACAATATGAAGAGAATTGTTATTGCAAGATGGAAATGAACATTCATCACACACAGGGATATTTGAGACAACAATAACAGAAACGGGAAGGAATCAAAGATCAAATTCACAAAGGGAAATGGAGATAAAATACATGCAGAAAAAAATGGATTAGTGTATGTGTGTGTGTGTGTGTGTGTAAAATCATCCTTTACATATTCTTATTGGTAACCACACACCAAAATCCAGAACTAAAGTACATAACAGAACAAGAAGGACAAATGACCATGGGGAAAATCCAAAAATCCCAACCAGAATAGCAGACAGAAATGCAAGGGCAAAGAAACAATGAAAACACCAAGCTACCAGAAAGTAAAAGATAAAATGGCTATAGGAAAACCTCATATTTCAATAATCATCTTAAAAATAAATGGCCTGAACTCACCAATAAAAAGGCACAGAGTTGCAGATTGAAAACAAAACTCAACCATATGCTGCCTCCAGGAGACACATCTCAGTTCCAAAGACAAATAGAGACTCAAAGTGAAAGGGTGGAAAATGATATTTCGAGCAAATGGCATTCAGAGAAAAGCAGGAGTAGCAGTACTAATATTGGATGAAATAGATTTCAAAATAAAAAAGATAAAGAAAGACACTGAGGGACGCTTCATAATCATGAAGGAAATCAAGCACCAAGAAGACATAACATCTTTTAACATCTATGCTCCCAATCAGGGAGCCCTGAAATATATAAAGCAATTACTAAGAAAACTAAAGGGAGAAACAGACCAAAACACTATCTAAGTAGGGGACCTAAATACCCAACTGTTAGATTTGGACCGAACATCCAAAGAGAAAATTAGTAAGAAAATAACAGTCTTGAATGATATATTAGACCAACTGGACATAATTGACATTTACAAAGTCTTTCATCAAAAAACAGCGCTTGTACATTCTTTTCTATTGCATATGGAACATTTTCAAGGATTGACCATATACTGGAACACAGAGATAGCCTCAACAAATATAAGAAGTTCAAAATCATACCAACCACATTCTCTGATAATAGTGCTTTGACCTGGAGATTAACCATAAAAAAAAAAAGGTAGGAAGAACCACAAATACATGGAGATTAAACAACATGCTATTGAAAAATGAGTGGGATAGAGAAGAAATAAAAAGAGAGATCAAGAGATACATAGAAAAGAATGATAATGATAGTACGACATACCAAACTTTTTGGACATGGCAAAAGTGGTAATAAGAGGACCGTTCACATCATTATAGGCCTATCTCCAGAAACAAGAATGAGCCCAAATAAACAACCTAATGCTTCATTTAAAAAAACTAGAAAAGGAAGAACAAATGAACCCTAAATAGAGCAGAAGGAAAGAAATAACCAAAATTAGAACAGAATTAAATGAAATTAAAACAAAAAATACAATAGAAAAAAAAGAAATTCAATAAAGAGCTGGTTCTTTGAGAAGTTTAATAAAATCAGCTATCCCCTGGCTGGACTCACTATAGAAAAATGGGAGAGGACACAAATAAACAAAATTAGGAATGAAAGAGAAGTTATTATAGATACCTCAGAAATACAAAGAATTATACAAGAATACTATGAAAAATTTTATAAAACTAAATTTAATAACCTAGAAGAATTGGACAAGTTCTTAGAAATATACAACCTTCCTAGAATAAATGAAGAAGAAATGGAAAATCTAACTAGATCCAACAGCAGTATGGAAATTGAAACAATCATCAAAAACCTACCAAAAAACAAAAGTCCAGGACCACATGGCTTCATCAGTGAATTCTCTTCAAACTCTTCCAAAATATCAGCAAGGAGTCAATACTTTCCAACTCATTTTATGAGGCCAATATTACCCCGATACCAAACCTGGTAAAGATAACATGAAAAAGAAAAGAACAGACCAATATCTCTCATGAACATAGATGCAAAAATCCTAAACACGATCTAAATATAGCAACATAGTAAAAAGATCCAAATATAGCAACATATTAAAAAAGATTATCAAGTGGGCTTCATCCCAGGGACACAGCAATGGTTTAACATATGCAAATCAATTAATGTGATATACCACATAAACAAAATAAAGAATAAGAATTGTATGGTCATATCAATAGATGCAGAAAAAGCCTTTGAAAAGTTACAGCATCCAGTTAAGATCAAAAGACTTAATATAATAGGTATAAAAGAAAATCACCTTAACATAATAAAGGCCATATAAGACAAACCCTCAGCCAACATTATACTTAATAGTGAAAAACTAAAAATCTTTCCTCTAAGATCAGGATGAAGATAAGACTGTTTACTATCACCTGTTATTCTATACAACATTGGAGGTCCTAGCAAGTGCAATCAGGCAAGAGAAAGATATAAAATTCACCCAAATAGGAAACGAAGAAGTCAAACTGTCACTATTTGTGGATAAAATGTTTTTCTACATAGAAAACCCCCAAAAGTTTACAAGAACCCTACTAGAAACAATAGCAAATACAGTAAATTTTCAGGATATAAAATCAATGTTCTAAAATCCTTAGTGTTGGGGGACAGGGTTGGGGGGTTGGGAGAATGCAGCGAAGGGTTAAAAAAATACAAGTTAGTGGTTGATAGTTGGTTGCAGGGATGAGGAGCACGATGTGGGGAGTGCTGTTGGCATTAATGTGGTGGCTGGGTGGAGGGCCCAGGGAGGGAGAGAGCAAATGGGCGGATCATTTTATGAACTATATAAATGTCTAACCGATGTACTGTAGACTTGAAACTAATTTAAATAAATAAATTAAAATAATCCTTAGTGTTCCTACTCTAATAATGAATTGACAGAAAAAGAAATGGAAAATAAAATTCCTTTTTCAATTACAACGACAACAACAACAACAACAACAAAATACCTAGGAATAAACCTAATGAAACATGTGAAGGACCTATATAATGAAAAATATAAGACCCTATTAAAAGAAATTGAAGAAGACACAAAGAAATGGATTGATATTCCACGTTCTTAAATTGGAAGAATCAACATGATTAAAGTGACCTTTTTACCTAAGTCATTATTCAGATTTAATGCAATCCTATCAAAATCCATTTGGCACTTTTTAAAGGAATAGAACAAAAAATCATCAGATTTGTATGGAAACACAAAAGACCCTGAATCGCCAAAGCCATCCTGAGAAAAAGAACGAAGCTAAAGGTATCGCTCTGCCTGACTTTAAATTATACTACAAAGCAACAATAATCAAAACGACATGGTATTGGAAGAAAAACAGAAACACAGACCTGTGGAATAGAATTGACAGTCCATAAGTAAACCCGTGTTTATATAGAGAAATAATTTTCGAGAAAGGAATCAAAAACGTACAGCGGAGAAAGGAAAGCCTCTTCAATAACCAGTGCTGGGAAAGCTGGGAAATCACCTGCAAAAGAACGAAACTAGACTGTTGTCTATCACCACACACCAAAATTAACTCGAAATACAAGTTAATTTATAAGACCTGAAACAATAAAAAGCATAGAAGAAAACATAGGAACTAAACCCATGGACCTTGGACTTAAAGGATTTTATGAATTTGACCTCAAAGTCCTAGGACATAAAAGCGAAAATAAATGAATGGGACTGTATCAAACTAAAATGCTTCTGTACAACAATAGAAACCATCGACAAGGCAAAGAGGCAATCATCTGAATGGGAAAATATATTTGCAAGCAATGCCTCTGATAGGGCCTGATATCCAAAATATACGAAGAACTCAATTCACTAACAAACAAAAATACCCCCAAACAATCCAATTTAAAAATGGGCAGAGGATCTGAACAGAAACATCTTCCAAGAAGACATACAAATGGCCAACAAATATATGTATAGATGCTTATTATCACTAGCTATTGGGAAATGCAAATCAAAACCACAATGAGATACCATCTCACACCTGTTAGAATAGCTGTTATCAACAGGACAAATAATAACAAGGGTTGGAGAGGATGAGGAAAAAAAAAGAACCCACATGCACTGCTGGTGGGACTGCAAATTGATACAGCCGCTATGGAAAACAGTATGGAGGTTCCTCAAAAAACTAAGAATTGATCTACCATATGATTTAGCAATCCCCCTACTGGGTATTTACCACAAAGACATTAAAACATTTATCCAAAAAGATATATGCACACTGTTGTTCATAGTAGCATTATTTACAGTGTCCAGGACCAAGAAACATCTAGAGTGTCCTAAAATAGATGACTCAATAAAGAAGATGTGGTACATATATACAATGGAATATTTCTCAGCTATAAGAAGCGATGATATGCTGCCATTGGTGACAACATAGGTGGATCTCGAGATAACTGAATGATGCCAGACAAAAAAAGTTGAAAACTACATGACATCACTTATATGTAGGATATAAATTTAAAAGCAGCAAAGAAACATAACAAACAAAGACTCATGGATATGGACAGTAAACTAGTGGTTACCAGAGGGTAATGAGGAGGGGAGAAGTAGTTGGAGTAAAAGTTTCAAATATGTGGTGACAGAAATCCAGCTATGGAGAGTGAACACACAAGGAAAAAAATATATTATATGTATATATAATATATAAATGTATAGCTTACTGTTGAATTGTACACTTGAAACATTGGGTTTTGTTAACCAATGTCACCAAAATAAATTAAAAAATAAAATTAAAGAAAAGAAAGAATGATAGAAAAGTTGTCTAACCTGATGAAGGAAATAGACATACTAGCCCACAAAGTGTAAAGAATCCCAAGATGAACCCAACGTGGCCTATACAAAGACACATCATAATTAAAATGCCAAAGATTAAAGATAAAAAAAAAAATCTTAAAAGTAGCATGAGAAAAGCAATTAGTTACCTATAAGGGAGCTCCCATAAGACCATCAGCTGATTTCTCAATAGAAACTTTGCAGGTCATAAGGGCTTGACACAAAATATTCAAAGTGATGAAAAGCTAGGACCTACAACCAAGATTACTGTACTTAGAAAAGTTATAATTTAGAATCAAAGGACAAATAAAGAGCTTTTCAGACAAAAAAAAAAAAAAAGCTAAAAATTTCATCATCACCAAGCCGCTATTATAAGAAATGTTAGAGAAACTTCTTTAAGAAGAAAAAAATGTATCAAAACATATGAATAAAGAATGGCAATAACTACATATCTATCAATAAGTACTTCAAATGAAAAATAATTAAATGTTCCAGTCAAAAGATAGGATAGCTGAATGAATAAGAAAACAAGACTCTTACATATGCTGCCTACCAAAGACTTATTTCAGATTAAACGACATACACAGACTAAAAGTAAAGCAATGGAAAAAGACATTTCATGGTGGACCTAGAGGGTAGTGTGCTGAGTAGAGTAAATCTACAGAGAAAGACAAATTCCATATGATTTCATGTACATATGGACTCTAAAGCACAAAGTTAAAAAACAAACAAACAAACAAACAAACTCATAGAAACAAAGAACATTTTGAGGGTTATGAGATGGGGGTGGTTTGTGGGGGGAGGTTGGTGAAAATGGGGGAAGGTACAAAATGTAATTGTGAAATAGCCCTGGAAATATAAAGGATAGAATAAGGAATATAGCCAATAGTACTGTAATAACTGTGTATGGGGTCAGATAGGTACTAGCTTTATTGGGATGATCACTTAGTGAGTTATATAGATGTCTTATCACTATGCTGTACATATGAAACTAATATAATATTATATGCCAACTATAATTGGAAAATAAAAAATATTATTTAAAAAACTTTATTTTTTAACTTGGTGAATTCTGCTAATATTTAAATTTTTTTCCATTTATATGAATGAGGGTTACTAATTTATATATTTTATTTGTTTGGTACTGTGGTTTTGGTGTTCAGGTAATACTGGCTTATTTCCGTTATGTATTCTGAAAGCAATTGTGTAGAATTTAATTTTTAAGTACTATTGCAATTTTCCATTGAAGACATCTGGGCCTGAAGATTTAATTTTTAGTTGTTTTAAATTTTGACTTTAATTTCAAGGCTACTGAACAAGTCTATATAATGTGAAATTTGTTGGAGTTTGTGCTTCTTGAAGAATTGGTGCATTTTATCTAAGTTTTTAAAGTTATGTGTGTAGAGTTGCTTTTGTTACTTTTATTTCTTTGATATCCGCAGAGTCTGCAGTGGTATCTCCTTTTTCATTCTTGATATTGCTTATTTATGTCGCCTATAGAGGCTTGTCAATTTTATTTACCTTTCCATAAATAAACTTCTTGTTTTGTTTTGTTTTTCTTCTTCAAGCTTCTTGTTTTGAACAATCTTCTTGTTTTGTTGTTTTTCTTTTTCAATTAAAATTGTTTTTTGTTCTTATCTTTATATATATTTTTCTTCTTGCTTTAGGGTTTTGTTGTTGTTGCTCTTTTTCTATTTTACTGAGGTGGGGGTCTTACATTATCGATTCGAGAATTTTCTTCCTTTCTACTGTAAATCTTTAGCCTTAAAAAATTTCCTCTCACCACTGCTTTAGCTGCAACTCACATTTTGATATCTGTACTTTTGTTTTCATTCACTTGAATGCATTTTAAAAACAACCTTGAAACTTTCCCTTTGACTCATGGATTGTTTAGATTGTGTTGCTTAATTTCCAAGTGTTAATTTTCTATTGTCTTTGTAGTACTGATTTCTAGTTTGATGTTATTGTGTTCAGAGTCTGTATGACTTTGGTTCTATTAAGTTTGATGAGTTATGTTTTATGTCCCAGATCATGTTATAACTTGGTAAATGATCCATAGGTGCTTGAATAGAATGTATGCTCTGTTTTAGAGTGGAGAGTTTTATAACTGCTAATTAGATCTTATTGGTTGATTGTGTTTTGAATCCACAGACTCCACAGGGAAAGACCTGAGTGAGGCTTGCGGAGATGGTTTCTGCTTGTTTCCCCGGCTTAGTCTCACAGTACATACCTCTCTCTACTCCATCTTGCCTCCTGACTACTCTCAGCTACAAAGTCTCAGCATCACTTCAACATGGCTACCCGCAGCCTGCGTGACTACAAGAGCGTCGCCATATTGGCGCCGACTGGTAGCCATTTAGCGGTGAGGGAGCAGGGCAGGGGGCGGAATTTAGCAGAGCGCCATGTTGAGTACTGGCAATGTTCATTTTAGGAGCCGGTACTGAGCATGCGCTCACAAAGGTTGCAAGGAAAGGAATTCCCGCACAGCCTGGGAGGGGTCAAGAAAGAGGGACCTCGATCCGGTTTTTAGTACTTGTAATTATAGATACTGCCTGAGGCAAATGACCGCTGTCCTGTGAGATCATGGGTGAGGAGCAGGTAAGTGCAGGAATAATGGGAGTAGTTGGGGCTGCGTGAAGAAGCATCTTTGATTGTCCCTGATGAGCAAGCTGGTCCGTGATGGGGGCGATCAGTAGGTGGAATAATGGGGGTTAGTGTGTTCGTGATGGTGGATCCCGGCGGAAAGCTGGGATCTGTGCGAATTTTGATGGTGAATCTGTGGGTGGAGTGATAGGGTCTGTGGGATTCCTGTGGAGGACACCTGTGGGGTTGAGTAATGAGGGATCCCAGGATTGAGTGATGCTAGATGTTTTTATTATTATCATTTCCTCTCTTATACGTATAGACCTGTATCTCTTTCTCATTTATTTTCATGGTACGTTTCACGAGAGATTTAAAAAATATATTGCTATTGGGGTACCATATAATTTTCCATGTACTATATTTTGTTCCCTTTTATATCTAGATTGTAGTTACTTTGTCATTCATAATATAATATTTATGTATCATTTTTCTTTTTTTATTAGGCATCTCAAGATTTATTTTATTCACCATTTTGAAGTACCGGTTGTCTTTCTACTCCCTACTCTTTTAATATTAATTTTAGTTTCTATATTTGGATATATATATATTTATATAAATTGTCATTCACTCCGTTATTTCCCAAGTTTTATACTGGATACATTTAGAGGTGTAATGTTTTTCTAAATGCATCTTTATCTATGAAATGTATAACTTCAATTTTGTGTTCCACTTTGATTCTGAGTTGTTTAGGAAAGTTTACTTTAAAATTATTATGGTATGCTTAATTGTTTAATTTTATTTTATTGTCATAAAATGTAGCCTGCAAAGTGTCATCTTTGAAAAGTTAATCAAGATTTTCTTTGAAGGCAAATTGCTCAAGGAACTTGTTCAGTGGTTATAAGAGAAAGGGTATATTTTTTGTTTGTATAGTGCAAAGTTCTTTTTATGTATATTAAGTATAGCCTGTTTGTACGTTTCAAATCTTTTTCTTTCCTTTTTTGGTATATTTGAATCATATTCTGAAAGAGATATAATAATAGTCTCTCACTAATAATTCACTTTGTAGTTATGTGTTTTTTGCTAATTTTATTTGTGTGCTTGGAGTGAGACATATATACATCTAATGGTAAGTGCATTTTGTATTATCTCTTCATGTATTGGATACTATTATTATAGGCTACCTCTTTTCAACGAAAACCTCTTTCACCTGAATTTCAATTTGATATTTACATTACCATCCCCAAATAGTTTCTATTTGTCAGGATAATTTTATGTCTTTAGTGTAATAATAATTTACTTGATTTTAAGCCTCCCATTTTAATGTTTACTATTTATTTTAACTTATTATTTTCTGCTTATCCTTTTCTTTTTTGTACTTACATTGGATTGATGAAATTTCTGCTCGTTATTTCCATCTACACCCCATATAATCTCCATTTTTTCCTGAGATAATTAGAAATATTGCGTCATAGGATATTATTAATTTTCCCTTTAATGACCTTCATATTACATCATCATCGTTATCTTTTTTTTTAATATAATTATATAGCTCTTGCAAATATTGCTAAGCAGTATTTTTCTTTTTGAGATTTTTTTCATGTAATTCATTCTACATTTATTTGGAATAATTTTTTTGGTATTTTCCTCAGGTAAAGATAGAGGTACTCTGCCAGTGCTTTTATTTCTGAAAATGTCTTTGTCTGGCCTTAACAGAGAAGTGTTTTTTAGATGCTGTTTATGATACCATTTAGCTTTCATTACAGCAGATAAGGCATCTTGATTTTCTTAATTCTTTCTCTGTAAATCCGTTCTTTTCCATATGCCTTAGATTTAAAATTGTTTAGATTTTAAAATTTATCTTTAAAAGTCAAAAATATTTCTAGATTTGTCTTTTGATTAGATTCTTTGTGTGTGTGTGTGTGTGTGTGTGTGTGTGTGTGTGTCTAAGTATGTGGTACAAGCCTAGTGGTTTGATTGGTGGGATGTGTGCTTGGATGTTCTCTCAGGGCTCATTGCAGATGCAGATGCATGATGGGTAGTGATAAAAGTGTGGAGGCCAGTAATGGGGCATGTGATATTGTGATATGATAAGAAATATATACTTGGGTCTTCATCCATGGTTTCCAGCATATAGCTCCTAAAATCTTTGTAAGTGGTAAGGTTTATAGGGGCATCTTTTGTTTCTGGTTCCTGAAATAGCTCCAGAGGTGAAAATGGGTGTTTTTTGTTGTTGTTGTTTTTGGGGTTTTTTTTTGTTATTTATAATAAGTTCCTTTAGATCATACCTGAGTTTTATGTTAATGAAGTAATTTTTGGAAAGCTCCAGACAACAACTGGATAGATGCTCATTGCCAGGGGAACCAACTATGGATTAGCAGTTGGGAACTTGAACCCCACCCCCCGCTAGAGGTTGAATCAATATCTACTGGCCAGTTATATATAATCAATCATATGTATATAATGAAGCTTTCATAAAACCCGAAAAGGTGGAGTTTGGAGAGCTTTTAGATTGAATGCTCAGAGAGGATGGGGGAGTGGTGTAATCTCTCCTACATACCTTGTATTATGCATCTCTTCCATCTGGCTGTTCCTGAGTTATTTTATAATAAATTGGTAATATAGTAAGTTAAATGTTTTCCTGAATTCTGTGAACTACTCTAGAAAATAAATGGAATCTGAGGAGGGGGGTCCTGGGAATCCCTGATTTATAGCCATTTGGTCAGAAGCACAGTTAACCTGGATTTGCTATTGACAGCTGAAGTTGTGGTGGAGATAGTCTTATGGTACTATGGTCTTTAACCTGTGTGATCTGATGCCAAGTCCAAGTAGGAGTTGTCAGAATTGAGTTAAATTGTAAAATAACCAGTGGTTGTAGAATTGCTTGGTGTTGCCCCCCCCCCCCCCCACACTACACACACACTAGTGGTCAGAAGTATTGAGAGTAGAGGAAGAAAACACACACAATGTTGTGGCACATTCAAATCTAAGACCCACGGAGCCAATTGAGATTAATTATGAGCCTTTATTAGCTGACTGGCGACTGACTCTCCCCACTAGAGAATCAGCCCCAAGCTTCCAGAGGAGGTAGCTTATAAAGCCTAAAACCACATCAGGCAAGCAGGTTTACAGAAGCATAAGTTAGCCATTAGTATATCTTTGCACAGGATATCTCCTAGAACTACACCCTGGTTAAACATTAAACAAGCAGGCAGATTATAGAAGCAGAAGTTGGCTGTTATCGTCTGGTACAAAGATATATTGTTTCTGGGGGACTCTTAAATCTTATAGCAAATAGGGCCTGGTAGACAGTTCTGTTATCTGCATCCTGGCAGTGATGTTGTTTTTTTTTTACTTGGGAACTGGTACTTGAAGATATCACTCCCTGTCTTGTCTTTGTGACTAGCTTACTGGAGAATTTTCCACTTTTACAACAGGAGTTTTTTTCCTTTACAGGACATGGGATTGATTGGTGGAGAGCCTGGACCATGAGGGTAGAGGTTTTGCAGGCTCTGGTCAGGGAGTGTAGAATGAGTGATTTGGGGCCTGTGGACAGCAGGATGTGGGAACCAGTGATTCTGAGGCATGTGTAAGGGCTCCAGGGGTAGTCATTGTGCAGTGATTGACAGTTGAGCAGATTGAGGAGTGGGAGTGAGGAACTGGTGATGACTTGAGGGGCCTATGAAGTCCGCTGATGTTTGATAATTGCATCATTCTATGTGGATTACTAATTTTGTAATAATTACTGATTTTTGTAATAATAGCTAATATTTAATGAGCGCTTATGTGCCACACATGGGCCTTTCAAGTATTATAAAATAGGTTTGTTTATATAAAAAAAGCAAAGATGAAACTGAGACTGAAGTGAGTCCAGATTGTCTCAGCTAGAGGGTAGAATTGCTGAGAAGAAATGTATATTGATTTGGCTTCACACCTCATATATTTCCTCTGTGCCACCAGGTTCCACACTAATCGATGCACTCCCGGGAAGTGGCTGAGTACCTGTCATGGTGTGGCATTCTCTGCAGAATCCCTTTGTGATTCCACAAAGTCTTGAGGTTAGATCGCTTAGTTGAGCCTTCAGGATCCCTTTTTCAGACTTCAGCCCACATTGGTGCAATGTATGGTAGTCTTTGGATTCTCTTAGCCAGGGGCTCCTGGGAAAATTGGAGTTGTTAAGATACACAGAAGTGAGGCCCAGTGTGAACACGTTAACCAAGGAGAGCTTGTCCCATAGACAAGAATCCAGCTCAGAGTCTGGCTCCACAGGAATGTGACAGCTCCTTTTCTTGTAGAAATGTTGTAAAACAAGACAGGTGAAAAACCAAGCACCACTCAGAGAGTTGGAGAACTCAGATTTATTATGCCAGTGGTCTCAGAAGAGCTGGCGTTCTGAATATCTGGGCACGGAACTCAGTTGCAACATTGCTTATATAGAACTTATTTGGCATGGGCTGATTGGTTAATTTGTCCTCAGACTGTTACAAAGTGCAGGAGTTTCTATGGTTTCAGGTAGTTCCAAAGAGATACAAAGCAAAGGAATTGCTAGGGGGTACAGGCAGTTACATTTGTTGCTTAGAGCAAGCCAAAGGGAGGATGAGTTTTTAGTTACTTTTGAGTACGGTCTATGCAGCAAGCATATCTGCAGAAGCAGAACAAAGAGCTGATTAGTTTTTTGAGTGCAAATTCCTCTTCACTTTGAGGAGAGGGAAAGGGGAGGCCCAGAAGCAGAAATTTTCTCAGAGCAGTACTTGCTAAAACAAAGCACGATTCTTTTTCGGTGTGAACAGTGCATGGCATTTGTCAAAATAATAATAATAACAACTTTTTAAGACTTACTATGAAAATATCAAAAATGCAAAAGTAGAGCAAGTGGTATAATGAGCTCACATTGATGAGCTTCCACAATTATAAGCTCATGCCCTCCAATTGTTTGTCATTTATACTTCCATTCCCCCACATTTTGGCTCTTCTGCTGGTTTATTTTAAGCACATCTCACTGTTATCTTATCCATAAATATTCCAATATATAAATGTAAAAAAAAAAAAAAACCACTTTTAATAAAATTAGCCACAGTGCTATTATCCTACTGAAAAGGGTTTCTGAATCCATTTCCAACATCTGTGTGTGTGTGTGTGCGTGTGTGTGTGTGTGTGTGTGGTGGGGGGCCAGGGGTGGGTCACACAATACTAAGCAATTCTTAAGACACCTGCAGGATGTCCAAAGAGTTCAGCTCAGTTTTTTTACTACCTAGCATTAGATTCCACAGGTTAAGTGTTTAATCCTATAAGACTGTCCCCCTTGCCCAACCCCTTGGACTTCAGATGCCAGTTGTAAGCCCAGGTTGTTACTGTGCTTCTCTTCCACTAGTGGCTATGATACAGGATGGGGCGAATTCTCCCAACTGGGAACTCGAGTCCTGCATTGAGAGAGAGAGTGAGGGTCCTTGACTGCATGTAGGAAAAAATTCAAGCGCACGTCAGAGTTAGAGGCAAGAGGAGAGTTTATTAGAGAAGAAATAATGTTCCATGCACAGAATGTGGTCTCCTCTCTGATACAGGGAAGAAGAAAGCCCCTGAGTATTTGAGGAATTTGGTTTATATGTGATTTTAAGTTTCTATGAATTACACCTTAAAGACATTTCCCTATTTTCCTTTAATGGTATAGGCATGCAGCGTGAAAGGTGCACTAGCAATCTGAGCTTTTTTTCTATAGATTCCCCATAGTTTGGCTGTAGAGAATGAATGGTTGGGTCAGTTTTGTGTAGTGTATGACTTAAAGAATCTGTTTTCCTGTTTTCTTTTCATGTGTGAGTAGTTTGTTGCTAATCCTAGCAGGAATATTCCTTTCTTCGGTAGGCTTCCTGTGGTCTGTTAACACATTGCAGGCTTTGAATACAACTTGGTTTAATCTGGATAGTTTTCATGCCTCTTCCCTATGTAAACTACCTGTTAGAGATTCAAATGACCCTCTCCTTGGGTTTAATTAATTTGCTAGAATGTTCATGGAACTCAGGAAAACTGACTTACTCCCTAGATTACTGATTTATTACAAAGGATATGAAAGGATACAAATCAATAGCCAGATGAAGAGATACATAGGGCAAGATATGCAGGAAAAAGCACAGTTTCCATGCTCTCTCTGGGCATGCCACTCTCCCAGCACCTCTATGTGTTCACCAACCCAGAAACTCTCTGAACCCTGTCTTGGTTTTTTATTGAGACTAAATTACATATAGCACGGTTGATTAAATTATTGGCCATTGGTGATAGCTTTAACTCCAGCCTCTCCCCTTCAAGAGATGGGGGTGGAAATGAAAGTTTCAACCTTTTAATCATTTGGTTGGTTCCCCTGGCAACCAGCCCCCATCCTCATGTGCTTCCCAAAATCACCTCATTTATGTAACAAAAGACATCTTTATCACTCTCAATACTTAGAACATTCCAAGGGTTTGGGGAACTGTGAGCCAGAAATGGAGACAAAGACCAAACATGTATTTCTAATTATAAATCAAAATATTACAGTCTACCCTCTAGGCTTTGAATGTGATTTTTTTTTTAAGCAAAATACTCATAAAGTTCAGATGATACTAGCACATTACTAGAATCCCATTCAGTCATTAATAACTATTCAGTCCATCATCAGATCTTATGAAAATGTCTTCTAGGGCAAGGACACTCAGGTTTGTCCGTTTGATCTTGTCATGTTCCAAAAGCAGGAGTGGCTTCACTCTTTCAGGTATCTGGTATAATTGAGCTGAGAGACAGAATTATCTCTTTTTCTGAACCTTTCGAGGTTATATCAGATTTCCCTTGTATCAATAAAATGCTTAGTCTCTCTGACTCCATCTTGTTTAGGCTTGCTTTTTCCCCCATGTCCTTCAGGATAATCACTTCTGTTTAATCTTGCATATAGACATATTCATCATTAGAGGAATTCTGCTTGTGGCTTGAGTTTTACAAAAACAGTCTCTCCTATTTCCCTTTCTGTGGACACAAAAGAAGTCTGAACTCTGTACTTTCTTAAGATGGATCTGAGGTGCCACTTGAGTTCCCATCTTATCTGTTGGCACCTTCTCAATCAATAAAGCTTTCCTTATTCCAAACTTTGGTGTTTTGAGTTTTGGCCTTTTGAAATGTTAGGCACACAGACTTTGGACTGGTAACAATTTGGAAACCTTTATCCTAGAGCTGGTACCCATAACAGATCAGTCCTGGCTCTGGTTCCCTTATGTGAGTCCTGAGCAGCTGCTAAGGCTATTTTGCCTTGTAGGTGCCGGAGAGACTTTCCCCAGCAGACGCTGGCTGCCCTCAGCACATGGCTTGTTTGAACTAAGGAAATGTTTTTAGACTTCGGTCCATCATCTGGGGTAAGCTGCTCTGGTGTGTGCAGCTGAGAATTCTTCCTTTCTATCTAGGCTTTCTCCCCCTGGGACAAAGCCATTGCATTTTGGTCGCCACCACTTGAGAGTAGGATCAGGATTATTGGACTCTCCCCATTTGTTTGTTGTGTGTCTCTGCAAGCCAGCCTTGATTTGGAAGTAGAGTAAATGATCCTTGTGTGTACTATTGGGAATTCCCTTCCCCTCTGTTTGGGATAAGCCTAGGATAAGCCAATTTGTTTGTGTTTGGGGTAGCCTGTTGGAGAGGGCAAGAGTTGTAGGACTTGTACTTGATTTATGGATTGGTTCATTTGCTTTTGACCATTTGAATTTGAAATTTGTAACTTGCTTGATAAGGAGAGTACTGAGGCTTGGTTAGGAGAGTACTCAGTTTGTCATCTTTTGTGTCATTTATGTGTTGATCCGAGTTTTCTTCTTCCACTATTGGTTTGGTAGTAACAAATAAAATGGTGTTTGTGTGTACTTCGCTTTGCTTGGAAGTAAGAAGTAAAATGGCATCTGAGGCTTCTTCCCCTCCCCCACTAATCTTCTTCATCTCCAGACATGTGGTAGCTGCCATCTTATCCTCAGGCTTCATCCCATCCCATCTTCTAAGAAAATCTGCCAGTTTAAATTTAGGCAATCTGAAGCTACTCCTTTTACTCTCTGAGCTTTCCAACTTTATTGTGCGCACTCACTTCTGTTTATGTTTGTCGACAAGTCCATATTAAGGGGCAACCTTGAAAGGATCTCGGGCCTCTTGGAGACAATGAAATGCATTCTTTAATTATAAATTAATTTTAAAATGGCTTTAAAGGAATTCTTACAGCATGCAAAGCTTTAGTTATCAAAATCACACAGTTTTGCATTGTATCTGGGATGCAAAAGCTGGCATTTAAAAATGAAAGCTATGAGATCTATGCCTGTGTTTATCTGTATGTTAATATATGCTTATGTACGTAATAGCATATTTCTGTTATCGGGACTACAAAGGGATCTGTCTGCCTGTTGACGTCTAAAAGAGAAGATACATACCTACAACTTTCGAAGCAAAGAAAGTGTTGTGGTGTGATCAAATCCAAGACCCACAGAGCCAATCGAGATGAATTATGAGCCTTTATTAGCCAGCCGGCAACTGACTCTCTACCATGCAGGGTTAGAAGAGATCAGCCTCGAGCTCCCAGAAGAGGCAGTTTATATAGCCACCAGCACATCCCTGAGCAGATCACCACACCCTGGTTAACAGTTGACCGTTAGCATATCCTTGATCAGATTACCACACCCTGGTTAACAGAATCAGATGTAAATCTTTAATGCTGGCTTACTGGAAAATTGTCCACCCATAACATTCCCCACTGGTTTTCTAGGGGAATTCAAATCATTGAACAGTAGGTCTAATCCTCTCCTACTCTGTCAGACCTCACCTAAAGCCATACAAAGACCCCCTCACTTTAGGACAGTCCAGACTGGACCCTTGACAGTCTTATTTTTAGTGAGTCCTCTGTCTGATGCAGGGTCCATTGTTCTGATGTCTGTGGTGGATGCGCAGCCTTGATTCTGGTACAGTGAATCCAATGACGGTGTCCAGTACCTTGACCACGGTGGGTGTTGTGAGGATGACAGGAAAAGGTCTGTCCCAGTGGGGCTCAAAAGAAGCACGCTGTACCTTTCTAACCCAGACCCAGTTGCTTGGAGCATGGTTGTGTGGCTAGACTGGATGCCGAGCAGCTGTTCTGGTGGCAGAGACCAGTTGGTGGGTCTCCTGTCATGCGAGAGAGAGAGCTTGCAAAGATTTAAGCAGTGAAAAATTATGAATTTCTGGTAGCTTTTCCTCCCCTAGCTTGGGGAGGAGAGACAGAGGTCTTCCAAACATTATTTCATAAGGCATGAAGCCCTTACAATAGGGTGTGCACCATTCCCTTAAAAAGGCAAAGGGGAGGAGACTCACCCAGTTTTCGCTAGTTTCTAGCTTGAACTTAGTTAAGGTTTCTTTCAAGGTCCTATTCATCCTTTCTATCTGTCCTGAACTTTGAGACCTATAAATGCAATGCAATTTCCAATCGATTCCTAACGCCTTTGCTAGAGATTGGCTGGTCTGGGTGATGAACGCCGGGCCATTGTCGGACCCCAGTGTTAAGGGCAGGTCAAATCGAGGCACTATTTCTGAGACTAATTTCTTTGCTACTACCTGAGTGGTCTCCTGCTTTGTAGGGAAGGCTTCAGTCCGTCCCGAGTAGGTGTCTGTGAACACAAGCAAGTACCCGAATCTGAAGTTTCCCGGGCTGACCTCAGTGAAATCCAACTCCTGGTGCTTGTCCACGAAGTCTCGTCCCTTGAAGGGCTCTGGATTCACCTGTGTGCAGATGTGGCACCGGGCTGATATCTGCTTGGCCATTCGTTGCTGCCCCAGAATGTAATAGTTTCTTTTTAACAGTTCAGTTAACTTGGTTCCTCCCAAGTGAGCGCTCTGGTGACCCTTACTCCTTTTGAGATGAAGCTACTCCCATCCGTAAATAGAGTAGCATCCAGATTCAGCCAAGGGCTGTCTTTCAGGTCGAGTCTGGTGCAGGTGATGTTCTTTAGGACCTCAAGGCAGTCATGCAGGGGTTGGCAAGGGTCATTGTCAGGCAGTAGGGTAGCTGGGTTGAGTGTGGTAGTTTTCAGTAACTGTATGTGAGGTGGGTTGAGAAGCAGGACCTGATACTGGGTGATCCGAGCATTGGAAATCCACCGGTCCGGTGTACCTGATCCGACAGTCAGTTCAATATGCCCTTCCTTGAAGGAAATTGTGGCCTGTAACTTCTGTAGCAAGTCTCTACCCAGCAGCGGGTACGGGCATTCTGGTATAACTAGAAATGAATGGGTAATTGTTGCTTTTCCTAGATCTGTTATCCTGGCTTGGGTCCAAGGGTAAGATTTCCCTTGTCCAGTGGCCCCTTGTATAAGTGTCTTTTCCTTTGAGAGTGGGCCCTGGGCCCTTTGTAGGACAGAGTAGGTAGCTCCTGTGTCCACCAAAAAGTTCACAGGCTTGCCCCCGACTTGTAAAGTTACCCTGGGCTGCCGGGGGCTCATAATGTAAGAGCCCTGACCTCTTCGTTCTGCATCCTCAAAAAGAATGAGGGGGGCCTTCTTTTGGGGGGCTTGTCCTATTTTTAGGGCACTCGTTCTTCCAATGCCCCTTTTTCTTGCAATACGTGCATTGGTCCTTCTCTAACCTGACTCTCCTGGGTCCACTGTTCACCCTGGCTGCCTGTTTTCGGCCTCTGCCTTTACCTGGCGTTCCCTTTGGCTGGGCTCCTTGCATGATTGCAAGCATGACCTTGGTTATCTTCTTAGTCTGCACTATATCTACGTCATCTCTATTGTTGAATACTCGTTGGGCTATCTTGACCAGCTCAGACAGGTTCCTCCTTCAAACCCTTCCATCCTCTGCAATTTCCTTCTAATATCTGGGGCCAACTGACTGACAAAGGCTAAATTCACAGCCCTCTTATTATTAGGGTCCTCCGGGTCAATAGGGGTATATAACCGTTACGACTCTAAGAGTCGTTCCAGGAACGCCGCTGGCGACTCATCCTTAGTTTGGATGACCTCACTTACCTTAGATAAGTTAGTGGGTCGTCAGGCGGCAGACCAGATGCCCTGGAGCAGAAGCTGGTGATACCGTTGGAGAGCCTCCTTACCTTGGTCGGTGTTGGGGTCCCAAGGCAGATGGGTGTTCAGGAGAACCTGTTGGATGCATGTTGGGTTGCTGGAAGGCTGCCCATTGGGCTCTAACACCACTTTTGCAGCCTCACTCTGGATCCGCTCCCGCTCCTCTGAGGTAAACAGGATTTAGAGGAGTTCCTGACAGTCATCCCAGGTCGGCTGGTGGGTAAAGAAAATAGTCTCTAGGAGAGAGGTTAATCCCTGGGGTTTCTCCGAGAATGAGGGGTTCTGGTGTTTCCAATTGTACAGATCGCTGGTGGAGAAAGAGACATAGACCATCAATGGTTTCTGGGTTTCTCCCCCAACTAGGGGAACCAATCGCCGGAGTGGGGCCAGGACTGCTGTCCGGTTCAACAAGTCAGGGACAGTATCAGGGTATTGTCGGGGCTGGTACACAACCCCAGTGCGGGTGTGGGGAGGACTCAGGAGAGGTTCTGCCTCCCTGTTAGATGGAGATAGGACCGGGTCATAAGGGGCGTAAGGGCGAGGGTTAGTGATCTCAGGGTCCTCAGGGGGCGCCTGTAAGACAGAGTAAATAGGGTTAGGTCTTTGTCTGGACAGTTTCTCTTTTTGCTCCTTTGGTGTAGAGGAAAGGACAGACCTGGGAGTCGTCTTTGATTCTTTTCCGTTGCGGCAGTCCTTCAAATGCTTGGGGGCATCAGAAACAATATCGATCCACACATCGATATATGGAGCCTGATCAGGGTGGCCAGGATTTCTGTAGATAATATTCCGCACCCGAAAGGCTGTTTGCAGGTTGAGGGACCCCTCTGATGGCCACCCTGCTCCAAATGTGGGCCAATCTAACTGGCAGAACCTCTGGAGGTCAAAGGGAGTGACACAGGCTCTGTAGGCATGGGCTCATCTCCTGAAATCCTTAAAAATGATTAAGGAGGCACTGAAGGGGGGTAGGATGATGTGAGGAAGAAGCTTGACTCATGTTAATAAAAACAGGCAAGACCCCCACAAAAGCCAGGGCCAGGATCAGCTTCTGACCTAGCGTCCAATCGGACGGGGCCACGGAGGCCAGATCTAAGGAAAGAATTAAAATACCACGCATCGATATATGGAGTATGCTTATGAAAGCCAAGGCAACAAGAAGGTAACAGTGCATTTTGACCAGTCCAGACGGATAGACACAATACAGACAGACAAAACAGACTACAAGTAACACAAAACACTAGCGTATCAGGCAGGTACTGGGTCGGGATCTGACGTCTCAGACCTGACCGTACTAGGGAAGTTGTGTTGCGTCCAGCCTTCCACTAGTTCTTAGGGCCCACAGACAGGAACAGGTCTAAGCTCAGGCTTAGACAAACTCCAGGGCTTACCAGCAGACAGATCTAAGCTGAAACTTAGACGTACCAGTTGGTCTAATGTATCATTTAAGGATGTTATTTCCATATAGATTTTCTGTTTGGATGATCTGTCTATATCTGACAGTGGGGTATTATGTCCCCTACTATGATAGGGTTTCTCCCTTTAGTTAGTAATTGCTTTACTAACAGATTGGGAGCATAGGTAAGTAATAAGTGTTATATCTTCTTAGTACATGATTCCCTTCATCATTATGAAGTGTCCCTCTGTATGTTTCTTTAACTTTTTAATTTTGAAATCTATTTCGTCCGATTTTAGTACTGCCAGTCCCACTTTTCTCTGAATGCCATTTGCTTGAAATATCATTTTCCACCCTTTCACTTTGAGTCTGTATTTGTGTTTGGAACTAAGATGTGTCTCCTGGAGGCAGCATATGGTTGGGTTTTGTTTTTTCATTCAACTGCAATTGTGTCTTTTTATTGGTGAGTTCAGTCCATTTACATTTAGGGTGATTATTGAAATCTGAGGTCTTCTTATAGCCATTTTATCTTTTGCTTTCTGGTTGTTTGGTGTTTCCATTACTTTCTTGTCCTTGTGTGTCTGTTCTTTTATTCTGATTGGGTTTGGTGGGTTTTGCCTCTGGTCCTTCTTATTTTATGTTATAGACTTCAGTTCTAAATCTTTGGTGTGCGGTTACCATTACGAATATGAAAAGGATAGCTGTATATATACAGTTGTCCCTTTTCTTTCCGTGTGCCTTATCTCCATTCCCCTTTGTGAATTCGGTTCTTTGAATCCTCCCCTTTTCAGTCATTGTCTAAATTTGTCCCTATGTGTGCTGAATGTTCATTAGTATCTTGCTATAGCAAATCTCTTCTTATTTTAATCTTATAATGCCCTGCTCATAATAAGGCTTGCAGCTCAACCTGGCATTCTGCAACCGTTATTTCTCTGCTGTTTCCAGTTCTCTGTTTTCAGCCCTGGTCCCTGGGCACTGTTGCCTGCTACATGGAGCTCACAGCTCTCCCATGCAGGTCTGTTCAGGAAACTCATCCTACCTTCTTCCCTCCCCCTCTTCCTACAGGGAGCTCCATCGACTGTGAGAGGATTCTTTTTTCTCTCCCAGTCCACTGCCCAACACCTGGTGTTCTGACCTATGGTAGCTCTTATGCACAGATACCACGCTCAGACATGCTGATGTGCAGTTTGTGTGTTTTTTGTTTTTTAGATGTTCAGCTTATTGTTGTTTGAAGGAGAAAGATCTGGGGACATCTCTCACTTCACCATGTTTTCAAATTACTGGCATAATATTTTAAATAAGACTTCCCGTTCCTTCAAAATATAGTGGGAACTTTCTATATTGTATCATGTTAAAAATTACTAAAAGTAAGTTTCTAAATATCTTGTTTACGTCCTTCAATTCTGAATACCAGTGTATTTTCACAGGAATCAGTGTCATTCAAAGACATAACTATAGACTTCAGCAGGGAGGAGTGGCAACAATTGGACTTTGCTCAGAAAAGCCTCTACAGGGATGTAATGCTGGAAAACTATTTCAACTTGATCTCAGTGGGTAAGCACAGCTCTGCTGGGTGTAAGGCTGTACTTAATTGTGTGTAGTTTCTTTCTCAGTAGAATTTCTGAAATCTGTGGGATATCTGATTTATGTGGGACTTCTAATGCTGCCATACATATGAAGTGTGGAATAGTTTTCATATTTTGCCCTATGTTTTTAATAAGCTCTTTGGGTTATTATGAATATACCACTGTTCCCCATGAAATTTTTTGAAAAGTAATTGGAATGTTTCATTGTATTACCTCGAACCAAGTCTTCTATCATTTTCTACATTAGGGTGTCAAGTTCCCAAACCAGAAGTCATTTTCAACTTGGAGCAAGTAGAAAACCCATGTATGTTGCATCGTAAAATCTCACGTCAGAGTTGTATAGGTGAGTATGGAACCAAGAGCATAAGAGGCAGTACTACTCTCAGAGGCTGGCAACTTTGAAGTGCTATTAAGATGGCATTTCTGTAACATTCTGAACTTTTGGAACTATTTGGATAGAATTGATATTGGTCCAATGGATATCTAAATGCCATCTGCACTTTAAGGCCCCTTCCCATATCAGTGTATTCTTCTTTGCTTGACTTTTTAGGTAAGAGTGTACTATAAATTACTGATACTTTGGGTTTAGGGTCCTGTTTTTTTGTGTTTTCTCCCTTTCTCTAGCATTCTTATTCTTTTTTTTTTTTTTTTAACCTCCATCAATCTTAAATCGTTTTTTCACACATTCAAATACTCACAGATTTGCCTTTAAAAAAATTACTGTGAGTCACACTCTTGCTGGTTTCCTCTCTTTTCCCTTAGTCCTTCAGAATTGTCATTTAGTGGTGGCCTTATTTTGTTATCACCTATGCCTCTTCTCCAACTGTTGACTTTGAGGGTACCATTACCTACATTTGGTATATTACTTTAGTAACTATACTTACCAACATTGTCTTCCTATTTGGCTAGTGTAACACAACATTGATTTGGTCTTTCCAATTAATTTATTTTGATGTTTTTACAAAAAGTTTTTGTATCTGTGTGCATGAAATTGAGTTAATCGTAATTTTCAGTTAGTAATCAATTTCATTATTGATATGTTTTAGATAAGGTAGTCCTCTCTTATTTTCTTTATTTATTCCTTTTAATCCTCACTCCCATATTCACTTTTATCCTCAAAGAGGATAAAACTGCTCTAATATATTTAATTTGTTTGCTATCTGTTCTTGAATTTGTGGGGTATCTGTAAAATTTAAATTGTTGGTTTTTATTTATAGAAATGCTGTATATCTAAGTTTTTTTCTCTCTGAATTGGTTCATGTTGCAATGTGTATTTCTAGTTTATTGCTTCTAACTGAAGCATAGCATTCCATAGTGTGTATATATACATTTTACTTGTCCAGCTTCCCAGCTACTATAATCAGTCCTGCAGTAGATTTCTTCATGAGCAATTTTCTAATAGGAAATGAGAATTTCTTAGGTATAATAATACTTTGTTTGACTAGGTATTACCACATTATTTTCTAGATTGAATATATCATTCTGCAATCTGCTTCAGTGTAGCAGGGTATCAATTTCTGCACATCCCTGCCTGTATTCCTAATAATTTATAATAATTTGGCTAATCTGATGGATTTTAATTTATAATATCGGTGAAAGAATGTCCAGTCCAAGAAAAAGCTTTGTAAGATGACCATTTTTGGGAAGCAAAATTTCAATGGATTAAGATACTGCTCCTGACAATGGCAGCTTTACAGCTTGTTATATACATCAGAATCAATTGAGAAAATGTAAGGAAGGTTACATGAAATTCATTAGTGATAGATTAGGGAGGTAGGAGAAAGCAAAGTGGGGAAATCTCAGATTGGATAAAAAGAAAAATGGGGAGACATACACACACTTCTTTTACATTGATGGGCATAAGATAGTTAACATTTATAGCACATAGAGATGATGTGTCAGCAACAAGATAACAACATGATCTCATGTTCTAGTGCTGGGGCTGTTGTGCCTTAGAAATGGTCTGGAAAAGAAGAATACTCTTACATTCCAAAAGTATGTTATCTTAGGTGCACAAAGACAATAGAAAATTTCAAAGTTAAAAATTTGTCAGGGAAGCTACAGGTCTAAGATGTGACTACCAACCACAACCCAATTTGAGTTAGGAATTTTTATGTTCAGACTACCCTGTTTAATTTTTTTTTTTTAATTTAGAATTTGTTTATTTATTTTCAATTGCAGTTGGCATTTAATATTATTTTATATTGGTTTCAGGTATATAGCATAGTGTTTAGACATCTGTATAATTTACAAAGTAATCTCCCCAATAAGTCTAGTACCTACCTGACACCAAATGTAGTTATTATAATATTATTCTATAACTTTATTCCCTTTGCTATACTTTACATTTCCGTGATTATTTTGTAACTACCAATTATACTTCTTACTCCTTTTGCCTTTTTTTCTAGCCCCCTAACCCTCTTCCTATATGGCTACCATTAGTTTGTTCTCTGTATCTATGAATCTGTTTCTGTTTTGTTCATTCAGTTGAATTGCTTTTTGGATTCCATATAAATGATATCATATGGTAATTGTCTTTCTCTGTCTGACTCATTTCACTTAGCATAATACCCTGTATGTTGTCTATATATATGAAATATCCATGTTGTCTATGTATAATATCCATGTTGTTGCAAATGGCAAGATTTCATTCTTTTTTATGACCAAGTAATAGCCCATCACACACATGTGTATGCAGACACACACACACACACACACACACACACACACTCTTCTGTCTACTGACTTAGGTTGCTTCTATAGCTTGGCTATTGTGCATAGTGCTGCAGTGAACATAGGGATGCATATAACTTTTCAAATTTGTGTTTTGGGTCATAAGGTAGTTCTATTTTTAATTTTTTTTAGGACTTTCCATACTGTTTTCCTGTGTGATTACGTTGGTCTCTGGGTTTGTAAAGCCCAGCATGCAGGCCTCCTCTGAGCTTGTCAGGTTTAATGTGTGGCCCTTTTTTTTAATCCACAATTCCAAATTTGATCATAAATCAACCTGTAGGATGCATCACTGACCAACCTTTTGGTTGGGTAATGTGGTCCTACAGTGATAGGAAGCCTCATTCTTAGGATGTCTTAGTGTCAGCATGTGTCTTGCTGAATGGTAGACTATTAGGGATGGAATAAGACTGTAACCTTGGATGGCAGTCAAGGCCGAATTTTCAAAAGGAAAGGCAAATGAATGGGAGGCAGTCTGATCCTATATGTCTTCATTAAAAATATTCTGTATCATTTTTTCTTTGAAGTATCATGATCTGAGTGTTTTGATGTTTGTCTTTAGTTTTGATTTTGCATCTGGTATAATATCAACCAATAACACTGATTAGGAACAGAGAATATATAACACTAGATAAGAACAAGTCTGAGGGAAACAAATATCCAGCTATCCAAAGAAACTTTTACATGTATCATCATAATTTTTTATTTAGATAATAATGTTTTCCTCCCTTGTTTACTGCCTTTTGTATCTTATGATAATGTGGCCAGGTGAATGATCCAGTAGATCTAATTTTTTTTCTGGCCAATTAGTTTTCTTAGAAATGACTTCATGGGACGGATCAAATTCAAGTTCCCAATACATATTTTCAGTATCAATAGTATCATAGGTTTCATTAACCTCAAAGTTATTTTGCCTTTAATTTCAGTATTGCACCATATTCTCATAGCATTTAATTAAGCTTGGTGTCATTATAGTAGAAGTCACTTAGTATGATAGAAGAAATTTCTAATACTTTCCAACAAAAGCATCCCTTTCCGATGTACCATATATTGTTATTTGTTGAGGGTAGAGACAATAGGCCAGAATTGGGTGAATTCAGAATTCCATATAAATTGGGGACAGAACCATTTACCTTTCTGATTTTTTCAATCGGATAATGAGATGGGTTCCCATTTGCTATTATATTTTAATATGCTCCATCTGCTTCCCATTGGAAGTATTCTAATGTTATTAAGAATGGTCTCTATACCAGCTCTGAAAAATCTTAGTTTGTGATTTAACCGAAATGCCTGGGGTTTTATGATACAATATCATAGATCACGTTTTCCATCTAAAATTTCCCAAAGTCCATAAGCGTCCAGCCTGGGTCTCTATACCCATTATAGTAGGTCATTTTTTCATTACTACTTCAGATTTCTTTTGCAGTAGCATAGATAATAGGTCCTGTTGAGTTAGGGAATAGGCATGTTCCCATTGTTAGGTTTGTGCACGAGTTTTTATCGTCTGTTGTGTACACTTTATCCATTAAGTTAAAGCTTCATTGTCTTTCCATGCTACTTTCCTTTCTTTTCTTTCTTGAAAGAACATTTCCTTCATATGAACTATTTTAGTAAAGAATCTCTTTCTAACAAATGACATTCTTCATTAACTGTAAATTCAGCTTATTCCAGAATATAAAGGCTAGCTCTTAATCCTCCAAGTAGTCCCCTCTTATTTCTTACAGAGGGCCAGTGTTGGATACACAAGGAATGTTGTTGCCATTGGGGGGCTATGGCCTGGGAGCAATTCGAGTATACTGAATGGCCCCTAAAATGTTGAGTTTCCCATGCCATAGTTAAATGAGTAGAAGTAACCCCCAAATGAGCTAGAGTTCAAATATTCCATAGCATCTGAAATATTTCTGAAATGGGAATCCATTTCATGGCTGATCAATCCAAGGACAAGATACACTATGCCAGATTGGGCAGGCTGCTTTAAGCCTTTTCCCTCATATCCAGGTATTTTTCTTAATTTTTTATCATCTATTTCTATAGCTATGCAATGCTCATCTAAATTGGATTCATTTATAATTCTACCAGGACAATTATCAGGGAGATGTTCTTGAAGGCATTTGCCCAAGATGGATCCTTTATAATAGATATACCTAGAGAAAAATGTACCAAAATACTATATTACTAGTAGGAGAAGACCATCGCATGGCTAACAAAACATTAACTTCATTATCTTAATGGATAATCAAAATATCATTGTCTAGTAGATGGGAAAGATTAGCATGGACCCAAGTTAAAATTTTCATATCCAATAAGGGAGTAGGTTTGGGGAGACAGATATTGTTTTCATTAAGAAAACATAAGAAAGATAATAACAATATAAGATTCATTATATGTACCTTAATTGATTATAACAATTAGATGATATAAGGTAAGGTTTGAGAGAAGTTCAAATAATACATTTTTTATTATTACCCAACAAAAAATGATTAAACAAATGTCCCAGTGTTCAACATCAATTTGTGGGCGTACAGGCCTTTTTAATGTCTTGGGATAGCTATCTGCCTTTGATGTCGGCAGTGTCTCATCCTTGAAGAATTCCTATGAGGTACACCGAAGGCAGAGGCAAGTGTCGGAGACAGGTATAGGTGTTCGCTTACAGTTAGGCGCCTTTTAAAAATGAGAAATGTGAATCCATGAGTTAACGCCTTTTAAATTTGACTGCACATGGATTAGTTAGTAACACCTGATAAGGTCCCTTCCAATGAGGTTGGAAAAGAGTCTTTAATTTGATGTCTTTTCCAATAGACCAAATCTTGGTTATAAGCCAGGGTCTTTGAAATCTTTGTCTCCTGGAAGCACATGTAAAATGAATCAGTTACTAATTTATCAGTCCCTTTAAGCTGCTTAATACACCCTTGATGTTATTATGTAGAATGTTTCCTTTTAGTAAGGTTGGTTCACATGCCCTTTCATCCAGATCCATAGGGCGACCGACCAGTGATTATTTCTAAGGAAAAAGGCTATGTTTACCAAAAGGAGTAGATCTCAGGTTGAGGAGCACCGTAGGGAGAGCTTTTGGCTAGGGGAGATTAAAAGTTCCTGAATTTTTAGCTAGTTAATTTTGTTTGTACCATTGGTATGTTCCACTAATCCAGAGAACTGGGGACGGTAAGCACAATGAAAATGCTATAGAATAGGCCAGATGTTGTAGCTCATGTACATGCTGAAGTATAGGCAGTTGAGCTCTTATAGGTAAGACTGGTTTCTAATAGGATCCAAACCATATGGATTTTGTGTAGGTTGAAGGTTCCTCCTTTTTATTGTCATATCCTCTTCTTTAACTCTCTGTTGGAACTGTAAAAGATAGTCTTTTATTGATTTAATAAGAAACAAGAATAATTCTCAGGTCTGGATAATTTGGTTGCTCAGTCCTGGCTGTTTAGCTGCAGTGTTCACTAAATGATTTCCTTTTGCTTCCTTAGTGGCAGCTTTAGGATGTCCTGGAATTTTGTATGGCATCTAATAATTCTGCCACCTGTTTTCCAGGATGCCCTGAGGAAGTTAAGAAGCCTCACTTCTTCCATAACATTCCAGAGTTGTGGGCTACACTGAAGGCATAGTGATGATCAGTGTAAATTTTGGCTACTTGATTTCGGACCAATTGACAAGCCTGAGTTAGAGCAATTAATTTGGCTTGCTGGGCAGATCTCGTTACCGGAGCAAAAGAGGTCCATTTGCCTGCACACATCTGAGTCAAAGAAGAGATACATGCATGTTTTGCAGCAAAGAAAGAAAGGTTTATTTTAGAGTTGCAAGTCCCGGGGACCCATGTGAGCTATTGCTCTCAACAACCTGGCTCTCTGGGAGCATTTCAGGAGCATATATTATATAGGGAAAAATTAGTAGTCATGGAAATTAAGGGAGTTGTAGATGTGCATACTACTGATTAGATGATTGGAGGATGCTGGGATAATTGATCATTGTGTTCTGTTCTGGAATCAGCCAGCCATGGCGCCATCCCATCTGGTCCCATGCCCAGGGGTTTGTTCTGCCTTGAAGGGTTTGGAGCTAAAACACATCTAAGGCTAAGATGTTATCCTTAGTGTAACCTGAACTTATTGTCTTCATGATTATAGTCCTGAGGCTCTGTTAATCTTATGTCCAAAGGCTTAATGATTAAAGGAGCCGGCATACAGAGAGAGAAGGATAAGGGTGGGTAAACAAGTGAGTCACAGTGCCATTTTCTGCATAAAACCAGCTTGAATCAGAGGAAAAAAAACTATATTAAAGGAATGAAATATCAGTTTCCTGTAAACCATTAGTAGGAACAAGAAGGTGGTCAGTAAGCAAAACACAGTCATGGGTGTCTTCGTCCTGTAATGAGGGTAATAAAGTTGCTGGGTTAAGACTGTTACATCAAGTTAAATATTAGGTGCAGAAAGCAAGAGTTCTTCATAAGCACCCAGTCGACTGACAGGGAAGTGTTGACTGTGATAACCCATAATTAACTTTCCTTCTGTTTGTTTGCATAACATGGCTGTACCAGAGATGACCCTCATGCAGAGAGGAAGGTCTCTTGCTACCAAGTCTGATTGCTGGCTATAATATCCTATAGGTCTATGACAGTCTCCCTGTTTCTGAGTTGGAACTCTGAAAGCATTTCCTTTATTTTCCTATATGGAAAGGAAAAAATGAAGTTTATAATTAGCATGTCCCAAAGCAGGAGTTTAAGATAATTCTTCCTTTAGAGCTTCTACAGCTTGCTTCTCTTCTGGATTCTGTTGAATTGGGTCAGGTCAATCTGATTTGTAATAAGACTTAGAGACTGGGCAATTAATAAAAAATTTGAAACCCAATTGCAACTTTAGACTCATGAATCCTCTAAGCTGTTTTCTTGTTTTTAGAAGAGGAAAGGTTTGGATTCCTCTGATTCTTTCAAGGTTAATCAGTTAGAAATGAAATAGTCAAGATATATTACTTGGGGCAAATGAAATTGAAACTTGTTCTTTAAGACCTTTTATAGCTAACTGTTGTAATAGATAAAGTGTGTCCTTTTGAGAGTCTAGTATTGTCCTAGAGCATAAAAGTAAATCATCCACATATTAGATTAGAGTAGAATCGCTGGGAAAATTAGCATCATTCAAATCAGCTTTTAGTATCTGAGAGAAATAGGTAGGGCTGTGCATATTCCTGGGGTTTACAGTCCACGTAAATTGGTGATCTTTCCAGGTGAAGGCAAAGAGATATTGACTGTGTTTCTACAGGAATCCTGAAAAAGGCACTACACAATCTATCACTGAAAAATATCGGCAGTCCACAGGAATGGCTGATAATAGGGTATGTAGATTTGGAACCACAAGATGTCTGGGAATAATCATTTTATTTACAGCTCTAAGATCTTTTACAAATCTCCATCCTTTTCTTTTTGGTTTATTTATAGGAAGGATAGGAGAATTAGAGGGGCTCATACATGGAATTATAAGCCTCCTTTTAAGCAATCTTGTATAATGGGTTTAATTCCAGTAAAGTGCTACAGGTCTTAAAGGATATTGGTGCATATTAGGTAGATGCAAAGTATTGTCAATAATCATTTTAATAGGAGTGGCTGACTTAACCTTGCCAATATCTCTACTGGAAAAGGCCCAAGTTTGCATTGGAACATCCTGCAACAAATATTCGGTCTCAAGGTTAGTTTCCTCTTGTGGAGGTTTTAAAAAAATCATTATGTTCCCAATTGGTTGAGTATCTGATTCATTTAGTTCAAAACACTCACCTTTCTGGGAAAAAAAGGTACGTGGACTTCATGGGATTCAAGAAAATATCAGTTGAATTGGAGCAGATTTGAGTAGTAAAAATATGTGTTGCCCTATAATATTCCCTGTTTGGAAAGGAAATGGGTTCTGATTTAAAAACAGATGTTGGTTGATTAGATATTTCTGCCATTTGTACAGAATCTTTACTCTGAGGGAGAGGACAACTGAATTGGGTAGGGTTAAGAACAGATAAAGTAGCCCCAGTAAAACTCTTAGTAATTTCCCCTTCTATGGTAATTTTAGTTCCTCTTAAAGTATTAGTAAGAAGGGGAAATGTCCTCTCCTGGTCCTAGGAGCAGCCCCAAGCTTGCTCAGTTTCTTTTCTTTTTTTCTAAAACCCATTTCAGTTTTGTACAATTCTTCTTAAGTTTGCCTGGCTTTCTACAATAAAAACAGACTTCCTTTCTGCCCTTGTCTAAGAGACCCTGGGGGATGTCTGACCTGATTGCTTAACTGCTGGAACTTAAATTCATGATTTTGGCAGCTTCGTATTCTTTCTTTTGGGTAGTTTTAATTGCCAGTTCATCAGTATGCTTGGTCAGCTAGTTTAATTTATGTTGTTTTGTCAGAGTAACAAGCTCTTCATCTAGTCCTTCCCCAAATTCCAAATTTAGTAAGAGATCATTTTGATGATCCTTAAAATTGTTTGGAATCAGACCTGAGTATTGTTTGAAAGTTTTTTGAAATGTTTTTTGCTGAATCTTGAACCAGTTCATTTTCTTGGGAAAAATCTCAGATATGGCTTGGTAAAGCCAACAGGCTAATTCCCTACATTTTTCCTGTTTTGTTTCTCGGTTTCATAGTGAACAACCTTATTTAGCTATTCTGTCGCTTATTTCTCAGAAACCAGTAGATGTATTAATTGGAATAGATTAGAATAGCAAGTATCATATGTTATAACAGTTAAATCAAATTCCATTGCAAACCTATCAGTTCTAGAGAGGGTTGGGAAATCTTTAGTTAAATTCCTTAATTCTGTTCTTGTCCAAGGAATGTACACAATTGCTGTTTCTTCTCTGTGTGAGACTGGCATTTCCCAGTGGGAGCTACCACAATTTCCGTTGTTTTCCTCGTCTATCTTGATCTAGATTTCTATTCTGTTTCCCCTTGGTCAATAGGGAGTGGTGGTGGAGGAGATATAGATGAAATAGTAGGGAGAGGAAAAGGGAAGAGGGAGGAGGGCAAATCAGGACAAGGAGGCTCAGAAAGCAAAGAATATAGTGGAGCAGCTGGACATGGGGGAGGAATGGGGTGTTGCCATTTATCAGCTTCAGAAGCCTTCTTTAGCTCAGAGACAGTATACATTTTTCTTATTAACTTCCAGTAAAGAAGAGAAGTTATCTGTTTTCCGCCTAGAAGCTTCTAACTTCCAATCAAGATAAGCTTCCCATTCATTCAGTTTTTAATTTTAGAGCCAGCTTTTTCTAATTGAATGTGCAGAAAAATCAGTTTAGAGGTATCAAAATTCCCCACTTTGACCATCTCAAGCTGATACCACTTTTAGTTAAATTTGCCCATTCCTGTAGATACTTGCAAATTGAGCTTCCATACAAATTATATATATAGCCTGCAGGAGTATTAAGGGGGGTAGTGCTGAGGTTCTTGGGGTTTAGGACCTTAGAGACATGATTTCCCATGTTAATTTTTGTTATCCTCTGGAGATCTGCAGAGTCTGAATGAATTTCTAGAGATAATGTGTGTTGGATTGAAGTGTGATGCTTACAGATTGAGCTCCAAGGGGCTGTCACCTCTTAAGTCACTTCAACCCTCTTTACATGTCTCAGTTTCTCTCCCTAGCTGTCTAACACAATGGTGAGGACTCAGAGTGCTAGGTAACCAGCCTTTATGTATGCATCTCAGATAAGTCAATTATTTAATTACAGTTTTGTTGGAATTCCCAATGGGGCCTGCTCGACTTGGGGCGGTACCCTCAGACATCTCCACTTAGATATTTAGTCACCTAAGAATACCGGATATTGGAGCTGGAGGGAGTAAATCCCCCTTATCTTCAGAGCTGAACAAGTTCAGAGTCTCCTTTCTCCAGCAAAAAGCTTTATTCAAACTCAGTGAGAAATTTCAATTGAAAAGCTGAAATTAAGACCAATTGCCCACTTCAGCTTTTATCCATTAGTGCCACCTTGAGGATTTTAAAGAACAGCTCAGGTAAAGTCAGACCCTCTACCATAATAAGCAAAGGGAAGGTCCTGGATTCCAAGAGATAACACTCTCAAGTTCACTTGATGTGGAGCAGGAAGCTAGTAGGACTCAGTGGGTCCCTGCTGATACCTAGCACCAGTCTAGGTCCACAGAGTGGTCCTTGGTGAGCTTCTTGGGAATCTTGCTGACTCTGCCAAATAAATGTTGATGAAGAAACATCTGAACTACTTAAATGCCTTATAAGAGTTTATTTGAGCCAAACTAAAAGCAAAATCTTAATGGATGGAGATACTGCTCCTGAGAATGACAGTTTTGCAGCTTGTTTCATACATTAGAATCAAAGGAGGAGACATAAGAGGTGTTACATGAAATTCATTGGTGGTAGATTAGGGAAGCAGGAGAAAGCAAAGTGGGGAAATCTAAGATTGAATAAAAAGCAAAATAGAGAGACGCATACTTCCTTTACACTTGTGGGTATAGGATAGTTAACATTTATAGATCATAGAGATGATATGTTGGCAACAAGATAACTATGTGGTTTCATGCTCTGGTGCTAGCAGTTGTGCCTTTGAGAAGTCTGGAAAAAATTAGTCTGACATTTTTAAAGTATGTTGCCTTAGATGCATAAAGACAATAGACAATTTCAAAGTTAAAGATTGACCGTTGTCAAGGAAGCTACAGGTCTAAGATGTGACTACCCACTACAACTCGCTTTTAGTTAGGAAGTTTTATGTTCAGACTACTCTGTGTAGTTACTTTGGCCTTTGGTTTTGCAAGGCCCACAATGTAGGCCTCCCCTGAGCTTGTCAGGTTTAGTATGTGGTTCCTTTTTTTGCATAGTAATTATTGATTTAATTTGTGTTTCTCTAATAACAAAATATTTTGAACATCTCATCATGTATCTTGTAATAAATTCTGACTTCATTTTGATGTTTGACTGCTGATATCTTCCAAGTTTTACCCCTTTCTCTTTGCTTTCTGCACCACATCTGGGCAAAGTAGTAGAGAATGACCGGGTGCTCCCTCCCTTTGCACTGGTATAGTCAGCTTAGCCCATCTCCAGTCACCATATAAAACCCAGGCCAGCCTTCTTTTCTTGCTCTCTCAAGCCATTTTTGGATCTGCTTGGGAGCTCTCCCTTAAAACCCTCATTGTGTAAGTAACATACTTTCTTGGTGTGTGTGTTGTATTATCACTTTCTATATCTGAACTAAGATTGGGGTGAGGGTCCATTTCACCTCTGCAGGTGACTTAACAGTTAGTGCAGTGAGCAGGATGTCTAGATGATGACTATCACCACAGGAGTCTTTTTTCTTTGGCTATCTTGTTCTATTGCCTACTGACGAGTATACATTTTTAAGTAGTGCTGCTTTATGCTATATTTATCAGTCCTACAAGCCTGTCATATATATAACCAACTGAATTTAGGAGTTATAATTGGCACTTAGGAGCAGATGTAAGAGATTTGGCACTCCTTAAAGTGATTCTGGGTTGTGTCTCTTGGCCCAGACCTATCTATATCTCAGATTGAATTGTGTTTCTCAATTCCAGCATAAGCCATGACTAATGCTAGGCACAAGGGAGTAAGTTACTGTGAAAAGGGTTCCTAGACCCAGTTCCAGTGTGTGTGTGTGTCTGTCTCAGGGCCGAGCTGATCATGTCGGCTATGCCAAGTGTCAGCAGTATTGTTGCTCGAGAAGGGAAGTTCGATGGTGAGACGCCCAGTTGGAAGAAAGTACAAGAGGCAGATGTGAGAATGAAATGGCAGGAACCAACTTTATTGTGTAGAATGCAGTTCTATTGGGGGAAGTGCAGTCTATTGCATGGGGGCATGCAATATTGCACACACTTCTGCTCCCCTTTCTGTGCTCTCCTTCTGTTCCCCAGGAGACCACATGGCTCTACACAGATCAGAGTATAATAGTGGCCTTCAGCCACACATGCGTGATACAATAAGCTGAAGTATTTACATATTTTGTAAATTTGGGGTCCTATTCCTAGCCACAGGCCTAGATCACAGCCAGACCTTGGACCAGCCAGACCTTGGGCCAGTGAGGCCTAGTGCCCACAGTGTGTGCATGTACACATGTGCATGCACACAGGCTTCCCCACACCAACAGTCAATTTTCAGACACCAACAGAGTGTCCAGGAAATCAACTCAATTTTGACAGTACCACAAGAATGCCCTCTATTTTAGAGGCCACTTGCGATCCTAGGTTATTACCTGTGATTCTGACCAACTGGTTATAGATTGGGGGTCCCAGTAACACCCACCCCCTCTTGGCAACTCAGTTCATATGCTAGTCGCAAGTTCAGGTTGTTACCTATACTGGTGACCAAATGGCTATAAATAAGAGGTTCCCACAACCCCCCTGTGGTTTGAGTAATTTGTTAAAGATGGCTCACAGAACTTAGGAAAACTCTTTTTACTCACTAGATTACTGATTTATTATGAAGGATATTAAAGCATACGAATCAACAGCTAGATGAAAAGATAAAAGGTGAGGTCCCAAATGAAGGCCCTCTTGTCCTCCTGGATCTTGGAGCCCAGCACAATGGCATGTGGAAATGTTCTGGTTCTCCAGTGTCACAGCTCTCTGAAAAAGGGCCAACAACCTGCCCTTTGGGTTTCTATGGAGGTTTCATTACTCAGTCCAGATTGACTAAGTCATTGGCCATTGGCAGTTATTCAACATCAAGCCCCTCTCCCCTCCCTTGGTTGGGGTCCAAAAGTCACATCATTAACATAACAAGAGATGCCATTGTTGCTGTAATCACTTTTCAGGAAATTCCAGGGAGTTGAGAGCTATGAGGCCAGAACTGTGGATGGGGATCAAAATATCTGAGAAATATTTCATTCAGATGACCAAAGATATATTTCTCATAAATCATCATATTATACCCTATTACTGTAGGTTGTGTGTCTCAAGCAGGCATTGGCCCCTGTTATATAGAGCTCTTGGGAACAACTGATACTTTATGCATATAAGGGTCCATCAAGTGGTCACAGTGTGGAAGAAGAGCAGTTATAGTGCAGCATGCTAAGAGCAGATGGCTCACCTTTCAAAATTTTGTCATATTCTGTTGTAGCTTTTTACTTTTCCCTGTGACTCATGTCAAACAATTTTTTTTCTGCCCTTTTACTAATTTTTCTCTTTTAGAAAATATCATTTGGATACTCTTGACCTCTTGCTTTCCAGTGACATCACCTGAAATCATATTTATGTTTCCTCATGCCTGGATTACTCTAACCCTATTTGGATGTGCTAATCCTTTTTTTTTTTCTTTAACTTGTTCATCTTTGATGCTAATTGGTTTTATTGCTTAAAACATTGTGTTTATTCTGTCAGTTATATGGTGCAAAACTAAAGTTACTATTTATAAACAGAAGTTCCACAAGACTTTTGTGAGGAAGTAAACAGAGTTTTATTCTGATATTATTTGCAAATCAGAAAATATAGCCTTTGGCATGAGCCAAAGACATGCTCTGGGGTGGGAAGAATAAAGCAAGAGCTTTAAAAGTGAGATTCAAAGGGATAGATTGCTGGGGAAATACGACCATAAACTTACATCATTCATTTTCTGATTGGTGGAGGCAACTGGATTTCAGAGTCTGCTGACTCAGTAGTCAGCAAATGGGACTGTGAGATAAAAATGATGAGTAATTTCTGTTAATTCATGGTCAGCAGGTAGAGTTATATGATATGGCCAACAGTTAGAGTCATAAGACATAGTCAGTAGGGGTAAAGGGTTTAGTGAGAGGGAGGAGTTAGGACCAAAGCTTCATTTTCCTTTGGGTTTGGAAAATAAACTAGTTAAACTAGTTTTGTGGTGAAATGAACAATACAAGAAATGCAGTTTGTGAGACAAGAGTTAAGAGTTTAAACTGCAAAATGGCCTACTCACCCCTAGCAAGGTCAGAGACCAAATTGCAAAAGCATCTAGATATTCAGTCACAAAATCGTGATATTAGAATCCTCATACTTATTATCTAAACATGTGACAAATTTTTCTCTCAATGGATTTGTAAGCTAAATAAAGAACATGCCTCACGTTTGTGCTTTATATTTGTCTCTGTTTAGTTTCCATAATCTTATTTACTTTTTTTAAATATTCCCTTTAGTGATCCCTTGGCATGTGACCCTTTGATAATTTTCTCTATCTGCCTGTTTAGATACTACGCATACTGATACTTTGTGCACGGGTTTCAATTACTCCTTGCCTTGAATTGAACCTAACTATTACTATCTTGCTTTTTCCCTTTTCTTATTCTCCAACCTACATCATTTCAGAGAAAACTACATTAAGTGACATGATTACTGAGTCTTTACCCTTTTCCCTCCAATGTTTCTGTAGAGAATATTTAGTAAAATTAAATTCTTGAATTTATGTGATAAGACGGAGAAAATTATTATTTTGCTCTTTTTCAGAGGGATTTGAAAATTTTTCTGGTAGGAGCAGTTCAAGGGTCCAATGATTATAATTGGAAAGGGAAGAAAATTACACAAAATGCTTAAAATTTCAGGCTTTGTGCATTAAGCATTTGTTATGGTGCAATTTATGCCAATTAAGTATGAGTGGCTCAGATTATCTAGTCTTTGTTTTTTCTTTAAACGTGAAAGGAAAGAGAGCCTCCCTAATTTTATGCTGAGATTTAGACTTGTTTTTAGAGCATAGAACTCTAAATGATCTTTGAAGAACAATGAATTTTGAATAGGAACAGAGTATAGAAAAAAGAAACAATGGGGAAAAAGAAAAGAACATGTGTTTGCATTCAGTAAAAAAATAGACTAGTGAGCAGTGGAAAGATAGCTTGCATGCATACATATCATTGTCTTGAATTATGATTTTGTATCTTATTGGATGAGTAATTGAATCAGTAGTAACAGGAATTATATATAAGTAAACTTTTTGACACAGGAACAACATTTTCACATAGAACGTTATTGGTAGTAATGTAAATGATGTTAGAAATACCAATAGGTTTGTAAGCTAAAGAAAATGAAAGGTTGCAAAAGATCAAAATTCATGTTTAGGAATCCAGTATTTGATGTCCTCAGGATTAATAAAAGCCATCAATGTGTATGTGTATAAGTAAAAATGTAATACAACAGTTAAATAATGTATTTGGGGATATGACAAGGTCCTAGAAACAATAAAATGTGTATGAATAAGATAATAGTATAATCTAGTTTTTGCATAAATATTTACTGAGAATCTATACCAGAGTTTGGAATATTAGTAATTCTTAATCTGGGCAAAAAAAGAATATTGGAATAAAGCTAAACTCTTGTCACTGAGAGTCCCTAAGAAACATGACAGTTCTAAGGTGAGTGGTCCAGGTCTGCTAAACAAGTCTGCTTTCTACGGCCATTCAGGAACAAAGTTTTTAGAAAGTCATTGCACTACCATCTCGTAGAGCAGGATATGGCAAACATTTTCTGTAAATACCCAGAAGTAAATAATTTAGGTTTTGTGAGCCATAGGATTGCTGTCATAACTACTCAGTTCTACAGTTGTAGCCCCAAAGGATCTATAGACAAGTACATCAAGAAAGGGTGTGACTGTGTTTCATTAAAAACTTTGACATGGAAATTGGAATTTCATATAATTTTCATGTGTCATGAAGTATTATTTTAATTTTTTTCAACCAACCAGAAATAAATCCATTCTTAGTTTTTGACTAGGGCCCTGGATTTAGCTTGAGGGTGGTAGTTTTCTGACTTCTGCCTAGGGCATTGCAGCTGCATAGAACTGAGTGCTGTCAGTCTGGAATGTAGCCAGTGGGAAAGAAGAGTGTTGTGGGAGACACACCCCGTTACTTAAGATAGTGGCCTTGTCACAACAAATACAATTTTTACTCACATTTAATTGGTGAGAACTGAATTATTTGGCTTCATCTAATAACAGATGAGGCTGAACAGACCTGTTTTTCTGAGACAGCCACATACTTGGCTACAAGCATAATGTTGTTGAAGGAAAAGGACAAATTTTTATGGACAACTTTTTGTTTCTGCTATTAGGTACTGCCTGTTAGAGGCATGTGTCTCTGTACTCCAAACCAGGGATAAAAAATTAAATCGTAGACATTTATTTATTATGTAGCTAGGTCATGATGACAAAGGTTACAATAGTTTTACTATACATAAATAAGTTGATATTTAGGGAACAGTGGTTAATAGGGAAAAGATCAAGAGAGAGATTAATGAGGATTTACAGATGAAGGATAATAAGAATCTAGACTCAGAAGTACTTTTTTTAAGCCACATAGTTTTGTCACATTGTTCTTCTGTCATCTTTTTTTTCTTTTAAAAAACTTTTTCCCAGCTTTATTGGCATATAATAGACATATTATATGTTGAGATATAATTAGTTGGTCATATTTACATTGAACAATTCAATGAGTTTTTTTCAATTATAGTTGGCATACAATAATATTACTAGTTTCAGCTGTATAGCATTGTGATCAGAGATCCACATAACTCTAAAGTGATCACCCCACTAAATCTAGTACCCCTCTTCCCCCCTTACATATTTATTACATTATTAACCATATTCCCCATGCTACACTGTACATCTCCATGTTTATTCTGCAACTATTCATTTGTACCTCTTAATACCTTTGCCTTTTTTTTCTCACCCCCCTCATCCCCTCCATCTAGTAGCCCTCAAAATATTCTCTGCATCTATGAGTTTATTACTGCTTTGTTGTTGTTTATTTGTTCTTTAGATTCCACATGTACATGAATTCATGTGATATTTGTCTTTATCCTTCCCATTTCATTCAGTGCAATACTCTCTAGGTCTATCAAGGCAATATCTTTCTCCATCCCCTTCCTTTTAGTCTGTGTGTGTCTTTTAATCTGAAATGAGCCTCTTGTAAGAAGCATATATATGTAGGAGTCTTGTTTTCTTATCCATTCATCCACCCTATCTTTCGGTTGGAGCACTTAACTCTTTTCCATTTGAGGTACTTATTGACAGGACTGTTGTTATTACTATTTTTTACTTATGTTTTTAATACATGTTTTTTCTTCTTAAAGAAGTCCCTCCAACATTTCCTGTAATACTGGCTTGGTATTGATAAAGTCTTTTAGCTTATTTTTGTCTGGGAAGCTCTTTATTCGTTCTTCGACTCTAAATGATAGTTTTCCTGGATAAAGTATTCTTGGTTGTAGATCCTGGGTTTTTATCACATTGAATATTTTGTGCCAAGCCCTTTTGTCCTGAATAGTTTATTTTTAGAAATCTTATAGATGCTCCCTTGTACGTAACTAACTGCTTTTCTCTTGCTGCTTTTAAGATTCTCTCTTCATATTTAACCATTGGATTTTAATTATGATGTGTCTTGGTGTGGGTGTGCCTCTTTGGATTCCTCTTTCTTGGGACTCTCTGAGCTTCCTGGAGTTGTATGTCTGTTTCCTTCACCAGGTGAGGGAAGTTTTCCATCATTTCTTCAAATAGCTCTTCAACATCTTGTTTTCTTTCAGGTACCCCTGTGACACAAATATTTTTACCTTTAACAGTGTTCCATAGGCTTCTCAAATTATTATTATAGCCTTGGCTTCTTTTTTTTTTTTTTTTTTTTTTTTTGCCATTCTGATATTCTGATGGCGTGTCCTTGGCTTCCCCATCCTCTATATCGGTGGTTTGATTCTCTTCTTTATCCACTCTATGTTTTCCATCTAATAGACCCTTCATCTCAGATAATGTGCTCTTCATTTCTGACTGGTTCCCTTTTATAATTTCCATTACCATTTTTGTTTTTTCATCCCTTTGTTGAAGTTCTCACTGAATTTGTCTGCACTTCCCAAAAGTTCCTTGAGCATCTTTATCACCAGTATTTTGAACTTTGCATCTGTTAGATTACTTGACTCCATTATATCTGTATCTCTCTTCCGTTCTCTCATATGATTTCTGCTTCTTTGTCTTCCTATTTAGGCTGCCTTTCTGTGTCTCTTTTTTACATACTAAGCAAAGCTCCTAAGTCTCCTGGTCTTATAAGTGTGGATTTGTGAAGTAGGTGTCTAGTGGCACAGTCCTAAAAGGGGTTCAGCTGCAGGCCAAGTTTAGCCCCAGCCAGTGCCCTTCTGGGGCCCTGTTAAGATTTAGCAAGCAGTCCACAGATGCTGTGCTTTTAGTTGCCTCAAGAAACCACACCAGAAACTGAGGCCAGCTGCCACTAGTGTGAGTCTTGGCTCTGCTCAGCAAGGAGCACCTGACTCGCCGAAGATACAACTGAATGTGGCTTTCGTGGGGCCATGAGTTGGGGGAGACAGAGTTTCAGGGAATCCTGTGGGCGGAGTGACCTCTGTTATCCAGTCTGATGATGTCTCTGCTATGGCAGTGCTGGGTCCACACACTGGGAATAGGGAGGGCTCAACAGAGGAACAATGGATACTGCTGTCACTTTCTGCTTGGGAGAGAGCCTCACCTCCGGTCCTCACTCCAACAACTCATTCTTCCCTGTAAGTCCCTGGTGCCCTCTGCGCTACCAAACTGGCACTGGTGCTCAGAGCGAGCATGTCTGTTGCTACGAAAGTTCGCTCACAGACACGGCCCCTTTAAGAGGCATCTGCAGCTGCTGCTGTTACAGCCTCTGTCCCACTCATCACTCGAGACTGAGCAGCCTCCCATCTTTGTCTCATCCTACTTTCTGCCAATGCAGGGTGATTTCTTAGTTCTTTCCCTAGTTGTATGGCTTATTCATGTAGATCCCAGGCAATTTTTCTTGTTGTTTGCTCCTTGTTTCCATCACAACTTTGATTTGGTCACCAGAGGGGTGAATAGTGCTTTTATCATCTACGCCACTTTTTTCCTCCTCCTGTTCTGTCATCTTGCTTTGTAGTTCTGCTACATACATGGAACTGAAGTGCTTCAGTTTGAATCTCATCTTCCCCAATTACTAAACATTTGATTGGGCAAACATCTATGGCTCAGTTTCCTCATCTTTAAAACAGACAGTAATAATACCAACAGCAAATAATTATGATTCTGATTAAATGTAGATACAGAACTGAGAATAATGCCTGGCACATATAAATGCTATTATTTCTCATATAGTATATATCTATGGTCTATTAACTGTTCATTGTGTGTTTTATTTTTTCTTTTTCAGATGGGGATATTGGTTTTGAAACTTCACAACAGGGAATGTCTGAAGAATTTTCAATCCAGTTTGAAAGAATAAATCTCTTCACAAGGAATGACCCATATTCCATTTTAGAATTGTGGCAAGATTATGAGCAGACAAGGAGATGTGAAGAAAACCAGAAAAAACATTCATTTCACATTGCCTTCATCAATAAGCAAATACTCACTAATGTGAGGCACTATGACGATAAGGGCAATGGGAAAATAGTCCTTGTAAACAAACACCTTATTCCTTCAAGAAAAAGACTCCATGACTCTGACTCATTTGGAAAGAGTTCGAAGCCTATTATAAGCTTATGTAGTTATAAGAGAAACAATCCAACAGAAAGATTAAATAAGATTATTAGATATGGTAACATTTTCACTTATATAAATTCTCATACAGAAATGAATGCTTGTGAATGTAATCAATGTAAGAAACTTCTGAGTCATAAGCAAGCTCTCATTCAACACAAAAAAAATGATACTGGGGAGAACCTCTATTTATTTTCTAATTGCATAAGCATTTTCACACAGATGTCACACTTAGTTGTCCATGATAGTGTTTATACTGAAGAGAAACAGTATGAATGCAGCAAATGTGAGACAATCTTCATTCAGAAGTCTCAACTTGCTGTACCTCAGAGGGTTTACACAGGAAAGAAACCCTATATATACACTAAATACAGGAGGGACTTTTCCCTCAAGTTAAGTCATGAGAAAACTCATAATGAAGGGAATCATTATACATGCAGTGAATATGTAAAAGCATTTATCCAGAAGTCAGATGTGTTCAGATGCCAAGAAATTCATTGTGGAGAAAAACCTTATGAATACAGTGAATGTGGGAAAAACATCTCTCAGAATTTAGACCTCAGTATACATAAAAAAAATCATACTGGAAAGAAATACTTTGACTGTACTGAATGTGGAAAAGTCTTCACAAGGAAATCAACATTAGGTATGCATCAGAAAATTCATACAGGAGAAAAACCATATGTATGTACTGAATGTGGGAAAGCCTTTATCCGGAAATCACATTTTATTACACATGAGAGAATTCATACTGGAGAGAAACCTTATGAATGCAGTGACTGTGGGAAGTCCTTTATAAAGAAGTCACAACTCCATGTGCATCAGCGAATTCACACAGGAGAGAATCCCTTTATATGTTCAGAATGTGGGAAGGGCTTTACCCACAAGACGAATCTCATTATACACCAGAAAATTCATACTGGAGAAAGACCCTATATCTGTAGTGAATGTGGGAAGGCCTTTACTGATAGGTCAAATCTCATTAAGCACCAAAAAATTCATACTGGAGAGAAACCCTATAAATGTGGTGACTGTGGAAAATCATTTACCTGGAAGTCACGGCTCAGGATACATCAGAAATGTCATACTGGAGAGAGACATTATGAGTGCAGTGAATGTGGGAAAACATTTATTCAGAAGTCAACACTAAGTGTGCACCAGAGAATTCATAGAGGGGAAAGACCTTATGTTTGCAATGAATGTGGGAAGGCCTTCTTCCACAAGTCACATTTTATTACACATGAGAGAATTCATACTGGGGAGAAACCTTATGAATGCAGTAACTGTGGGAAATCCTTTATTAAGAAATCACAGCTCCATGTACATGAGCAAATTCACACAGGTGAGAAACCTTACAGATGTGCCGAATGTGGAAAGGCGTTCACTGACAGATCAAATCTCTTCACACACCAGAAAATTCATACTGGAGAGAAACCCTATAAATGTAGTGACTGTGGAAAAGCCTTCACTAGGAAGTCAGGCCTCCATATACATCAACAATCTCATACTGGAGAAAGACATTATGAGTGCAGTGAATGTGAGAAAGCCTTTGCACGAAAATCAACATTAATTATGCATCAGAGAATTCATACAGGAGAGAAGCCCTATATTTGTACTGAATGTGGGAAGTCCTTCATCCAGAAGTCCCACTTAAATCGACATCAGAGAATTCATACTGGAGAGAAACCCTATGGATGCCGTGACTGTGGGAAGGCCTTCATCAAGAAGTCACAACTCCATGAGCATCAGCGAATTCACACAGGAGAGAAACCATATATATGTGCTGAATGTGGAAAGGCTTTCACCATCAGATCAAATCTTATTAAACATCAAAAAATTCATACTAAACAGAAGCCCTATAAATGCAGTGAATTTAGGAAAGCCTTAAACTGGAAGCCACAACTAAGTATACATCAGAAATCTAATAGTGGAGAAGGAGAGTGTCCAGTGCCACAGTCATGGTGTGGGGACACAAAATTGTGAGATGCTACAGCTTAACTAAAAAGCAGGAGGTAACCAAAGCCAACTTTCCTCTATATAGTCAGAAGTCTGAATATCTAGATCATATAGCTGATGTTTAGTTACACTTGGGGGAGACACTTTGGAGAAAGTGTTTATATAACGTATAATGGTTGTGCTAGGTTATTTGACAGATGCCGGGATTGTCAAGCTGCAAATAATGGTAAATATGCAAGGAGATATCTTTGCAGTCTTTCTTGTTTCACATCTTGGATTAGCAGCTTTATAAATTCAGTTGAGTTTCTCATACTCTGGGTAACAAAAATACAGAAGGAATTTCTTAAGTAGAGTGCTAAGAAGAATTTTTCATTGCACCCTAATGATACTGACATCAAGGCAAAAGTATAGACAATTTAATACTTATTAAATTGAAGAAAAGCCAGAAGTTTTGTGAAAATTGACATTAAAGACACAAAGAAAGGACTTCTTTTGAAATTTCTATTATTGTTTATAGTATCTATTGTGTGAAATTTAGATAAGAAAAATTTAAATATATGATTTGACTTGACATTGGCTTACCTGAATATTTATAGGCATCTTTAGGTAACCAACATGTTTCCTTATTAATTCCCTGCCATGAAGCAGGTAACTTACATCCAAGAGGTATAAAGTGCTCCCAGCCGGTATTCCACAAGTGATCAGAGATGTAAGCAGCAGCTCTGTCTCTGAGCTCATGGAAATTGGCCACAGGCTACCAATCTAGAGATCAGCATTTCAGATTCTCAGTCTTGTTTACAGAAACCTATACTTACTGATTTCTGTTTGAAAAAGAGAAATTAGAAAATGAGTTTCGAGACCTAGAATTATATTACCTTCCAGTTTTGTTAATACATTCTCTACATAGTCATTACATGATATGTGGGACACAATTGTCTTGCATTTAAGTTTGTTTTCTTAGAAGATATATAGATGCACATTTAGAAGAATATTCCTATCCTCTCTTAATCTTTATAAGTTAATTTTATTTAATCGTATTTTTAAATCTTCTATATCCTTATAGACTTTTATTCTATCAGATAGTGAAAAATCTTCCACAATAATTGTGAATTTGTCTCTTCTAGACCTACCGATTTTGGATTTATATAGAGATTGTTTTTACATACGTTCAGATTTAGAATTGTTATACTTTTCCTGATCAATTTAAACAACCATTATGAAATGTCCCTTTTTATCTCTAATGATACATTTTTCCTTAAAATTTACTATGTTAAATATTAACGGATATGCATACTTCACTTATTTAAGGATAATATAAATTAATACTCATACCACTTTCTGAACAAAATGAGGATCTAGAACATTAACTCCATTTATCATCTTTATTTATATGGTAGTGATGTCATGCATTTTAATTCTGCATGTTAAACAATGATAATTGTTTCAGAGTCAATATTCATTTAAATCTACGTATTTACCCTTTTATTCCTTCTTGTCCTGTTATTTCCTTCTAAAATAATTTTTCTTCTGACTGAAAAACATCCTTTAGTATTTCTTTTAGTGTGTGTTCGGTAGTGGCAAATTCTGTTTTCATTCATAGGAAAATGTCTTAATTTTGCCTTCATTTTTGAAGGACATATTTTTGAGTATTGAATTCTAAGTTGGCAGTTATTTTCTATTAGTATTTTGAAGATATTTAGTCATGGTTTGTCTTTGTTGAAAAGTAAGCTTTCAATCAAATTCCTTTTGAAAGTAATGTGCTTTCTTTTTTTTCACTTTAAAATTTATGTGTGCCTTAGGCTGTCAACAGTTGCACAGTGATATGCTTACATGTGATTTTTTTGTGTGTATTTTGCTTGGATTTTGCAGCATATTCTTTATTCATGGCTCAGTGGAGACATTTTTTTGTATGTTTTGGGAAATTCTTAGCTGCTATTTATTCAAATTAGGCATGTGCTTTGTTATCTTCTACTTCTTCTAGAGATAGCCCCATTATCTAGATCCCCTGTTGACCTTTTTCTTTTGGTTTCATTTCTCATGGGTTTTGGTGATGTCTTGCCTTCTCATAAACCTAGTGAATTTGAATTAATTACCAGACACTCATTATATATTAACAATTGTAGAGATAATTAGATGGTCTGGATGATATCATCTTCCTGAAAGGCTTTGCCTTTGTTTCTGACATGTGACTCAGCTAGGAACACTAGCAATCCCAGATTGCCTGCATCCAATCATGTGCTAAGATTATTTGAAAATGTGAAGACTTGCTTTTTATTTTTTTCTCTCTTTTTCCTAGGGGATACCCTTAAGATTTAGGACTTTGGGAGATTTAACAGGCCTCTCCTTCTTGGAAAGACCATAATCCTAGTATTTGTCCCTTTAGTTCTATAAATTTGTCAAAAACTTTAAAGCTTCTCTTGCCCAGTACGTTCTTTAAGAATTAACAAATACCTCTTTATAGTCACAAATTCCAGAGGTTGTATCTTGTTTCTAAACTTGTTCCTGCAGTTTTTAACTTTCTTGGTAGCTCTCCAATGCCACTACAAAATTAAATGTAGCTAATATTTTTTTCCACCATTTTTTTTTTTTTTTAGTTCTATAGGGAGTACTGGTCTGTACCATCTATTCTGCCATTAGCAAAAGTTTTCAATTATCTGTGATAGCTGTTCCTATTTAAGGAGTGTAGAGTCCAGAAATATATATTTTTTAAAGTACTGAAACTTTCCAAACTAACTTAAAAATGAAAATGCTGTGATTTGCAGCATTACTTTATTCCTAATTTTTGTCGCTAAAAGATAAGGCATTTACTCTTCATTAAAGGCTTTGTAAACTTTGATACATAAGAGAAAATTACTTCTGGTGGTGGTAAATTTTACTATGGTAGCTGCCAAATTTTAGCAAAAGAAGGATACTAAGATCCTTTAAGATATCTATGGTTTTTAGTATGGTTTTTTTTCCCCTTTGGAATAGAAAATTAAGTAAATGAAGATTGGTCTAAGAGCCCAGGGATTTGAAAATAAGAATTTCAAAGATTATTTTAGTAGGATAACAGAGGTAATGATTCTCAACCTTTTTATTTAAAATAAAAGAAAAACAAAAAATACAAAAATACATTACCAAGTCAAAAAAAAAAAAACGAAAAGTGAAGAAAAAGACAAAAGAGCTATTTTACCTTTTGTCAACAGTTTTAATCTTTAGGAGAAAGGAAGACTTTTGGTTTTTTCTTTTTTTCCTCCATGGATCTCCAGGGGCACTTAGGAATTGATTGAAAAATGGATGATGGAAAATTATGAATGGAATAGGAGAGATAAATCTTAAGTTGAACTCCAGGGTCAGTATACATTGGATGCATGTGAGCTATAGACTTTACTAGGAAAAGTAGTATGCCAGTAGTATGACACAGCTCATTTGAATACACAGAAAAACTATTTAAAAAGTTTTACAACCTAAATTTTTAAATTAAAAATGCACTTTACATTAATTTTTGGAAAATGAACTCAGTAAATGTAAGAAAACTTTCAAACAATTACACATCAGATCGTTCATAGAGCAGAGTGATTTTCTGTCTTCATTCACAAATTATACTTCATAGAGAATTCATGCTGGCAAGCAGCCTTATGAATACAATAACAAAATCATCCACTGAAAAGTCAACTCCTTGAACATCAGCAAATTTACACATGAGAAATAACAGGTCAAATCTCATTATACACTAGAAATTCATTTTTGAGATAAAAACTTATATAAAAGCTGTGACAGGAAGTTATTAGAAAATGTCCTAGGAGGAAATTTTCTGTATACACTTTGGGAATAATTTCATTCAGAAATCAAATTTCAGTATTTATAAATGAATGAAATTGTGTCTTTCCCAAAAGTGAGAAAGTCTCACACAAGTCAGAACCAATCATAAATTATTTGAATTACAGAGAAACCCTATGATTATTGTATATTGTGTATTATATATTGCATGTCAAAAAGTCTTTGTCCATGAGTTACACCTTACTGGATATCAGATAAATAATTGAGAAAAGTAAGTCTTCTAAGAATTTTTGTTAAAGTGCCATAAAATTCATATTGAGGGTAACTATAAATTTGATAAAATTGGAAAAAGCCTTCCTATAGAAGCAAATTCCATAGGAAGTATATAGAATTCATTTTGTTTATTGGTTTATTTTTATGCCTATGTCCCAAAATGACCAGTCCATCACTTGCCTTTTAACTAAAAAATACATATTTAAACACATATACAAAAGCGTGTGCACACATAAAATGGTATAATGTAACCCTTATATTTTATTTCTTAATTTTGTACTTTTTTACTCAGCAGTTCCAGTCACAACAGTTTGTCAACAGCTAAGTAGTGCTGATCAACCTCACATTTTTTTTTACTCAAAGTCACATACACATTAATATATTACCTGTACACACATGTAGGTGTATGTTTTCATTGACTTGAAATGGGATTATACTATACACACATTTTTGCATTTTATGCACCCAAAAATAATGTTTAGCTGAAGAGACTAGGAAAAATGTTCTGATAATCATCCTCAAGAGGTGACATAGCATAAAGGGTTAGTGGACAAGCATAATCATGCCCTTACCTACTGGAGATTTTTTTTTTTTAGTTTCTGTGACACTTCTGGCAGTGAAATTGAATTGTGTTTTCTTACTGTCATAGTTGTCAGATTTCTTTCGAATAAGACTAGTATTTTGTATTTCCAACAATGTATAATGTACTCCCTTTCCTCTACTAAAAGTAGCCATTACTCTAACTTTGAGAAGTTTTATGATTTCAAAGTGATAATTAATTTTAATTCATATATTAATATGCCTGTTTAAATGTTTATTGCCATTTAATATGCTATTCTGTTAAGTCACCTTTATAAACCATTTATTCATATATTTTTCTTTTTGGATTGTTTTTCTTATCTATTTACAACAGCTTTTTGTAGGTTAAATGTAGTAACTCCTTAAAAATAAAAACTTGCTTGTCTCTTGACTTTGTAGATTAAATTATTCCATCAGAATAATTTTATTTTTTGCATGTTTAAGTATGTCCATCTGTTCTTTTACAGTTTTAGTTAAACTTCACGTATAAAATTTTAAGTGGATTTTTTTGGAGGTTTATTTTATATACTTTTTGGGAAACTGATTCAGTTTTTTCTTGGACATGAATATCAGTTTTACAGTTGTAGACACTCGATTTGCTGAGTATGTCAAATACTCCTCTCTCACTACTTATTTACTTTATTAGCATCTTTTGAAGCTGGTAGTGGCCAGGTGATGTGATTTGGACCAATAGGAGCAAAATACCGATAGATGTGTTCTGGGAGGAAAACCTTTGATTTCCTAAAAAAAGAAACTGATGGAGCTGCTGCCATCAATTTATCCTTCTCTATGCCTTGTACATGATGGCTGGGGTAATGGCAACCTTTTCTCAACAACAGTTGGAAGGCCAAAAGAACTAGAGACACTGGTCCTGACAATTTAATCAACACTGGAAGCATGTTCCCTTTAGATTTAAGCTATGTGATACGAACAAGCATGTACTGCAAAAAAGCATTCTATTCTAGATTTCTCTTGCACCTGAAAATATGCCTAAATTTATTATGAATTACAAAATAATTCATCTTTTTGATTAAAATAAATAGGGAAGATTTTTAAAACTCGTAAACTACATACTCCACACAAACCTAAGTAAGGTAGAGAGATAGAAAAATAACACAAGATTTGTAATGAGTAAAAGAATTCACAGATACTGGATCAGTTAATAGGATCAGAAGAGAATATTACCTAGAGTAAATGAATGATTTCATAGCAAGACATAATTGATGAAAATTGAAAAAAATAAAAAACTGAAAAAAGTGATAACCATAAAAAATTGTAAATATTGTTACAGAGTAACTATTTAAAATGTACCAAGACCATAGGAGAAGACTTCCTACATAGGATACATGAAAAATGAAGTATAAAAGAAAAAATAAAATTTACTTTTCAAAATTAAAAACTCTTGTTCATTGAAAGGCAAAAAAAAGACAGAATGGAAGAGAATATTTGCAGTAGATACCTGACAAAAGATTAATATTCTGAAAATATAAAAATTTACAACCCAACTGTAAGAAGGCAAATTACCCAATTAAAATGACAACACAGTCAATGAAAGAAGATAATGAAATGGCTAATAAGGACAAGATAGGATTTTCTACTTTAGCCATCATGGAAATAGAAATGAAAATTACAATGAGACACCCCTATACACTCATTAAAATGACTATTAAAATGATTGGCAGTATCGTGTTGGAAGATGTGGAGCAACTGGAACTCATATATAGTAAGTAGGGATATAAAATGACACAAACACTTGGGAAAATAGTTTGGCAAATTTTCCCCCAGCTTTATTGAAATATAATAGGCAATTAGTTGCTCATATTTACATTGTACAATGAGTTTTTCAATTAGATGTAACTCATTAAGTGGTCACACAGATAAGTACCTCTCCTTCTCCCTTACATATTTTTTAAAACTATTGACTACTTTCCTTATGCTACACTTTATATCTCCATGACTATTTTGTATCTGTCCATTAGTACTTATTAATCCCTTTGCCATTTTCACCATCTCCCAAACCTCCTCCCATTTAGTAGCCCTCAAAATATTCTCTATCTACGAATATGTTTCCATTTTTGTTGTTTATTTTGTTCTTTAGATTCCACATGTACGTGAAATCATGTGATATTTGTCTTTATCGAACTTCATTCAGCGCAGTATCCTCAGGCAATATCTTTATACCTTCCCTTTTGGTCTCAGTGTGTCTTTTAATTGGAAGTGAGTCTCTTATAGGCAGCGTATGTAGAGGTCTTGTTTTCATATCCATTTCACCACCATTGGAGCACTTGATTTCTCTCTATTTGAGGTATTTGTTGATATATATGTAGTTATTACCATTCATTCATGTTTTTGATACATGTCTTTTTCTTCTTAAAAAAGTCCCTCTCAAAATTCTTTAGCGAATTTTTATTCAAGAAGCTCTTTGTCCTTCAATTCTGAATGAAAGCTTTGTTGAATAAAGTATTCTTCATTGTAGGCCCTGGCTTTTCACCACCTTGAATATTTTGTGCCAAACCCTTGTGTCCTGCAAAGTTTCTTTTGAGAAATCAGCTGCCAGTCTTATGGGTGCTTCCTTATAGGTAACTAACTGCTTTTCTCTTGCTGCTTTTAAGAATCTCTCTTTATATTTAATCCTTAGCATTTTAATTATGATATATCTTGGTGTGGGCCTCTTTGGATTCACTTTTTTGGAGACTCTCTGAGCTTCCTGGGGTTGAACGTCTATTTTATTTCTTTATTGATTTTCTGTTTGGATGATTTGTCCATATTCAACAGTGGAGTATTTAGGTCCCCTACTATGATATTGTTTTGTTCTGTTTCTCTTTTTAGTTCTGTTAGTAATTGCTTTATATATTTTGGGGCTCCTCAGTTGGGGGCGTAGATATTAATAAGTGTTATGTCATCTTGGTGTATGATTCCCTTTATCATTATGAAGTGTCCTTCAGTATCTTTCTTTACCTTTTTTTATTTTGAAGTCTATTTAATCTTATATTAGTACCACTACTTCCACTTTTTTCTGAATGACATTTCTTTGAAATATTTTCCACCCTTTCATTTTGAGTCTGTATTTGTCTTTGGAACTGAGACATGTCTCCTGGAGGTAGCATATGGTTGGGTTTTGTTTTTTGATCTATTCTGCAACTCTGTGCCTTTTTATTGGTGAGTTCAGTCCATTTAAATTTAGGGTGATTATTGAAATCTGAGGTCTTCTTATAGCCATTTTTTCTTTTGCCTTCTGGTAGCTCAGTGTTTCCATTGCTTCCTGGTCCTTGAGTTTCCGTTTTCTTTATTTTGGTTGTTTTTTGTGGGTTTCCCCTCTGATTCTTTTTGTTTTCTATTATATACTTCAGTTCTGAATCTTTGGTGTGTGGTTACCATTATGAATATGTAATGGATAGTTATATGTATAGTAGTGCATTTTCTTCTACAGGTGCCTTATCACCATTCCCCTTCGTGAATTTGGATCTTTGAATCCTCCCCTTTTCTGTCATTGTTGTCTCCATTTGTCACTAGGTATACTGAATGTTTATTACTATCTTGCAATAGTAAATCTCTTCTTGTTGTTTAAGCTTATAATGCCCTGTTTTAATTAGAGTTGGACTGCTCTGCTTCTATCTGTATGCTATTCACCTTACTCATAGTTATATATATTTTTTGTCATTTTGTTTTAGGTGAGCTGACCCCTTTCAGTATTTCCTGTAATGCACGCCTCGTAGTACAGAATACTCTCAATTTTTGTGTCTAAAAGGTCTTTATTTCTCCTTCATATCTAAAGGAGAACTTAGTTGGATACATTATTCTTGGCTGGTAGTTACTTTCACTTACTAGTTTGAATATTTGATTCCAGTCCTTTCTGGTTTATAAGGTTTGTGCTGAGAAGTCCAATAGTCTAATGGGTTTTCCTTTATAGGTCACCATTGTCTTTTCCCTGGCTGTTCTGAGAGTTCTTTCTTTGTCATTAATTTTTGATAATTTTAATACAATGGTTCTTGGTGAAGGCCTTTTTGGGTTGAGATAATTGGGTGTTCTGTTGACTTCTTGAATTCCAAGCTCCAGCTCTTTCCTTAAGTTTGGGAAATTCTCATCAATTATTTGTCTGAAAATACTTTCTAATCTCTGCTTTTTTTTCTCTCCTTCATTCTAATGCCCATTATTCTTATGTTTCTTTTCTTGATGGTATCAGCTAGTTCTCGTATTACTCTTTGGGCTTTTTTTTTTTTTTTCATTCTTCATTTTTCTCTCTTCTTCCTCTTGATTTATTTCTAGATTTTTGTCTTCAATACCACTGATCCTTTTCTCCATTTGGTTGACTCTATTCCCAAAGCTTGCTATTTTATTCTTCCTCTCTTTCATTGTGTTCTTCATCTCCAGAAGTTCTATTTGGTTCTTTTTAAGGATTTCAATCTCTTGGCTTAGAGCTCATCTAGTTTTTGTGCTGATCTAGTTTTTTATTTTTCAATTATTGGAATTGTTAATATGAATTATTTTGGATCTCATTGAGTTTTTTTCAGAAGTACAATCCTGAATTCTCTGTCATTTAAGCCTCATATTTCTATATCTTTAAACTTATTTTCTGGAGATTTTTTTTCTTTCTTTCTAAGTCGTCTTGTTGCCTTGGTCGTTTATGGTGTTTAATGAACTATGTCTTCACCTGGGCATTAATAAAAATGTATTCTGCTTTCTCCACCCCACCACCACCCCAAAAAAGATTTATTATATAAAGGTCTCTCTTTAGCCTTTTGCTAAGCAGGCATTTTTCTTTTGGTTTCCAGTAGGTGGCATCTATGCCTCTTGGATCCCTGCTTTATATAAAGTCTTAATGATGCCTCTTTTTTTTTCTTACAAATATTCAATCACATGGGCAACCCTCAGTCTCAGTCCCTATCAGTGTTAGCAACAGTTTCAGTAGCATTTACTCAGATTCCTCAGTGTTCAGTCTTGGAGGATATGAGAGGAGGTGCCCTCTAGGTTGGAGGATGTGGGCTGTGGCTCCACCTCGTGTTTTGCAACTGCAGCTAGTAATAATTAACTGTTGCTTCTCTGCTTTTCCCAGTTTTCTGCCATTCCCACTTCTCTGCTTTCTGCTGTGATCCCTGGGCACTACTGCTGTGTCGAGCTCATAGCTCTCTCAGGCTGGCTTGTTCAGGGAACCATCTGCACCCTCTCCACTACCCCTCCTCCTGCAGGGAGCTCTGGCTGTGAGAGGCAGCTTCTTTGTTTCTCCCAGTCTACTGCCTGACTCCCAGGGTTCTGACCTATGGTAGCTCTTATTCACAGATAACTTGCTTCAATATGCTGGTGTGCAGTTTGGGTGTGGTTTTTGTTTGTTTGTTTGTTTGTTTGTTTGTTTCGTTTTTCATTTTAGGTGTTCAGCTTATTCGTGTTTCAAGGGGAGAGATTTTGGTACATCTCTCACTATCATGCTTCCAACATCACTCCCTCTTTTTCCTTTTAAAAAATTAGGTTTTGCTGACTTATAAATGACACACCAAAAACTACACATATTTAAAATGTATAATTTAAAGTTTGATATACATATACAATTGTAAAAACATCTCCACAGACAAGGTAGTTAACTCATTAATCGTCTCCAGAAGGTTCCTTGTGTGCCTTTGTAATCCTTCATTCCCCTCCCCAGCACCCACTGATCTGTTTTTTGTCACCAAAGATTAGTTCTATTTACATTTTCCGGAGTTTTTCTACAGGGAGTCAATTATATAGTAAATACTTGTTTTACCCCTGGCTTCTTTTACTAAATAGGATTATTTTAAGGGCCAACCATGCTGTCTTGTATAGTAATGGTTCATCCTTTTTATTGTTCAGTTGAATCATGATATGGATGAACTACAATTTGTTTATTCATTTATCTGTTGATGGACATTTAAGTTGTTTCTGGATTTGGGCTCTTATAAGTGAGCCTGCTATTGAATAGTCACGTAGGAGTCTGATAAGATGTTATTTTCCAAGAAATTGGACAAATACTTAGGAGTATAATGATAGGTCATATGGTAGATTGTCTTTATAATAAACATTCAAATTGTTTTCCAAAGGATTTGTATATCCCCAACAACTGTGTGTGAGGATAAAGTTCTTCAACATCCTCACCGATGATTACTTTTTATTTTGAACCATTCTGATATGTGTGTAATGGTATCTCTGTTTTTTGTTTTGTTTTGTGTTTGCTTAAAAAAATTTTTTCTTGTTCAGGTGAAATTTATATAACATGAAGTTAAACCATTTAAAAGTGAGCAATCTAAGTGGCATTCGTACATCCACAATGTGCAAACACTGCCTCAATCTAGTTCCAAAACATCATTGCTCCAAAATAAAACCTTACATCCATTAAGTGGTCACTCCTCATTTTCCACTCCTCCCACTCTTTTGGCAACAACCACTCTTCTATCTTATGGGTTTACTTACTCTGGACATTTCACATGAATGGAATTATGTAGTGTTTGGCCTTTTGTGTATGGCTCTTTCACTTAGCATAATATTTTCGAGGTTCATCACTGTGTAACATTTATAAGTACTTCATTACTTTTTATGTATGACTAATATTCCATTGAATGTGTATACCACAATTAATCATTCATCTGGTGATGGACATTTGGGTTGTTTCTGCCTGCTAGCTGTGAATTTATGTGTGCAAAGGTTTGTTTGAGCACATGTTTGAAATTCTTTTGAGCATATATCTGGGAGTGAGATTGCTGGGTCATGTGCTCATTCTGAGTTTAATCTTTGAGGAAATGCTAAGCTGTTTTTTACAGTAGCTTAGACATGTTATATTCTTGCCAGCAATGTATGAGGGTTCTAATTTCTGCTTATCCTTGTCAATATTTGTTATTTTCTGATTTTGATTATAGCTATCCTCGTGGATGTAAAGTAGAATCTCATTGTGGTTTTGATTTAAATTTCCCTATTGGCTAATGATTTTGAGACTCCTTGCACCTGGTTATTTACCATCATTATAATTTCTTATAAATATCTGTTCAAAATTTTTTGCCCATTTTCTTTTCTTTTTTAAATTGGTTAATAATATAAAACTTTTAGGTGCACAACATTATAATTTGATATTTATATACTCTATTAGAGTGCTCACCATCAAAATCTAGCCTCCTTTGTCACCATATATTTGACCCCCTTTACCCACTTTGTTTTTTCCCCAATCCCGTTTCCCTCTGGTAGCCACCATTCTATTGTCTGTATCTATGAGTTTGTTTTTCTCCTGTTAGTTTGCTCTTTCCATACATGAGTGAAAACATTACAATTTGTGTCCTTTTTTTTCTGACTTATTTCAGTTAGCATAATACCCTCGGAATCAATCAATATTGTCTCAAATGGCAAAGTTTTTTTCATTTTAATGTCTCAGTAATATTCCATTGTGTATGCATGTATCTATATATGTGTGTGTATATATATGTATGTATTTATATATATGTATTTTATATATAAAATATATATATATATCTGTCAATGGACACTTAGGTTGTTTCCTTACTTTGACCATTGTAAATAATGCTGCAATGAATATAGAGGTAAATATATCTTTTAAAATAGTGTTTTCATATTCTTCAATAAATACCCAGAAGAGAAATTGCTAGATCACATGCTACTTCTATTTTGAATTTTTAAAGGGACCTTTGTACTGTATTCCATAGTGGCTGCACCAACTTACAATCCCACCAACAGTGCATGAGGGTTCTATTTCTCGACAACCTCTCCATCGCTTGTTATTTCTTGTCTTTTTGAGAATAGCCCTTTTAACAGGTGTGAAGTGATATCTTATTGTGGTTTTGATTTACATTTCCATAATAATTAGTAATGTTGAACATCTTTTTATGTGCCTATAAGCCATCTATGTTTATTCAGATCTTCTGCCATGTTTTAATCAGATTGGTTTTGTTGTTGTTGTTCTATGAGTTCTTGTTGATGGTTTCTTTGCTGGAGACAAATGCCCAGAAACTTAGTGCCTATGTTTTCCTCTATGTCTTTTACTGTTTCAAGTCTTACATTCAAGTCTTTAATCCATGTTGAAATAATTTTTGTGTATAGTATAAGACAGTGGTCAGGTTTCATTCTTTTTCACGTCCACTTTTTCCCAACACTATTTTTTGAAGAGGCTTTCCTTTTTCTATTGTATATTCTTGGATCCTTTTCATGAGACAGTTGCCCATATATGTGTGGGTTTATTTCTAAGCTCTAAACGCTGATTCCATTGGTCTGTTTTTTCTGCAATACCATACTGTTCTGATCACTCGTTTTGTAGTGTAGTTTAAAATCAGGGTGTGTGATATCTACTACTTTGTTCTTATTTCTCAGGCTTCCTTTGGCTAATTGGGATGATTTGTGCTTTCCTGCAAATTTTGTGATTTTTGTTCTATTTCTGTGAAAAATTCCATTGAGATTTTGATAGGGATTCCAATGAATCTGTAGGTTGCATTAGTTAATATGGATATTTTAACAATGTTAATATTTTCAATCCATGAACATTAAATTATCTTTCCATCAGTTTGCGTTTTCTTCAATTTATTTCAACAACGTCTTGTAGTTTTGAGTATACAGGTCTTTCACCTCTTTTGTTAGGTTTACTCCTATGTGTTCCATTCTTTTTTGTAATTGTAAATGGGATTGTTTTTCTCATTTCTCTATTTGACAGTATCTTGTTAGTATATAGAAATGCAGATTTTTGTATATTGATTACATGTCTGGCAACCTTACTGTATTCATTTTTATTTCTAATAGTTTTTTTTTCTTTTTGGTAGAGTCTCTAGGGTTTTCTATATATAAAATCATGCCATCTGCAAACAGTGACAGTTTTACTTCATTCTTTACAATTTGGATATCTATTTTTTTCTTGCCTAATTGCTCTGGCTAAGACTACCAGTACTATGTTGAATAAAAGTGGTGAGAATGGGCATCCTTGTCTTGTTTCTGATCTTAGAGGAAAAGCTTTCAGTTTTTCACCACCGAGTGTGATGTTGGCTGTGGGTTTGTCATATATGGCTTTTTTATGTTGAAGGAATTTTCTTCTATATCCCTTTTATTAAGTGTTTTTGAAAATTAGGAATAGATGTTGTATCTTGTCAGATGCATTTTCTGCATCTATTGAGATGATCATATGATTTCTATCCTTCATTTTGTTGATATGGTATATCATGTTGATTGATTTATAGATGTTGAAGCATCCTTACATCCCTGAAATGAATCACACTTGATTGTGGGGTATTGTTGTACTTGCTAGTTCATCTATGTTCATTACAGATATTGGCTTATAAAATGTGTATGTGTGTGTGTCCTTGCCTGGTTTTTGTATCAAGATAATGTTGGCCTCATAAAATGAGTTAAGCATTCACTCTTCAATTTTTTGTAAGAGTTTGAGTAGGATAGACATTAAAACTTCTTTGAATGTTTGGTAGAATTCACCAGTGAAGCCATCTGGTCCTGTACTTTTATTTTGTGGAGGTTTGTGATTACTGTTTCAATTTCCTTATTAGTGATTTATCTATTCGGATTTTCTGTTTCTTCATAATTCAGTCTTAGAAGTTTATGTTATTCTAAGAATTTGTCTGTTTCTTCGAGGTTGTCAAATTTCATGGCATATAGCCTTTCACAGTATTCTTTTATAACCCTTTGTGATATCTGTTACAAGTTCTTTCATTTCCAATTTTATTTGAGTCTTCTCTTTTTCTTTTGTGAGTCTAGCTAAAGGTTGGTAATTTTTGTTTATTCTTTCAAGGAAAAAGGTATTCATTTCAATAATCTTTTCTATGATCCTTTTAACCTTTATTTCATTTATATATGCTCTGATATTTTATCATCCCCTTCCTTCTACTGACTTTAGGCTTCATTTGTTCTTTTTTTCTAGTTTTTAGGTGTCATGTTAGATTGTTTCTAATATCTTGAGGTAGGCTTGTATTGCTATAAACTTCCCTCTAAGTACTGCTTTTGCTGCATCCCAAAGATTTTGGTATGCCATATTTTCATTTTTTTGTCTCTGTGTGTCTTTTCATTTTTTCTTTTATTTCTTCATTGACCCAATAGTGGTTCAGTAGCATGCTTAATCTCCAAATATTTGTGATTTTTCCAGCTATCTCGTTATGGTTGATTTCTAGTTTTATACCACTGAGGTCAGAAAAGTTGCTTGATATGATTTCACTCTTCTTAAAATTTTCGAGACTTGTTTAAAGGATATGGTCTATCCTTGAAAATATATCATTTGCACTTGAAAAGAATGTGTGCTCTGTTGCTTTGGGATGAAAAGTTCTGTAAATACCTATTTAGTCCACCTGATCTAAGGTAGTAGTTAAGGTTGATGTTTCCTTGTTGACTTTAAGGTTGGATAATCTATTCATTGGTCTAAATGAGATCTTAAGTCTTCTATTATTGAATTTTATCTCCCTTTAGGTCTGTAAATAATTGCTTTATATATTCTGGTGCTCCTAAATTGGGTGTGTATATATTAATGTTATGTCTCCTTTATCATTATAAAACTGCAATCTTTGTCTCTTACCATCTTTTTTTGTCTTGAAGTTTATTTTGTTGATATAAATATGGCCTCTCTTGCTTATCTCTGAATACCATTTGCTTGGAGTATCTTTTCCACCTTTTCTCTTCGAGCCCATGTTTGTCTCCTGACTACAGCATATAGTTGGTTCTTGTTTTTTAATCCATCCAGCTTTGTCTTTGGTGAGTTTCATATATTTACATAGGTTAGGGTGATTATTGATACATGAGGACTTACTCCTGACATTTTATCTTTTTTTCTCCCCAATCGCTCTGTATCTCTTTTGTTTCTTTTCTCTTGTGGTTCTGTCTGCTAAATTAGTTTGGCGGTTTTCTATTATGACTTTCCTATTTTCTTTTTTTTAAGGGTCATATATTATTTTTTAATTTTCTTTAGTTCTCTTTGTTTGTTTTTTACTTCTTAGAATATTAGAAACTCTTGTTTAAAGCCTGTTAGTAAGTCCAACGCTTTTGTTTCTTCAGGGATGATTTCTCTCACCTTACTTTTTTCCTTTAAATGGCCCATATTTCCTGTTTCTTAGTATGCCTTTAATTTTTTTTGTGGAAAATTAGACATTTGAAAAAGACAGTCATCTCTTCCATTTTTGAAAAATGGCTTTGTTCTTATAAAGTTCTTCACTAATCAGCTATATATGTGTTTTCTGAGTCTTGTAATCAGCATGAGAAGAAAGCTGAATTCTCCTCAGGTATGTTTTTTTGTCATAAAACCAATTATTTAATTGAAGCTATAAAAAAAGAGGCAATATAATTGATAAAATAATTAGGAAACGATATTTAGCATGTTTCAAAAGATTTAAAATAGGACACTTTACACTTTTTTTTTGATTCCCTGCATTCATGTATGTTTTAAATAATCTAAAGAGTCTAACTCCAGCTTCTCGGAAATGTAGATAACTTATTGTATGTCTCTACCTGTAATCTACTGCCGAGAGACTGCAAATCTTAGAATCTTCAGAACTTAGGATCTCTGAAGCTTTCTCATGTAGTGTTCATTCATTCTTTCCATCTGATATCTGAGTTAGGCAAAATAGAGACTATTCCTTCAGTCAGCTCTGAGATAGGTTACAATGTTTTGAATAAGTTCTGCTCTGGTCCTTCTAGTTCAAGGGGAGAAATTGAGAACCGTCTGGCACTTCTTCCATACTGAGTCTGTGCTATGCTAGAAAGTGACTGGAACAAGATTGAGCAAAAATGTCATAAATTTTCCTGTTTATTTAAACTTTTCCTCTTATGGTTGAGTATTTACTGGTTGCTATAGAACTTTGTCTGTTTTCCAAAGCCCTTATAAAGTAAAAATTTCCAGTTGTGTGTGTGTGTGTGTTTTTTTTATGTGAATCTTCATGGGGAGTTATGGCTTTGAGCTTCCACCATTTTGCTGACTTACTGCCTTTTAAGGCTTACTTTTGGTAGTGTAGAGTTCTGTGGGTTTTGACATGTGCGTAATATTATGCATCCACCATTATAGCATTGTAAATGTTTCACTGTGATAAAAACAACAACAACAACAACAACTTCTACTTCACCTACTCAGCTTTCCCCCATTTTCAACTACCTCTATAGTTTTGTCTTTTCCAAAATGTCATATAATTGGAATTATACATTTTGCAGGCTTTTCAGACTGGCTTTTAAAACCTAACAATACACATTTAAGATTTATCCATAGTTTTTTGTGGCGTAATAGCTCGTTTGATTTTACTGATGAATAGATCCCATTGTATGTATGTACCACAGTTTGTTTATTCATTTACCTGTTAAAGAACATCTTGGTTGCTACAGTTTGGGGAAATTATAAATATTTGTTTTCTCATATTTTTATGGACCTAAATTTTCAAATCATTTAGATAAATACCTAGATGCACAAGTGCTGGATCACATGGCAAACATATGTTTAGCTCCATAAAAATTATTCTTACCAGCAATGAATGTGATTCCCGTTGCTCCATATTCTTGCCAGTATTTAAAATTGCCAATTTCTGGTCAATTTTTATTAGATTCAAGACATTGTGTTTTAACCTTGTTGAGTGGTAGATATTTTATATTCATATAAATATTCTTGAGCTTGGTTCTGAGATACATTTATGTTACTTGTGAACAGTTTGATCTTTTTGAGAGCAGTGTTCAGTTTAGGGCTACCATGTGCTGACCAAGGGATGGTCATGACAGAGCACTTTAGCCTAAGAGAGCAGCATCAATTTGGTCAGTACTTTCTGCCAAGTTCTGGTAATACTCCTTTGCTTTTTTGCTATAACTCCAACTAAGGCTCCCCTCACTAATCCTAAACACAAAGCCAAATCAGAATATTGGGATTTTTATTTCTTTTTTCCTGTGTCAATCCAGCATCCAGAGTGATAGGTGTTAACACAGCAGGTTTTAATGAATATACTAAAAAATTAACATATAATATATATTAGATATATTACATATAATATAAACACTATCTCTATTAGTGATATTTATGTTAAAGTCTACTATGACATTTAATACAGCAACACCAGCCTTTTCATGCTTATTATTTTTAATTCATTAAAGAAAGTATATTACTTTGCTGGTGATGCCATAGTACAGTATCACAGACTTTGTGCTTAAGCAATACATATTTGTTTTTTTAAACTTCTGGAGGCTAGAAGTTCAGGGCGTCAGTAGGTTTGGTTTCTTTGAGGCCTCTCTTGACTTGCAGATGGTTGCCTCTTTTATTAATTGAAATATATTTGGCATATAATATTGTATAAATTTAAAGTATATACATGTTGATTTGATACATTTATATATTATAATTGTTGTTATAATGATAATTAGCATCCCTATCATGTCACATAATCATCATTTCTTTTTAGTGGTGGGAGTAAATTAATATCCAGTCTCTTAACAAGTTTGATGATTATAATACAATATTATTGTCTATATTTACTATATTGTGCTTTAAACATCCAGGACTTTTTTAATGGTTGCCTTTTAACAGTGTCTTCACATGGTCTTTTTTCTCTGTCTGTTCTTACCTTGAATCTCCTTGCATGTCCAAATCTTCTCTTCTTATAAAGACACCAGTCAGATTAGATTAGAGCTGACCCTAACATCCTCATTTTAATTTAATTACCACTTCGGAAGGCCCTAACTGAATAGTTACATTCTAATGTACTGGGTGTTAAGGCTTCAACATATGAATTTGGGGAGTACAATTCAGCCCATAACAGAGGATAAAGAATTTAAAATATTGGAAAATGAGTAGCTTGTCATGTGCATGAAAATCTAAGATCATTAACATTAAAATTAGTTTAAAAATAAATAAGAGAATTAAGCAAAAAGCACTGTTAATGTATCAAAAGCAACAGCTTTCCTATGTGCAAATAAATATTATGTGCAAATAAATACTATGAAGATATTTTATTTACAATAATAATCGAATGAAAAGAACTTAGTAATGTTTATCTATCTTTACACCCATGTGTAAAAAAAAACAACCTACCTGAGAGATTTAAAGAAGAGAATACATAGTGGGCAGAATTATGTTATTGGTAGACAGGATAATGTTATAATTTTACTACCCTAAAAATGTTATTTTCATGTTAATTCATAAGTATAATGCTAGTTAGAACCTCAGAATAAAAGTTTTTCTTGAGATTTGGCTCTAGAAACTTATGCTAAAGTTTATCCTGATAAAATAGCTTGTGAAAATATTTGTGGGAACTCTAAAAAATAAGAGCCAAGAGAAATGATTAGCATAATAAAGTGACAATAATTAATATGCTAACATGCTGTGTAAATGCTGCATCAATGGATTGACCATGGGAACGGCAAAAAAATCTGCAAATAGATCCAAGTATGTAATGAAATTTTACATGTAATAAAAGTGATGTTTCACAATAATAAAGAAGACTCGAGTTTCAGATCTTAGTTATGAAGAATTTGGAACTTGTCACCTCACATATACAGCAAGAAAAGCTGGACAAACTTTAAATCAATGACCTTTAACTTAATCAGAGACCTGAGGTTACAAGCAGACTGTCATCCTGAAATCAAGAGACAAGGAAATCAAGAAGGATACAATAAATGAGAGATTTGCTTATCTTATACAGAAGCCCCTGGAGCCATACTAATAGAATCAAACTGGTATTTTTAACAAATTGCTGGAGAATGGGTGTGGTCTATTATGAGAGTTTTCTTTGTAGAGACAGCAGTATTAGGAGAGTCCCTGATGTTAGGTTTGCACAAGGCCGAAGGAGTTAAGCAAGGTTTATTGTAGCAGAGTGACAGCTGGGCTGAGCCAAAGATGGTGCCAGCCCTGAATGTGAGGGGACCTGAAACTTACGTGGGGCTTGAGGAGGGCTTTTTCAATGGGAATATTTTGGGCGAATAAATTCGCTGGGAAGGAAAGTCCAGTGAAATGGAAGGTGAACACACATAGCATTGCCAACCTGGACTCAAGCTCTGGTTCCCACACAAAAGGTAAGGGACGAGTCTAGTTCCCACACTATGGGGGTAGAGGTAGGGCCTTCCTGGACCTAACACCCACACTTTTGTACATTTTCCCTCCAGAAACTCCACCAGGTTCTCAGCTGAGAATTCCAGAAAAATCATGTAGGCATTGGTAAAGGGGAGAAAGAATAACCATTGAGAAACGCACCCAAAGCTTTCTCCACAACAAAGATCTACTCACCAGAAACAAGGACTTTGTCAGAGTGTAATTCTAAAATTTTATTCTACCTTGAGGAAGGTACTTATTTCCCACTCCAGCTCCCTGCCTCCTTCCTTTCTCATCTAAGAGGTAGTAAACACTATCAGAATAGTCAACAAGGGATCTGACTTCAAAGAAATAGATTTGGAAAACTGAAACTAGGAAAAAGGGTTGAAAAGAAAGAAAGTTATATTGTTGGAGAGAGACAGAAACACTTGTGAAGGTCAGAGGCCCACTAAAAGACTGTGACATGACTGGAAGATTTCTTCTTCTCCACACCATACCACACACCAACACAGCTCCAGAATAGTAACAGTGAATTGCAGCTAAAAGAGCTGCATGTCTCAGACTCTATTCAGTAAGCTGTACATAAGGAAAGCCATAGAGCTAATAGTAGAGAAAGAAAAAGAATAAACCTAGACTGCTATTTGACACCATACACAAAAAATTAAGTCAAAACGGATCAAAGACCTAAATATAAGATCTAAAACATTTAAATACCTAGAAGAATACATAGGCACTAAACTCATGGACCTTAGACCTAGGATTTTATGAATTTGACTCCAAAGGCAAGGGAAGTAAAAGCAAAAATAAATGAATGGGACTATATGGAATTAAAAACAAAATGGCAATCAACCACATGGGAGAAGATTTGCAAACAATACCTCCTGTAAGAGGCTAATATTCAACATAAAGAACTTATACAACTCAACAATAACAACAAATCCACAAATGATCCAACTAAAAAGTGGGCAGAGGACATAAACAGACACTTCCCCAAGAAGATATATAAATGACCAACAGACATTTCAAAGGATGTTGAACTTCACTAGTTATAAGAGAAATGCAAATGAAAACCACAGTGAGATACCACCTCACACCTATTAGAATGGCTATCATCAACCAGACGAGGAATAACAAGTGTTGGAGAGGTTGTGGGGAAAAAGGAACCCTCATACACTGCTGGTGGGAATGTAAATTGGTACAACCACTATGGAAAACAGTATGGAGGTTCCTCAAAAAATTAAGACTAGAGCTACCAAATTATCCAGAAATCCCATTATACATGTATACATTATACATACCAAGGCATGGAACAACCTAAGTGTTCCTCAGCGAACTGTTGGATAAAGAAGCTGTGCACATATATACAATGGAAAACTACTCGGCCATAAGAAAAGATGAAATACTGCCATTTGTGACGTAGATACTCTTAGTATAATGGTGAGAGAAATAAGTCAGATGGAAAAGAACAAGAATCATATAATTTCACTCATATGGGATATAAAAGAGAAAGCAACAAATTAACAAAAAATTCATTGACAAAGACAGCGGTATGGTGCTTAGCAGAAGAGAAAGGGAATGGGGGGAGGTTGAAGAGGGTAAAGGGGGTCAAATATATGGTGACTGAAGGACACTAAACTTTAGATGATGAGCACATAATGCACGATACAGATGATGCACGATACAGATGATGCATTATAATGTACATTTGAAACCTATAAAATCTTATTAACCAATGTTACTCCAATATATTTAATTTAAAAAAAAAACACAAAAGAATTTGGAGAAGCTGGTACCCTACAACAAACATCGAATGTAACCTGATTCCTAGACAGAAAAGATAAATTATCCCACTAAAATCTGTTTAGTTTCTATTTTCAAATACATTTTCAGCTTTTCATTTTAAAAAATTTATAAAATATGCCAAAGGCAACACAGAAAAAATTAAGAGCTAAAAAAATCTTGCAGAACAAGACTCAGATATAATACAGATGCTGGAACTATGAGACAGGAAATTTAAAATTTAAATATGTATGTCAAATATATTTCAAGTAAAAAATAATGTTAAAAATATACACAAAAATGAATAAAATAAAATAATACTGCATAGATCATGGCTGTGTAATTCTTTTTTTCTCTTCCTTTCAATTTACAACCAGTAGGACATCCATACTCAAAAATGTTTTCTCTGCACAGCACACTGGGACACCTGAGAAATCCATCTATTTGTGCATCTGAAGGTGGGTGAATCAGAGCTGGTGGAGGCTGCAGAGGGACAGAGGATCCAAGGTGTTGGCAGTGGCAGTAGGGCATCGGTGCCAGTGCCAGCGGCACCAGCAAAACCAAAAGTGGTGGCAACACAGTGATCCCAGTGGTAGCAGTGGCATCAGAGCCACCAGTGGTGGCAGCAGCACCCTGCAACCTTGGAAGAGACCCTGATGGCAGTGGCAGTGGGGCACCAGCAACCCTGAAGGTAATGATGGCACTGGAGGCACCAGGAGTTTGTAGCTGCCGGAGTGGTAACTGCACTGCCCACTCCTCTGGCAGAGGCGATGGAGGGTAAGAGTGGTGAATGAAAAATCTATTCACACAATGGGCTGCAGCTGGAGGGTCCTGCTGCTCTTCCGTGGTTCCCAGACTCCTAAGGAGAGACATTTATGACTTGGAGAAGGAAAGGAAAGAATGGAGAGAAAGAGAGCTAAAGGAACATATTTCCTACTGTCTGTAGCAGGAGTTCAGCAAGAGGACCCCCCACGACTCCCACACTTGAGGATCCCCCTATCAGCTTTGGGCACACATCTCCCCAACTCTGCTAACAGCCCATTTTTAAAACACTCACTCCTACCTATAGTAAAGAGACAGCTCCCGTAAGAGAAAACAAAACCTTGTACTATAGTGTCACCTGCTGGAAATCAGAAAAAGGCTTCTAATTGTCAAACTGTTGAATTGTTAGACTCAAAATAAAACCTCACCTAAATAAGAAAGGTGTTTGCTATTTCAAATGCAGTGTTAGAAGCACATCTCATCAAACACTATGCACATGGTCATTTTCTCTCTCTCTTCCTCTCTCTCTCTCTCTCTCTCTCTCTCCTTCTTTCTTTCTCTCTCACATACAACAGTTCTCCACCAACCAAACTCAAAGATGTGGAATACTGCAATCTAACTGATAGAGAATTCAAAAGAGCTTTTATGAAGAAATTCAATGAGCTACAAGAAAACTGAGAAAGGCAATTCAATTAACTCAGAAACAAAATTAATGAATATAAGTACTTTACCAAAGAGATAAAAATTCTAAAAAGGTGCCAAACAAAAATTCTGGAGCTGAAGCACTTGATAAATGAGATGAAGAACATGTTAGAAAGCATTGGAAATGGAGCATATCAGATAGAACAGAGAATAAGTAATCCAGAAGATAGGAATCTAGAAATAATTTAGGTAGAAGACAAGAGGGAACTAAGACTTAAAACTGAGAAAAACCCTGCAAAAGCTATCAGACTCTATTATGAGAACTAACATAAGAGTAATGGGTATACTGAAAGGGGAAGAAAAGGGGAAGGGAACAGAGAGAAATAATAGCTGATAATTTCCCAAACCTGAGGAAAGAACTGGACATACAAGCCCACAAAGCTAATAGAGCACCTTGTTATCTCAATGCTAAAAAATCTTCTCCAAGACACATTATAATGTTGTCAAAAGTCTGTGATAAAAAAGAATACTAAAGGCTATTGGGGCGGAGGCAGGGGAAATAACCTACAAAGAAACTTTTATTAGGCTATGAACAGATTCTCAGCAGGCCAGGAAAAAGTGGAATGACATATTTAAGCACTTAAAGATAGAAATTGCCAGCCAAGAATACTTTATCCAGCAAAATTCTTTCAGATATGAAGAAGAAATAAAAGCTAAAAGAGTTCACCACCACTAGACCTGCCCTACAAGAAATGTTAAAAGAGCTCTTCTAGTTTAATTGAAATAAAAATGTACACAAAACTGAGAGTGAAGTGATAAACAGTCAGAAATTTAAAACTGACTTTATTTTAGAATAGGATGTTAACATGAAGGTTAAAGGAAAGGAATACTAAAAATAACTGGCTACTAGTTTGGTAACAAATTAACCATAAAAAAGATAATTTGTGACAGCAAAAATACAACAGGAGAGGAGTAAAAAAAGGAAATCTGTATAGGCAAATAAAGAAAAGTTTCTACCAAGAGAAAATGGATTATTTTATCTTTGAGACATTTTATGCAAACCTCATGGTAACCACAAAACAGAAATCTAGAGCACAGACATGAAGTGTAAAAAAGGGAACACCGAGTAAATTAACATGAAGAAACCACCAATGCAAGAAGGCAGACAGACCCATGAGGAAACAGGAAAATGGAGATTTAAAACAACCAGAGGACAAAAGCTAAAATGGCAATAGTAAGTTCTTACATATCAATAATCACCCTAAATGTAAATGAATTAAACTCATCAATCAAGTGGCTGGCTGGATTAGAAAACAATACTCAACTATATGCTATCTTTTGGAGACTCGTTTCAGCTCTAAAGGCACACATAGGCTCAAAGTGAAGGGGTGTAATGTGATATTCCAAGCAAGTGACCAAGAGAAAGGAAAAGAAATCAAAAGAAAGCAGGTGTAGCCATACCTATTATAGAAAAATAAAATTCAAGCCAAAAATGATAACAAAAGGCAAACAAAGTTATTATATAATGATAAAGGGATCAATACACCAAGAAGTTACAACAATCATAAACATTTACACTCCCAACAATTGAACACTGAATTATAGTATGCAAATACTAACTGATCTTAAGGAGAAATAGACAACAATACAATAATAATACCCCAGTATCAGCAATGGCTAAATAGTCCAGGTAGAAAATCAAGGAATTGGAATTGAACTATACCTTAGAATAAATGTACTTTAACAGACATATCCTGAACATTCTACCTTACAGCAGCAGAATACACAATCTTCTCAAGTGCACATGGATAATTCTTCAGGACAGATTATTTGATAGGACACAAAATAAATCTTAACAAATTTGAGATGCTTTGAATTCATGGCAACTATTTTTTCTGACTACAATGGTATGAAGGTAGAGATAAACAACAAGAGGAAAGTGAGTAGATCTACAAATATGTGAAAACTAAACAACAGACTCCTAAACAACATATGGGTCAAAGCAAAAATCAAGAGGGAAATTAAAAAGTTATCTCAAAACAAAAGAAAATAAAAATACAACATATCAAGTTTTGTGGGATGTAGTAAAATCAGATCTGAGAAGAAAGTTTATAGCAATAAACATATATACAGTCATGCACCACATGAAGATATTTTGGTCAATGATGGAATAGTCCCTAAAGATTATAATAAAATTCCTAAGATTACAATGGGACCTTGGTCCCATAAGATTATGATAAATCTGGAAAATTCCTCATAATTAGTGACAGCATAGCTGTCATTAATAGAGAGAAATGTTCATGATCCATTATCTGCTTGCAAGCAAATCTATGATTTTAAAACAAGTAAATCACTATAGACATATTTCTGAAAAAAGTGGCATCTTCTCAAAAAGAGCCTCAGGCAGGTGCTTCAGGAGGTATTCCAAAAGAAGGCATTGTTATCAGGACATGACACCTACATGCATGTTATTGACCCTGAAGACTTCAATGGGACAAGATGTGGAAGTGGAAGACAGTGATATTGACCCTGTGTAGGGAGAGGCTACTATGTGCATTTGTGTCATTTTAAGAAAAAAAGGAAAAAAGTTAAAAAAAAGAAAAATGCTTATAAGAATATAAAGAAAGAAAATATTTTTGTATGCCATACAATGTGTTTAGGTTTTAAACTGTTATTATAAAAGAGTTGAAAAGTTAAAATAATCAAAAAGTTTATGAAGTAAAATATTACATTAAGCTAAGGTAATTTATTATTAAAAAAAAGAAAAAAATTAAAATGTTTAATGTAACCTAAGTGTGTAGTCTTTACAAAGTCTACAGTAGTGTACCGTAATGTCCTACGCCTTCACATTCCCTCACAATTCACTCACTGACTCCCCTAGAGCAACTTCCAGTTCTGTAAGCCTCATTCATTGTAAGTGCCCTATACAATTTTAAATCTTTTGTACTGTTTTTATTATTATATCTTTTAAATGTTTAGACATGATTAAATACACACAATATTTGCCATTGTGTTATAATTGCCTACAGTTCAGTATAGTTACATGCTGTACAGGTGTGTAGCCTAGGAACAAATGGCTATATCATATGTGTATGCGTAGTAGGCTATACCATCTAGGTTTATGTAAATGCACTCTATGATTTTCAAACAATGACTAAATCACCTAATGAAACATTTCTCAGAATGTATCTCCATTGTTAAGTGATTCATGACTGTATTAGGAAACTAGAAGATCTCAAATAAACAATTTTATACCTCGAGAAACTAGAAAAAGAACAAATTAAGTTCTAAGCTAGCAGAAAGATGGAAATAATAAAGATTAGAGTAGAAATAAATAAAATAGAGACCAGAAAAACATAGAAAAAATCAATAAAACTAAGAACTGGTTCTTTGGAAAGATAATCATAATTGACGAACATTTAGCTAGAATAACCAAGAAAAAAAGAAGACTCGAATAAAATAAGAAATGAGAGACATTACAACATATACTACAAAAATACATGGAATCAAAAGAGTCTATATTCCCACAAATTACAAAACCTAGAAGAAATGAATATACCTTTTCTTAATTTTTTTAATTTAAATTTATTTATTTATATTTTTATTTTTTATAGTAACCTTGGTTAACAAAATACAATAAATTTCAGCTGTACACTTTAACAGTAAGGCATATATGTATATATTTACACTGTATGTTCACCTCCCATAGTTAAATTTCTTTCTGTCGCCACATATTTGATCCCCTTTTCCCTGTCTACCTCCCCACTCCTTTCACACCCTTCCCTCTAGAAACCACTAGTCTGTAGTCCATGTCCATGAGTCTCCGTTTGTTTGTCCTGTTCATTTATTGCTTTTAGGTTTATATCCCACATATAAGTGATATCATGTGATTTTCAACTTTTTCTGTCTGGCTCATTGTGCTTAGCATGATTATCTCAAGGTCCAACCATGGTATTGCAAATGGCAGTATTTCATCTCTTCTGTGGCTGAGTAATATTCCATTGTATATATGTGCCACAGATTTTTTAGCCAATTGTAGAACACTTCGGTTGCTTTCATGTCTTGGCCACTGTGAATAATGCTGCTATGAACATCGGTGTGCAAATATCTTTTCGGATATGAGTTTTCAAGTCTTTAGGATAATGCCCAGTAGAGAGATTGCTGGATTACATGGTAGAACAATTCTTAGTGTTTTGAGGAATCTCCATACTATTTTCCACAGTGGCTGTACCACCAGCAGTGTATGAGGGTTCCTTTTTTCTGCATCTTCTCCAGCATTTCTTATTACTTCTCTTATTGATTATAGCTATTCTAACAGGTGTGAGATGGTATTTCATTGTGGTGTTGACTCGCATTTCCTAATAGCTAGCAATGTTGAGCATCTTTTCAAATATTTGTTGGTTATTTGTATGTCTTCTAGGGAGAAGTGTCTGTTCAGGTCCACTGCCTAGTTTTTGATGGAATCGTTTGTTTTCTTGTTGTTGAGTTGTATGAGTTCTTTGTATATTTTGGATATTAGGCCCTTATCTGAGGCATTGCTTGCAAATATATTTTCCCATTCAAATGGCTGTCCCTTTACCTTGTCGATAATTTCTTTTGCTGAGCAGAAGCTTTTTAGTTTGATGTAATCCCATTCATTTATTTTACCTTTTACTTCCCTTGCTTTTGAGGTCAAATTCATCAAATACTCTTTAAGTCCAAGGTTCTTGAGTTTAGTTCCTATGTTTTCTTATCTGCATTTTATTGTTTCAGATCTTATATTCAGTTCCTCAATCATTTTGAGTTAATTTTGGTGTGCGGTTATAGGCAACAGTCTAATTTCTTTCTTTTGCAGGTGGCTTTCCAGTTTTCCCAGCAACACTTATTGAAGAGGCATTCCTTTCTCCTGTATGTTTCTGGGTTTTTTAATTGAAATTTATTTGCCCATGTAGATATGGGTTTACTTCTGGACTCTTGATTCTGTTCCACTGGTCCATGTGTCTATTTTTCTGCCAATACCATGCCACTTTGATTACTGTCACTTTGTAGTATAATTTGAAGTTGGGTAGAGTGATGCCTCCAGCCTTATTCTTTTTTTTCTCAGGATGGCTTCATCATTTGAGGTCTTTTGTGCTTCCATACAAATCTGATGATTTTTTTGTTCTATTTCTTTAAAGAATGCCAATAGGATTTTGACGAGGATTGCATTAAATCTGTATAATGCTTTCGATAAGTAATATGGTCATTTTAATTATGTTGATTCTTGCAATCCAAGAACAGAATATCTTTCCATTTCTTTGTATCTTCTTTGATTTCTTTTAATAGAATCTTGTAGTTTTCATTATATAGGTCCTTCACATGTTTCGTTAGATTTATTCCTAGGTATTTTATTCTTTTTGTTGCAATTGCAAAAGGAATTACTTTTTCCATTTCTTTTTCTGACACTTCATTATTAGATAATGGGAAAGCTATAGATTTTTGAATGTTGATTTGTATCCAGAAACTTTGCTGCATTTGCTTATTGTTTCTATCAGTGTTATTGTGGAGTTTTTAGGGTTTTCTACATAGAGAATCATGTCATCCACAAATAGTGACTGTTTGACGTCTTCATTTCCTATTTGTATGTATTTTATATCTTTCTCTTCCCTGATTGCACTGGCTAGGACCTCCAATGTTATACTGCATACAGTGGCAGTAGCGGACAGCCTTGCCTTGTTCCTGATCTTAGAGAGAAGGTTTTTAGTTTTTCACCATTAAGTATAATGTTGGCTGAGGGTTTGTCATACATGACCTTTATTATGTTCAGAGTTTTGATCATAAATGGATGCCGTATCTTGTCGAAGGTTTTTTCTGCATCTATTGACATAATCATATGATTCTTATATTTTAATTTGTTTATGTGGTGTATCACATTAAATGATTTGCTTATGTTGAACCATCCTTGTGCCTCTGGGATGAAGCCTTCTTGATTGTAATGTATAATCTTTTTAATATGTTGCTGTATTTCGTTTGCTCATATCTTATTTAGGAGTTTTGCATCTGTGTTCATGAGAAATATCAGTCTGTAGTTTTCTATTTTGTATTAAATGTATCAGGTTTTGGTATCAGGGTAATATTGGCCTAATAAAATAAGTTCGTAAATATTGCCTCCTCTTCGATTTTTTGGAAGAGTTTGCGGAGGATAGGTATTAAATCTTCTTTGAATGTTTAGTAGAATTTACTGGTGAATCCATCTGGTCCTGGACTCTTACTTTTTGGTAGGTTTTCAATGATTGTTTAGATTTTCCAGTTCTTGATTTAGTGTAGGAAGGTCATATTTATCTAAGTACTGGTCCATTTCTTCTAGGTTATTAAATTTGGTGTTATATACTTTTTCACAGTATTCTTGTATGATTTTTTGTATTTCTGTGGTGTCTGTCATAATTTACTCTCTTTCATCCCTGATTTTGTTTATTTGTGTACTTTCTCTTTTTTTCTTAGTGAGTCAAACCAGGGATTTGTCAATTTTATTAACATTCTCAAAGAACCAGCTCTTTGTTGTATTTTTTCTATTGTTTTTCTTTTTCATTTTGACTGTCATTTATTTCTGCTCTAATTTTAATTATTTCTTTCCTTCTGCTGACTTTAGGCTTCGTTTATTCTTCCTTTTCTGTTTTTTTAAGATGAAGCTTTAGGTTGTTTATTTGGGCTCATTCTTGTTTTTGGAGGTAGGCCTGAAATGATATGAACTTTCTGCTTTTGCCATGGCCAAAAGTTTTGACATGTTGTACTGTTATTATCATTTGTTTCTATGTATCTCTCTCTCTCTTTCACTTTTTTTAGGTGAAGCAACCCTTGGTTGACCTCACAGATTGCAAGAACCTTGTCAGCTTACAATCCCTTATTTTTTATTGATTTTTACACCTACAGCACTGGTCTTTCTAGTTGTTCTCCCTTCCAAGTACTAACCAGGTCCAACCTTGATTAGGTTCCAAGATTAGACAGGATCAGGCTCGTTCAGCGTAGCATGGCCGTTGACTCTATGTATCTCTCGATCTCTCTTTTTATTTCTTCTTTGACCCAGTTATTCTTCAGTAACATGTTGTTTAGTCTCCATGTATTTGTGGTTCTTCCTGCTTTCTTTTTGCAGTTGATTTCAGCTTCAAAGCATTATGATCAGAGAATATGGTTGGTATGATTTCAACCCTTTTATATTTGTTGAGGTTATATTGTATGTGGTCTATTCTTGAGAATGTTCCATGTGCAATAGGAAGAATATATAAGCAGCTCTTTTGGGATGGAAGGCTCTGTAAATGTCAATTATATCCTGTTGGTCTAATGTGTCATTTAAGGATGTTGTTTACATATTGATTTTCTGCTTGGATGGTCTGCCAACATCCGACAGTAGGGTATTTAGGTCCCCTACTATGATAGTGTTTTGGTCTGTTTCTCCCTTTAGTTCTGTTAGTAATTGCTTTATATATTTCAGGGCTTCCTGATTGAGACCATAGATTTTAATAAATGTTATGTCTTCTTGGTGCATGGTTCCCTTTACCATTATGAAGTGTCCCTCAGTATCTTTCTTTACCTTTTTTATTTTGAAGTCTATTTTGTTTGATATTAATACCACTACTCCTGCTTTTCTCTGAATGCCATTTGCTTGAAATATCATTTTCCACCCTTTCACTTTGAGTCTATATTTGTCTTTGGAGCTGAGATGTGTCTCCTGGAGGCAGCATATGGTTGGGTTTTGTTTTTTGATCCAAATTGCAACTCTATGCCTTTTTATTGGTGAGTTCAGTCCATTTACATTTAGGGTGATTATTGAAATATGAGGTTTTATTATAACCATTTTATCTTTTGCCTTCTGGTAGCTTGGTGTTTCCATTGCTTCCTTGTCCTTGTGTTTCTGTTTTCTTTATTCTGGTTGGTTTTTGTGGGTTTTCCCCCTGGTTCTTCTTGTTTTATGTTATATACTTCAGTTCTGAATCTTTGGTGTGTGGTTACCATTACAAATATGTAAAAAATAGTTATACATATACATTTTTTTCTGTGTGTGTCTTATTTCCATTCCCCTTGGGACTTTGGATGTTTGAATCCTCCCCTTTTCAGTCATTGTTGTTTCAATTTTTCCCTTTGTATGCTTAACGTTCATTACTATTTTGCTATAGCAATTCTCTTCTTATTGTTTAAGCTTATAATGCTCTTTTATTAGTAAGGGTTGCTCTCTTCTGCTTCTATTTGCCTGATAGTCACTTTACTCCTAATTATGTTGTTTTGTTTTGTTTTGCTTTAGGTGAGCTGACTCCTTTCAGTATTTCCTGTAGTGCAGGCCTAATAGTGGAGAATTTTCTCAATTTTTGTATGTCTGGAAAGGTCTTAATTTCTCCTTCATATTTAAAGGAGAGCTTAGTTGGATACATTATTATAGGCTGGTAGTTCCTTTCACTTAATATTTCTTTTAATAGTAGAAAGTAAAGTTATACTAGAAGAGAAAGTACACTTCCAGACGTGGACGCGGGCCTGAGCAAGACAAGCAGGGCTCAGAAGGCATTACTTAATATTTTGAATATTTGATTCCACTCCTTTCTGGCTTGCAAGGTTTGTGCTGAGAAATCCAAGAATAATCTAATGGGGTTTCTTTTATAAGTTACCATTTTCTTCTCCCTGGCTGCCCTGAGAATTTTGTCTTTGTCATTGAGTTTCGATAATTTTAACATAATGTGTCTTGGTGAAGGTCTTTTTGGATTGAGATAATTGGGTGTTCTGTTGACTTCTTGAATTCCAAGCTCCAGCTCATTTTTTAGATTTGGGGAATTCTCATCAACTATTGTCTGAAAATGCTTTCTAGTCCCTGATCCTTTTCCTTGCCTTCTATAATGCCCATTATTCTTGTGTTTCCTCTCCTGATTGTATCAGCTAGTTCTTGAATTTCTCTTTCATTATTCGTCATAATTTGGTTCCTCTCTTCTTCCTTCTGATTTATTTCTAGATTTATGTCTTCAATATCACCAATCTTTTCTTCCATTTGGTCGGCTCTATTTCCCAAGCTTGCTATTTCATTTGTCAACTCTTGCAGTGTGTGTGTGTGTGTGTGTGCGTGCGTGCGCGCACGTGTGCGTGCGCGTGCGTGTTTTAATCTCCAGAAGATACAGTCTGTTCTTTTTGAGAGTTTTATTCTCCTTGCTAAAAAATTTATTCTGCTCATCTCGTTGTTTTTTACATTCCTGGAATTTATAATATGACTTGTTTCAGATCACACTGAGCTCTTTCAGAAGTACCATCCTGAATTCTCTGTCATTTAAGTTGCACATTTCTATATCTATAAGCTTATTTTCTGGAGAGTTTTCTCTTTCTGAGATGCCCTGTCACATTGGCTGTTCATGGTGTTTAATGCACTATTTCTGTGCCTGGGGATCAATGGAAGTTTATTCTGCTGTTTTTCCAGAAAGATTTATTATATAAAGGTTTCTCTTTGGCCTGTTGCAAAGAAGGCACTTTTATTTTGTTTCCATTAGGTGGCGTCTAAGCCTCTTGGATCCCTGCTTTATATAAAGCCTTAATAATGCCTTTTTTCCCCCTTATAGATATTCAATCATGCTCGCTACCTTCAGTTTCAGTCCCTGTCAGTTTTAGCGAGCGTTTCGGTAGCATTTGCTCAGATTCCTTTGAAGCTTCCCAGTGTTCAGTTTCAGAGGATATGGGGAGGAGCCTTCTGGGTTGGGAGCTTTGAGCTGTAGCTCAGTCTTGGTTTTGCAACTGTGGGTGGTAAGAATCAACTGTTGTTTATCTGCCCTCCCCGCTTTTCTGCATTTTGCCCTGATGACTGGGCTCTGCTTCTGGCCGCATGGAGCTCCCAGGTCTCCCAGGCAGGTCTGTTCAGAGAACTTGCTGCACCTTCTTCCCACTCCCCACTCCCCCACCTACAGGGAGCTCAGGATGAAAGAGGCAGCTTCTTTATTTCTCCCAGCCCACCGCCCAAAACCTGGGTTTCTGACCTGTGGTAGCCCTTATTTACAGATCCCACACTCAGCTGTGCTGGTGGTGCTGTTTGCATGTTTTTTTTTTCTTGAGTTTTAGATGTCATCTTATTATTGTTTCAAGGGGAGAGATCTGGGAATGTCTCTCATCTGCCATTTTTCTTCAAAACCTGAATACACCTTTGAAACACACAAACTACCAAGACCAAAACAGGGAGAAATAGAAAATCTGAACAGACCAATAATGGGTAAAGAAATTGAATCAGTAATCTAAAATTTCTCAACATAGAAAACTCCAGGACCAGACAGTTTTGCTGGTGAATTCTACCAAACATTAAACATTCAGTCTAATTCTCCTCAAACTCTTCCTAAATGCCAAGGAGGGAGAAACATTTCCAAATACATTTTATGAGGCAAGCATTGTCTTGATATCAAATCTAGGTAAGAATTCCACAAGAAAAGGAAACTATAGACCAATTAATATCCCTGATGAATATAGGTGCAAAAGTTCCTCCCAAAATATTAGCAAACTGAATTCAAGAATACATTAAAAAGATTATACACCATGACATAATAGATTAATCCCAGGGGTGCAAAGATGGTTCAACACATGCAAATCTGTTGGGAGCCATTTCAAGGCAGTATGAAACTGCCAGTAAAGCTGGGAGTTTTGCAGAGTTGGCAAGCTGTGCAGTCTGCTAGCTCAGGAGGAGGTGCATCTGGCTTGGGGGAGAGAAACTGAATGTCCTTTGACCATGGGAAAGAGTATGTTAAGATGTAAATGGAAGCAATTGTTTGTATACTTAGAGGTTTTTGCTTCTTACGCATTCTGTAGGGTATAAATATGCTGTGCTAAATAAACTCGGGGCCGTTCGGTATTGACTGGGGGCCCTCCCGACTCTGTCTCTTCTCTCTGTTTTTTTCTCAATCCTCACTCCCCCTCTCAGGTGCTGTTCGACTTCAGCCGGCTGGCTCCAGCACAAATCAATAAATGTAATATATCACATCAATAAAATGAAAGATAAAAATCACACAATTCTCTTAATGAACACAGAAAACATTTGACAAAATAAAACATCCTTTCGTGATAAAAAGAAAAAGATCAGGTATAGAAGGAACATGCTTCAGCATAATAGAGGATATATATGGCAAATCTACAGTTAACATTATACTCAATGGTGAAAATTGGAAAGCTGTTTCTCTAAGATCAGGAATAAGAAAATATGCCACCTCTCACCACTCCTATTCAATATAGTATTATAAGTCCTAGATAGAGCAATGAGGCAAGACAAAGAAATAAAAGTTATCCATATTGGTAAGAAAGAATTAAAATAGTCCTTAATTGCTGATAATATAATTTTATACATAGAGAATCCCAAAGAGTCAACCAAAAAAAAAAATCTGAAACTAATAAACAATTTCTATAAAGTTGCAGGATACAAAAACAACATAAAAAATAAGTCATATTATGCAAATGATGAAACCTCTGAAAAAGAAATAAAAAACTATTTTATTTACAATTGCATCCAAAACAAAATACTTAGAAATTAATTTAATCAATAATTGAAAAATCTGTATAAAGAAAACTATAAGACTTTGCTGAAAGAAAGTGAAGAAGACATACAAATGGAAAGACATCTTATCTTCATGAATCAGAAGAATTAATATTGCTTAAATGTCCATCTAGAGCTTCAGTGAAATCCTCATCCATATCCTAAAGGCATTCTTCACAGAAATAGAAGATACAATCCTAAAATATGTGTGGAACCACAGGATCCTAAAGAAATCCTGAGAACAAAGAACAAAGCCAGAAGTAGCCTGCTTCTTCTACAAAGCCATAATAATAAAAACAGGATGGTACTGGCATTAAAATAGACACATAGATAAACAGAACAGAAAGCCTAAAATTATGGTCAACTAATATTTGACAAAGGAGCCAAGGAAGTCCAACATGGAAAAAGTAGTTTCTCCAACAAGTGGTGCTGGGAACACACATAGAGAACAATGAAATTGGACCCCTATCTCATACCATTCACAAAAAAATAACTCAAAAATGGACTGAAGACTTAAATATAAGACCAGAAACAATAAAAGTGTTAGAATAAAACACAGGGAAGAGCTCTTAGATATTGGTCTTGGCAATGACATTTTGGACATGATGTTAAAAGCACAAGCAACAAAAGTGAAAATCAACAAATAGGACTACATCAAAATCGAAAGTTTTGACACATCAAAAATTTTTTTTTAATGAAAAGACAATCTATGGAGTTGGAGAAAATTTTTGCAAACTGTGTTGGTTAAGAGGTTAACACGCAAAATATATAAAAACTCATACAACTTATGTTTTTGCTTTCTATAGTTTGAATATGCGTAGGTGTGTGTGTGTGTGTGCGTGTGTGTGTGTGTCTGAGCATGTGTTTATTCTTCATGGTGCTCTATGAGTTTGGATTTGTCTTTAGGTTTATACATTAAGTTCTTGTCCATTACTATTTCAAATATTTCTTCTGTTTCATTCTCTCTTTTCTCCTTCTGGTATTCCAAATATGAGTACATTATTCCTTGGAAAGATCTTGGCAGTTCTGTTCTACATTTTTAGTTTTCTCCCTTTACACTCTTACTTTGGAAACAAGAACTTAATGCATAGGATAATGAATACAGACAACAATCTATAGTACAATAATGAAATGTAATAAATATCACTACAAAAGCAATCATCACAATATACAAATGTATCACAGTAACACATTGTACACCTCACATTTATACAATGTTTTATATATGTATACATATCAAATATGTTCAATTAAAAAATAACTATGAATATATGTTAAGTGGCCTGATGGAAAGGCTGGAGAGTGGGCAATCAAAACGGCATAGATGGTAGAGGTTCTGTTCATCCCTCTGGTGACCAAATCGAAGTTGTGACAGAAACAAGGAGCAGCAGCAAGGAAAAATTGCCTGAGATCTAAATGAACAAGCCATACAACTAGGGAGAAATCCAAGAAAGCACCCTGCAATAGTGAGGTCATGGTGCTGCCCATTCTTCAGCAGCTGAGTGAGACAGAGGCAGCGGCAGAAGCCTCTGAAAGGGGCCACATCTGTGAGTGGATTTTTGCAGTGACAGACCTGCTCACTCTGAGCACCAGTGCTGATTCGGCTGTGTGCAGTGAGCACCAGGGAGACATTGTCAGAGTGAGGGTGGAGGCGACGTTTGCTAGGTACAGAAGTTAAGGTGGTATCCATTGTTCCTTGTTGAGTCCTCCCCTCACCCCTGTTATCATTGCTCTGGACACAGCACTACCATAGCTGTGATGTCATAAAAATGGATAACAGAGGTTGCTCTGCCCAGAGGATTTCTGAAAACCCGCCTCCTCAAACTTGAGGCCCCAGCCACATCTAGGTGTATCCTCAGCGAGTCAGGTGTTCCTTGCTGACCAGCGCCTAGACTCACACTGGAGCAAGCTGGCCTCAGTTTCTGGTTTGGCCTTTTGAGGTGACTATAAGCACAGCATCTGTGGATGGCTTGCTGAATAGTAACAGGTGGCCCCAGAGGGGCAAATGTTTGGGCTAAATTTGGCCTGGAGCTGAACCCCTTTCAGGATTGTTCCACTGGGCACCTACTTCAGAAATCCACACTAATAAGACTGAGAGACTTAAGAGCTTTGCTTAGTACATAGAAACAGGCATGGAAAGACAGCCAAAATGGGAAGACAAAGAAGCAGAATCCATATGACGGAACAGAACAGAGACCCAGATAAAATGGAGTCAAGTAATCTAACAGATGCAAAGTTCAAAACACTGGTTATAAAGATACTCAAGAAATTTTGGGGAAGTGTAGATAAATTCAGTAAGAACATCATAAAAAAACATAAAAATGAAAATGGAAATTATAAAAAGGAACCAGTCATAAATGAAGAACACATTATCTGAGATGAGAAGTATATTAAATGGAATAAAGAATAAACAAAGAAGTAAGCAGAGTGAATAAAAAAAAGGATCAAATGCCCTATCTAAAGGACGGGAAAACTGAGGACACTCCATCAGAATGGCAAGAAATAAAATGCCAAGATTATAAAAATAATTTAAGGAGCATATGGGACACTATTAAGGGTCTAAATATCCATCTGATCAGCATAACTCAAGAAAATCAAGATGTTAGATATCTGTTCAAAGAAATAATAATGGAAAACTTCCCTAACCTGGTGAAGGAAATAGACATACAACTCCAGGAAGCTGAGAGAGCTCCAAAAAAGATGAACCCAAAGAGATCCACACCAAGACACATCATAATTAAAATACCAAAGGTTAAATACAAAGAAAGAATATTAAAGGCAGCAAGAGAAAAACAGATAGTTACTTATATGGGAACATCCATAAGACTGGCAGCTGATTTCTCAAAAGAAACCGTGAATGACAGAAGGGCTTGGCAAAAAATATTCGACAGGATGAAGACCCAGGATCCACAACCAAGAATAATTTATCCAGCAAAGCTATCATTTAGAGTTGAAGGACAGATAAAGAGCTTCCCAGACAAAAATAAACTAAAGGAATTTATCACCGCCAAGCCAGTATTACAGGAAATGTTGGAGGGACTTCTTTAGGAAGAAAAACATGCATCAAAAACAGGAATTAAATGGTAACAACTACATTCCTATCAATAAGTACCTCTAATGGAAAAGAATTAAGTGCTCCAACTAAAAGAAAGAATGGATGAATAGAAAGGAAAACAATACCCCTACATGTTACCTATAAGAGACTCAATTCAGATGAAAAGACACACACAGACTAAAAGGAAGGGGATGGAAAGATATTGCTTTGATGGACCTAGGAGGTATTTAAGTCAGACAGAGAAAGATGAACACTATATGATTTCATTTGTATGTGGAATCTAAGGAATAAAAAGAAAAAACTAATAAAAAAACAGACTCACAAATATAGTGGACAATTTGGTAATTGACAGAGGGGAGGGAAGTTTGGGGGTCCGGGAGAAAGGGGTGAAGGGTTATAGAAGTACAAGTTAGTAGCGGATGGATGGTCACAGGGGTGGAGAGCATGACATAGGGAATGTATTTAGCATTAATATGTTGTCTAGGTGGAGGGTCAGAGAGGGAGGGAGCAATTGGGGGGATCGTTTTACGAACTATATAGATGTCTAACCAATGTATACTCGAAACTAATTAAAATATATAAAATTTTTAAAATCGTTTACTGCCTATGTTTTCTTCTAGGAGTTTTACTATTTTGGGTCTTACATTTACATCTTTAATCCATTTTGGCCTTATTCTTGTATATGGTGTAAGAAAGTAGTCCAGTTTCATTTTTTTGCATCCACTTTTCCAATACCATTTACTAAAGAGACTGTCTTTACCCCATTATATATTCTTGCATTTTTTCTCATAGATTAATTGACCATATAGGCCTGGGTTTATTTCTGGGCTCTCTTTTCTGTTCCATGGATCTATGTGTTTGTTTTTATGCCAGTACCATACTGTTTTGATTACTATAACCGCATAGTATAGTTTAATATCAGGAGGCATGATACCGCCAACTTTGTCCTTTCTCACGATTGCTTTGCCTATTTGGGGTCTTTGGTGGTTTCATATAAACTTTAGAATTATGTATTCTGTGTCTGTGAAAAATGCTATTGGTATTTGATAGGGATTACATTTAGGCTATAGATTGCTTTGTGTAGTATCAATATTTTAATGATATTAGTTCTTATCCATGAGCATGATACATGTTTGCATTTTGGTTGTATCCTTTTCAGTTTCTTTCTTATAATTTTCTGAGTACAGGTCTTTTACCTCCTTGGTTGAAGTTATTCCTAGGTATTTTTTTTTTTGATGCTGTTATAAATAGGATTGTTTTCTTAATTTCTCTTTTTGATAGTTTGTTATTGGTGTATTTTTATGCAACTGATCTCTGAATATTAATTTTGTATCTTTACTTAATTCAGTTATCAGTTCTAATCGTTTTCTTTGGTGAAATCTTTAGGGTTCTTCATATACAGTATTATGTCATCTGCAAATGACAGTTTTCTTCCTTTTCAATTTCTTTTTCTTGTCTGATTGCTGTGGACTGCGTCTATTTTAATTAATGAGAGTATTCCATTCTATGCCATGTATTACCAATTATTGATAAGACATTGATGTCATTTCAAGTTTGGTGCTTTTATGAGTAAAGCTGATGTGTAAGTACAAGTCTTTGTGTGGATGTGTTTTCATTTGTCTTGTATGAGACCCAGGAATGGTTTCCTGTGGTAAGGATTATAACTCTGTGGTTATATGTGGATTTTTAACTGTGCAAGAAGTCGGCACTCCTAACTCCATGTTGTTTAAGGGTCAACTATGAATAAAAAACTGCCAAATATTTCCAAAGAGACTGTGCCATTTTTGTGCCCACTTGCTATATGTAATAGTTCCAGTTGCTCCACATATTCACCAGCATTTTGTTTTGTAAAGCTGATGGGTTTTGACTTTTAGTAGATATTTGTTGAATTTCCTTGGGTTTTAATTAGCATTTTCCTGATTACTAATGATGGTGCACAACTTTGGTATACTTTTTGGCCATTATATATCTTTTATAAAAAGTCTGTTCAGATTCTTAGCCCATTTGTTTTGTTGGATTTTTAAACTGTTTATCTTATAATTCAGTTGAGAGAGTTCTTTCTAACTTTTCTCCAAAACTGTGGCAGGCCTTTTTTTTTTTTTTTTTTTTTTTTGCTTAATAATGTCTTTTGAAGGGCAAAAGTTTTCATCTTGATGAAATCCAATTAATTGATCACTTGCTTTCCTTTTAAATTCCATTTGTCTTCCTATTTGAGAATTCCTTGCATAAGTGAAAGTCATCCAGATTTTCTCCTATATTTTTCTTCTAGAACTTTTGTTGTTTTAGGTTTTACATTTAGACTTTTGACTTTTTCCAGTTGATTTCTAAATAAGCTATGAAATATGGATCGTGATTTTTTTTTTGCAGCTGAAGATCTAATATTAAAAGCATTGTTTTGATGCACCAATTATCTTTTCCCTATTAAATTGGAATCTATATTGAAAATAAATTGACCGACCACATATGTGTAAATTTATTTTTGAACACCATTTTGGTTTATTGCTCTAAGTATGTATCTTAATGCTAAGAGTCCACTATTTTGATTAATATGCTTGTGTAATAACTTTTTCTTTTTTCTTTTTTTGGCTATTATAGGTTCTTTTCCTTTCTCTATATGTTTTAAAATAGTTCAATAATTTTTCTTAAAACCCTGGAGGGATTCTTCTAAGGGTTGCCTTGAATCTATGGATCATTTGGGGGAAAATTTACATCTAACAATACTGAGTTTTCTGATCCATGAAAAGTGTTATCTCTCTATTTTGTTAGCTCTTTAATATTCCTTTGTAATGTTTTGTAGTTTTGTAATTTTCAATATACTTGTCTTAAACTAGTTTTGTGAGATTTATTTTTAAATCTTTGATGCTGTCTTTAGTGATACTTAAAAATTTTTAATTTCTAATTGTTTGTTAGAATTATATAGGAATGTAATTTATAGTAATCAATATTGTATTCTTCCACCTTGCTAACTTCATATGTTACTTCAATTAGATGTTTTGAAGACTACTTAGAATATTTTACATATTAAATAGTGTGATTTGTAAATATTTATATGGTTTTGTAATCTGTATGCATTTTAATTTGTTTTGGAACAAGATATAATTTAATGAGAATGAATCCGATTATTCACCACTAAGTACAGTATTAGTCATAGGCTAGCTGCTTTTGTCAGATTGAGGACTTTCCTTTCTCTTCCTAGTACTATAATATTAGTATCATTTCTTCCTTAAAAGTTCATAGTAGATTTACTACAAAAGCAACTGGACCTGGAATTTTCTTTGTCAGAGGTTTTTTGTTTGTTTGTTTTTAAATAACAACTTTGAGATAATTTGTGTACCGTAAACCTCAGTCTTTTAATTTGTACATTTCAATGGTTTTTAATATATCCACAGAGATATGAAACCATCACCACTATTTTAGAATATTTTTATCACCCCTAAAAGAAACTCTGTACCTATCTGTAGTCAATCCTCATTTTTGCTCCCTGGCCTCTAGCAATCATTGGTTTCCTCTATGTCTGTATAGATTTGCCTATTCTGTGGTTTCATATAAATGGAATCACAGAATATATAGACTTTTGTGAGTGACTTCTTTCACTTAGCATCATCTTTTTTAGGTTTATGCATATTATTACAAGTATCAGTAATCCGATTCATTTTCTGGCCAAGTGATATTTGATTGTACGGATATATCATATTTTGTTTATCCATTCATCAGTTGATGGACATATGGATTGTTTCTCTTTTAATTGTTATGAATAATGCTGCTAAGAGGATTTGTGTAAAAATTTTTGTGTGGACAGTTTTTAATCCTCCTGGGTATAGATTTAGAGTGGAATTACTAGGTGATATGGTAACTTCGTTTAACATTTTTAGGAATTGCCAAACCATTTTCCAATATTTCCAGAGCACTGGCACTATTTTACAACTCCACCAGCAATGAATGAGGGGTTTCAGTTTCTCTATATCTACATAAACACTTGTTATTGTCTGTCTTTTTTTTTTTTTTAGTTTGGTCATCATAACGTTGAGCATCTTTTTCATGTGCTTATTGGCTATTTGTATATAATCTTTGAAGAAATATGATGCCAGTTTTGGACCTGTGGCTTTTTCTTTAACTAACAATTTCCTCCTTTTGATCATATTCTCAGCTTAACTGAAAGATGTGTTAAAAAATTAAGACATTAGTGCTACTCTCAGCTACTGCTCTATAGCGCTGTTGGTTCTCGGTATGGCATGACATTTTGGCTTAATTTCTGTGACATTCACAGGTCACACATCCAGGTTCATAATCCTTATGTCAGTCATTCTATACTTCTCTTTTTTGGTCTTCCAGTCTTAGGAAGATTATTTGATTGGCAGTTGGTGGCTGCAAACATGCATTTATAAAGCTTTTGAGAGAATATAATGTGTCAGGGGGATTATTGTGATAACTATAAGAAGAGTTATTCCCAATGTCTGGAGTGCATTTTGGAGCCACAGACCCCAAGACCCAAAACAGTTAAAGAAAGGCTCATTGGAGGAGTCATTCTTTTAAGTCAAATGGCTTGCTAATGATCTTTTGTAACTAAATTTCAACTTCCTCAGAAGTGTTGATCCAGGTGATGTTGGTCATACATGACTCCTCCTTGCTCAGCTGAAGACGATCAGGGTCTATTCCATTATCAAGAACTTTAGTCAGAGTCTAAGATTCTTTGCTGGGCAGTTAATGCCTTAGTAATGGAATCAGCAATGTCTCTAAGATTTAAGGAGGGTTTCTTATCGTATTCCTAACCAGGAAAATATGGCTTTGTCAAAGTTAGTAAACCCTGAATCACGGGACACTTCCTGGTAGGTCCTTTCTAGAACAGTTAGGAGCACAGTTAGATAATATAAGAGGCATTGCCCATATGTATGCCAGCAATATATTCATAGGTCCAAGGAGAATAATGACCACCACAGACAGAAATAAATCCTGTCGGGCGCAATTGCTCACTCAAAGCAGGGGTCAGGTTTTCTCCTAGTCAGAAATAAAAAAGTTGTTCTAAAATCCAGAGATTAAAGAAAAGGCCACAGGCCCAAAATGGCATCATATTTCTTCAAGGCATATATATGAATAGCCAATAAACATATGAAAAGAAGCTCCCCACTTAGCAATAGCCTGGGAGATATGAATGATGGCATTATCTTTCTAGGCCAGTGCCAAAGTAAAAGAAAGAAGGAAGGGTTTTATGTTTAGCTATGGTAGGAAGTCTTGATCTGGCATCTTGGGTAGAAGTCTACATCAGCTCTTTCTTTTTCTAGTCAGTTTGATTTGGCTATCTCTAGCTGGTGTGTAGAAGGTGGAGCCTTCTTAAACTGTGAAATATATACTCAAGGTTCAATGCCTTCTAGTTTTACAACAGTGCCAGTGGTCAGGAGTACTCGGTAAGGTCCCTTTTGATGGAGCTTGAGAGCTGTGCTTCTCTCATGAAGCTTCAAGAATACTGAGTCACAAGGCTCTAGACTATAAGCAAAATGATTCCTTGAATTGGGGTCTGGGAAATTTTCCTTAACTTGTCTGAGCATAAGAAAGGCTTGAGCATAAGACATTAAAGACATTAAAGTAGCTGGCCATACTAGCTCATGACAACAAGGGATCAACAAAATGTTATAAACCAATAGACATCGGTCTATTGATGACCATCTCATGGAGCATGAAAACACATTTTTTAATAGTTTCTTTGCCACTGTGAAGGCATTAGCCTTGTGGTGGGGAAGGCTTCAGCCCATCCAGAAAACATACATACAACGACATATTGATAAATCATACTAAGTGGCAGTTGAATGAAGTCTAGCTTAAATGCACTATAGTGGATGAAGGAATGCAAAAAAAAAAAAAAAGGAAAGAAAGAAAAGAAAAGAAAAAAAAGAAAGAAAGAAAAAAAAAGAAAGAGGGGAAGGGAGCAGGCTGTTTGTGAGGGAACTGTAAGAACCAAGTTGCTGTATTTGGTTTCCCAAAGCCCAGACTATTTATTTAATTTACAGCCATTGTTTACTCATCTTAATTTGTCTGACTGTTACCATGTTACAAGGACTTCAGGATGGCTGATGTCTGGCAATGAGGGATCATTTTTGTGGAAGCAAAATAGACTTCATCCACATGTGTCTCAATCTATATATTTTATTGTTGCCAGCTTTGTGTGAAAAATCAACTAGGGCATGTCCCTGATACTCAGATTCATTCCTTTTAGTGTGAGCCTCAATTTTCATCACAGACATCTTGTACCAGGACATATCAGACTTACAGAAATTTTACATAATTTCTGGAACACATAACATATCCTTATAGAAATTCAATATACAGAAGGTTCCCATAGTTTAACATATCAAATAAGCCTAATTTGTTCAATATTTATCTTCTTATGAGGAGAGAGGTAAACATTTCAAGATTATCCAGATGCCCTCAGGAATTCACAAAGTTATTTGGGGTCAAAAAGACTTCTTTTAGAATTTGATTTTGGGAAGTTTGTCAAAAATATAGAAAGTTTTGGACATTCAACTGAGGATCACAGCTTATTATGAAACAATGCTTAATTATCTATTTGACCAAAGTGACAATAAAGGATATCAAAGACAAATAGAGGTTAGCTTTTACTAATAAGATTCCCTTTTCTTAAGTAAAAGAACAAATTAAAACAACATAAAACAATTTTGATAAAACAGAATCTTTTTCAACAGATTACTCAAAAAGTAAAGGCTTTTAGTGGATGGAAGAAAATTGTTTTAACTTTACGTAACTCTACTATTGATATTAAAGCTTAATTTAAAAAACTCTATAATAATTCAGCTTTAGCCACCTTAATTACATGAAGCAAAATTCTCTTTTCCCATTCTGAAACACTCAGGATAAAACTGCTTTCATTTCCCTTAATAAAAATGCATATTCATTCCTCATACCTTTTCTTAGCCAAAAACATCCCACTGTACTCATATGAAGACATCCCTTTTATTATTTCTAATAGTGTAATGGTACAAATCTTCACTTCTTTAAAATGACTCTTTCTCTTTTTTTCTTTAATTCAAACTGGCCTTAGGCTCCTTTGTTTCTTTTCTTTCCTTAGTCTTTGCACACTGCACGACTACTGCCTTAATCATTAAGCCTTTAGGTCAACATTTAACATTTTAGAAATGAAGCCTCAGGTTAGTTGACCAGAGAAAGAGAGTTTCTATAAAACTAAAGATAACATCTTTGCAGGTCCACACACATGAAGGCAGAATGACCCAGACAGACTGATACCATGACTGACTTCAGGACCTGATGCAATGATCAACTGCCTCTATCTCAGCCCTGACCGATCAGGGAAGCCCATGACCCCAACTCCCTTAGGTACCATGACTGATGTGTTTTCCCCTCTATAACCTATTCACTAGAAGCCATCGGGGAGCCAGGTCTTTGAGTGCTAGCTCACCTTGTCTCCAGGCTTGGTGCCATTTCCTTAAATAAACCTCTACTTTCTTTGCTGCAAACTCCTGTTTATGTCTTTTTTGGTTATTGATGTATGCAGGAGAAAAGAACCACTTAAGTTCGGCAACAGTAGCTTCAATTACATGTATTAGAATTTTTAACTTTTCAAAGCCAGAATTTCCAGTAAAAACTAAGAAGTAAACAATTATGAACTGTGTTTTATATATTCTGTGGCTTGGTTAATTCATAAATTCTTTTTATAGTTTCTAGAAATGTGCTATTTTATAAAAAAATTCTCAGTGTGGCATTAAAACATATTCACTGATAGAGCAAATTTATCTTTAGTTTTTCTGCAATAGGAAGCCAAAAGGTAAACTTACATTTAATAACTAATGTTTCAGTCTTTTTTATTATTTATAAATGATCTGTGTATTTAATAAGTTTTCAACATTTAACTTAACTTACCAAAACTTCATGGTTGAAAAGGTCTGGGAAACTAATTTGAACAGTTTGCCTAAAACCTTTTGCCCTAATTACATTCATTTAATTTACTTGCGCTTAATAATTATGTCTAGATTACTTATAAAAATTTCATCATACTGTTACCGGAGAATGGGGATCCTCTCCCGGCACATTGTCCAGGTTCTTGATGTCTTGAACAAAGAATTGAGTAAGACACTGAAATACAGTAGAAAAGAAAAGTTTTGTTAGAGGGGAAAGTACACTTCCATATGTGGAAGCAGACCTGAGCAAGAGAAGCGTGGCTCAAAAGGCCAGGTAACAAAGCCTTTGGGGTTTTATCCCTTTTTTTTGTTATAAGTGGTTACTTTTCTTAGAGAGTGAGCTTCCTTGATTGTCAATCTTATTGACAGGGCTCAGTGATTCATCATTTTGCTTTCTGGGCATATTTGTTCCCAGAATTCAGTCTGTTATAATGATATTACTGAACTTCCGGGTATATGCATCATATTATAATGATGGTAATATGAAACGGTGAGTTTAAAGTCCTTGGGGTCTTCATTGCACAAGTGCAAGTGACTGGCTTAAACTAGTACCTAATTCTCTGCCTACTGGTTTCTTTGCGTGTGTAAAAAAAAATGCCTTTTGGCTTGCTTAATTGTGAGTGGATTAGGTCGAGCTCTGGCAGACCTGGCAGACCTGGAAACCCCCTAACTTTCCTGCCTAACTCTTTTCTAAGAGTCATGAACTCCCTTATTATTAATGTGGATGTTGAGGGACGAGAGGTCTCTTCTTCCATATCTGCTTCTTGCTGAGAATGGCTGTAGTCCCTGCCTACAGGGGTTTCATGGAGCTGTTTCCCTTTTTGCCTCAGTCAGGGTGAGGTCCTGGGTTTCCTGCTGAAGTGCCACCTCAGTCCCTAGACAAGGAAAAGATACAGACCGTTCGGTTGCTCATGGGCGCCATTACGCCAGTGGGAAGGTGGCTCAATACCTAAGATGGCCGATGACTCATGACCACAGTTACAGCAGAGGCTTCCCGGGCTGCGAGATCAGCCAAAGTCCCCGCCCTGTAACTCCACCGACATCCTGGGCCAAAACCTTTAAAAACTGCGCCTATACCACAGACACGTGTGACTTCTCTGGCCCCTTTCCTTGGGACCAGTGAACCTCTCCCGCAGACCCTAATAAAGCCTGTTTTATACTTCGCTTTGGCTCAGTCTCACCCTCATTTTCGTCTCCTCCGGCCGATAATTTGGTGCTGAAACCCAGGAGGGGTTTTTAGCCTCCTCTCGGAGGGGTGGCTACCCTCCCCCGGACCAGTCCCCGACTCATTCACTCTGGACCCCGGCTGCTCGTGAGTAAGTTCTCTCCCCTGTCTTCCCTCTGCCTCCCCTTCCTCCTTAAGGGGCCTAGCCCTAGCCGCGGCCACGCCTAGCACTCCCTCACCGCCGGCCCCTCTGTTAGGGCCTCCGCCACCGGTCATCCTCAGAGGCGCCTGAGACTGCCGGGCTTGGCTCCGTGGCTTTCGCCACTCTGACCCGGGTCTTGGGTTGGGACGAGGACGCTCCTCCCAGTCCCCCGATTACAAGGCGAGGCTAGATCCATTAATTCTGACAAAAAGAGAGACTGACCATGGCAATGCTGAGTCTAAACCAGACCCTAAGACACCCCTGGGGTGCCTCCTAACCCACTTTGTCTGCCTGGGTTACACTCAGACCTTAAAAAAGAAAAAACTGTTCTTTCTGTCCTGAGTGGCCTGGCCACAATATAACCTGCCCAATAGCTCCCACTGGCCTCCCACAGGCACATTTGACTATCAAGTCCTTAATGACCTAGAAAATTTCTGTAAATTGAACTCAAAAGATTCCGAAGTTCCATATGTACAGGCTTTTTGGGATTTGTGCTCCCGTCCAGACCTTTGCTCCCCCTGTTCCACCCTCCAAATCCTCCTGGCCCGCTCCCCCAACCGTTCACCCTGTTTCCCAAGTCCCACACCCCCCACTGCCTCCTCTTTACCCCCATCTCCCAAGCCACCTATTGATCCCTCCCCAGAACACGACCTCCCCAAACCTCCTATCGACTCTCCTCCAGAACATGACCTCCCCAAACTCCTCAGCTCTCCTCTGCCCTACCACCGATGTCTCCTCACTCTCTGTCCCCTCCTCACTCTCTTATGGCCGCCCATACTCGATCTCATCCCCATGAACCTGACTCCTCTACCAGCCACCTCCTTCCTTTCCAAGAGGTAGCTAGAGGAGAGGGAGTAGTCAGGGTTCATGTCCCTTTCTCTCTACACGATCTCTCCCAAATCGAAAAATGCCTCGGTTCCTTCTCGGCCAACCCATCAAAAAGGCTGAAGATGGTCCCAAGACCCCGATTCAGGATCTGGTAAAAATGGCATTTAAGGTATTCAACGCCTGAGAGGAAACGGCCGAGGCTGCCCAATAAGCGCGCCTCCAACAAAAGGTCAGCCTCCAAACCCAAGCCTTGGTTGCAGCCCTGCGGCCCGCGTTGGGGGGACCACAGTCATCTGTAGCCTGTGGGACCCGCCCTAAAGCTGCACCACCTGGTGCCTGCTTCAAATGTGGCAAAGACGGCCACTGGGCTTGCCAATGCCCCAATCCTCGACCAAAGACAAAGCCTTGCCCTCAGTGCAAGCAGCCGGGCCACTGGAAGTCTGACTGCCCGGGCCTTCCTCACACCTTGGCGCCTCCACACGGAGGGGCGGATGAAGGACAACACCCGGTTTTTGAGCTCCTAGGCCTGGCCGAAGACTGAAGAGGCCTGGGTTCTGGCACTCTGGTCACCCTCGCGGAGCCCAGGGTCATTGTCCAGGTAGCAAGTAAGTCCATCACATTTCTGGTGGATACGGGGGCTACCTATTTGGTCCTTCCCTCTCATTCGGGCCTTCCTCTTCCTTCCTATATCACTGTTGTTGGGGTAGACGGAACTCCCTCTAACCCCAGCCAAACCCAACCCCTTTCTTGCTCCTATAAAGGGACCCCTTTCACCCACTCATTCTTAGTCATACCCTTTTGCTCCGTGCCTCTGCTAGGCCACGATATCTTATCTAAGCTCCATGCCACTATCTCTTTCAACCACATGGCACCCTCCTTCCTAATGGTTCTCCACCCAACTTTATCTCCCGACCCTGCACTTCCTGTCGCTAACCTCCTTCCTGATGTAAACCCATCTGTATGGAATACAGACACCCCTACCATTGCCACTCACCATGAACCTGTCCATATCCAACTAAAAGACCCCACCTCCTTTCCCAGTTCCCAATCTCTAAACAACACCTCCAGGGACTAAAACCTATCGTCACTCACCTGCACAGAACCTCCTTGTCCCTACAAATTCCCCCTGTACTACCCTAATCCTCCCTGTTAAAAAAAACCTCTGGCCAGTACTGCCTGGTCCAAGACCTCCGTATCATTAACTCTGCAGTTGTCCCTCTTTCTCTGGTCATTCCCAATCCGTATACCTTACTCTCTCACATTTCCCCCATCACCTCTCATTTCTCTTTGACCTTAAAGACGCCTTCTTTACCATTCCCTTACACCCCTACTCTATATTGCTCTTTGCCTTTACCTGGGGAGACCCTGACACACACCGAACACAACTCACCTGGACTGTCCTCTCCTAGGACTTTCGCGACAGCCCACATCTTTTTGGCCAAGCCCTAGCCTCTGATTTAGTCACCTGTGACCTTTCACCTTCCATTGTACTTCAATATCTCAATGATCTTCTTGTCTGCTCTCCTTCCCATAAAGAATGCCTCTGAGCCTCTACCACCCTCCTTAATTTCTTATTCTCAAAAGGCTACCGCGTATCCCCCTCTAAAGCTCAGATCGCCCAGTCTACTGTAACCTACCTTGGTCTCTCTCTCTCTCTCTCTCTCTCTCTCTCCCTCCACTTGAGCCATTACAGCCGACCGCTTACAAGCTATCCGTGATCTCCAACCGCCACGCACGGCGGCCGAAATTCAGTCAGTCCTTGGCTTCCTTGGTTTCTTCCGCCACTGGATCCCTAACTTGCTCTCCTTGCTAAACCTCTATATCAGGCTGCCTGGGTCTCTCTCGTCCACGAAGGCCTTGCCGTCGCCTCCTCCTCTGGCATTCCCAACCTTACGACCGACCTGCTTTTTCTGCGTGGCCCTCGGACGCCCCCACCGCTGTACCTCTACTCCAGCTTCCAGGCAATTCCTCCAGACGGGAATCTCTTCCCCTTCCTATTGAGAGAGTAGACCTTTACACACAACACCTAGACACCATCCCTGTTTGCTTTTTCAACTACACCTCCTCCGTCCAGTGCAACTCTACGTCCCCCATAACCCCTGATAAGCCCTTCTACAGCACCCCCGGAACTTATGTCTGGTGTAATGGGACCATCTCTAAAAATCTTTCCACTCCTTTACCAACTCAACTCTGTCTCCCAGTGACCCTCATGCCCCAGCTTACTATTTACTCCCCAGCCGAGCTACAGCTCCTTGTCATTCATGGATCCTCTTTTCCACCTGAAGATCACACCCTCCTGATGGAAGCGTGCTGTCTTCTTACCCGTTATTGCCGGAATGTCCCTAACGGCTTCACTTGTTGCCACGGGCCTCAGTGCCGGGGCCCTTGCTAACTCCATAACCCAAACCCAAGACCTCACCAACCACCTCCAGCTAGCTGTAGATGCCTCTGCAGAATCCCTTGCCTCTCTCCAGAGACAGATCACCTCGCTAGCACAAGTAACTCTCCAAAACCGCTGAGCCTGATCTCCTCACGGCCGAAAAAGGGGGCACCTGCCTATTTCTTAAAGAAGAGTGCTGCTACTATGTCAACGAATCAGGTATAGTTGAAACCCGGGTAGCTGCTCTGCACAAACTGAGTGCAGAACTTCACCAATAAAAATTTGTTAATGACGCTACTTCGTGGTGGCGCTCTTCTATGTTCTCCCTCCTCGCCCCCTTTCTGTGCCCTCTGCTAATAATCTGCATCTTTCTCTTAGCTCCATGTTTTATAGAGTTCCTCAAGATGCGGTTTCGTGAGATATCCAGAGTCACCGTCCACCAAATGCTGCTCTAGCTGCTTGGCACCTACCAGCCCGTTCCCCAACTGGGTGACGCGGACACCCCGGCTCCTTGAGATACCCCTCCTACACCGCCCCTCCTCAGCAGGAAGCAGCCAGACGACACCAACGTCCCATTTCCTATCTTAAGGAGTTGGGAATGTTCGGTTGCTCATGGGCACCATTACGCCAGCGGGAAGGTGGCTCAATACCTAAGATGGCTGACGGCTCACGACCAAAGTTACAGCAAAGGCTTCCCAGGCAGCGAGATCAGCCAAACAGAGAAGTCCCTGCCCTGTAACCCCACTGACATCCTGGGCCAAAACCTTTAAAAACTGCGCCTATACCTCAGACACGTGCGACTTCTCTGGCCCCTTTCCTCGGGACTAGTGAACCTCTCCCGCAGACTCCAATAAAGCCTGTTTTATACTTTGCTTTGGCTCAGTCTCATCCTCATTTTTGTCTCCTCCGGCCGATCACAGACTTATTTAAATTATATAGTTGTGGTGCGATCAAATCTAAGACCCACGAAGCCAATTGAGATGAATTATGAACCTTTATTAGCCAGCAGGTGACTGATGCTCCACCACGCAGGGTCAGAGAATCAGCACTGAGCTTCCAGAGGAGGCAGCTTATAAAGTCTAAAACCACATCAAACAAGCAAGCAGTTTTGCAGAAGCAGAAGTTGGCTATTAGCATATTTTTGCACAAGACCTCTCCTAGAACCACACTCTGGTTAACATTAAACAAGCAGATTATAGAAGCAGAAGTTGGCCATTAGCACATCTTTGCACAAGACATTTCCTAGAACCTCATCCTGGTTAACATTAAACAAACAGATTACAGAGGCAGAAGTTGGCCACTTGAAAATTTTCCACCCTTAACAATATATCTATTAATTTCTGTTATTGATTTGCCTATCAAGTGGGTAAAGGGAAATAGGCTTCATTAATATATTTCTTAAAGAGTAAAAAAGACCTTTGGTCTAAAGTCCCCTTTCCCCCTCAGACTCTAAGAGTCCTGTCTGACTTAACACCATTTCTGCTAACAATTGGCTGATAACCCTTAACAATAGCCAGAGGATCCAAGTCCACAGGACAATTGTCAGGATTTAAGGGAGAAGGCCTTTTTTTCCAGAGAAAAAAGGGAAGAAAACTAGGTTTACTAAAAAGAATAACTCGGCCAGAGATGTTCCATTTCATTTCCTTCTAAAAGATTAAGAATTTTATAAGTGATGTCCCGTCTCAATACTGCGTTATTTTTCTTACTGATAAATTTTGTAACAGATAATATAAACTTATTTGACTAGTAAACCTAGGTAGAATAAAGTTGTTTATCTTCATTATAGTCAATGCTTTAACTCTTAAGACGTGTTTAATTAAACAAACTTAAACTACCTTTTATTTACTAAAGGTTAATCCATGATAATGTGAACTTGAAAAAATACTTGGGTTAGTGTCTATCTTTCTGACTTTTGGAATATCCAATCCTTACAAGTGCTTGCATTCAAACCAATAAATTTTTTAACTTATTAAATTAATTTTAACAATGCCACTTGGTGGTAATGTGGTGGCTGAAAAATAACTGTTAGATATTTATTACTTGCAGGAAATTACTCCTTGGCTATTGTCCTTGCGAACATGGCTATCACCATGGGAACATAGGCTATCGCCCATAGGAACATAACATTCTAACAATAAGCTTTCTGGTTCTGTACTTTGCTTGCACAGCCGACCTGTAGGTTGACAGGTAGTGAATAAAAGAAAAATAGACCTTTGTGTTTAGACAAAATGAAGAATGGGATTTCGGGCTTAAAAACCTTGTGCCTCCTCTACATTTCAGGGCTGCTTAATTTGGGGTCTGCGTACCCCTGGCAGACCAAGCTGGCTGAATAAAGAGTGTGTTTCCTATAACTCACTGAGTTCTGGTGGTCAGTCCGTCTATCAGGGGCTGGCAGCTACAACTGTAAAAATTATCTAACATTTATAACATACACATATAGACTCGCACAGACAGACACAAAGATCTTTTAGCCATGAGACAGGCACAATAATGCAAAACTCAGTAGTTTATAAAAGAGAGGTTGGACCAAAATTTTATTTTGACGGTTGGAGTAAGTTAACTTTATCTGTTGAGATGGCTAAAGCTTTTACTACAATTCATGGAGAAGACACTTAAGATTTATGTTTGTCCTGGACAAATCAAGTTGTAAAAGGCCTTTCTCTACCCCTTTTTTCTTTGAATAAGAATTACCTTTAATAAGAATTACCTTCTGAAATTTGCATTTAAAAAAGATGGCCTACATAAGTGTTCCTGGAAAAGACCGGGTATTAATATTTTAAAGGTTCAGGGAAAGAAATGCAAGCTTCTCCTAGAAGGACTTTGGTTTCCTAAGGACAATATTTATAAGATTTTTGAGAGGACTAGGAGAGGTTTTGGGATGGTAAAAAGAACAGATGGCCTTTGAATTGTTTTTGGTCCTGTGAAAACTAGATTTGTAAAAAATGGCAGCTGTTTTTAATATTTTAAAGAACTGGGTCGCTAAGTGGCATCAAACTAAGACTTGAAAAGGAATTTTCCACTCAAATGGCTTGTTGTGGTTCACTCAAACCTAAGACCCATGGAACCAATTGAGATGAATTGTGAGCCTTTATTAGCCGGCCAGCGACTGACTCTCTACCACTCGGGTTAGAGGAGATCAGCCCCAAGCTTCCAGAGGAGGTAGCTTAATAAAGCCTAAAACCACATCAAACAGGCAAGTAGGTTTACAGAAGCATAAGTTGGCCATTAGCATATCTTTGCACAGGATGTCTCCTAGAACTACACCCTGGTTAAACATTAAACAAGCAAGAAGATTATAGAAGCAGAAGATGGCCATTTGAAAATGTTCCAACCTTAACAGGCTAACCTTGTAATCAGCTCTTTGTTCTACTTCTGTAGCCATGCTTGCTGCATAGGTGAAGGGCAAGTGAAGATGAACTGAAGACTTACCGTCCCCTTTGATCGTTCTGTCTAGATAACAGATGTATTGCCTAAATTCCTGTATGAAAATCTCATGCTCTGTAACTGCCCATAGCCCATAGCCCATAGCAACTCCTGCTCTCTGTAACCACCTGAGGACAAATCAACCAACCAGCCCATGCCAACTGTAACAGCGCATGGATGTAAAAGCAAAATTGCTCCTGAGCTTGAAGCCCAGATCTTCAGAGTGCTAGCTCTTCTGGGACCACCGAAGTAATAAACCTGAGTTATCCAACTCTCAAAGTGGTGCCTGGTTTCTCACTGATCTGATTTCACAGCATTTCTCCCACAGACTGACAAATCCATTCACCTATTGTTGGAATGTTTCTTTCCTTCTGAGTATATTTTGTCAGTCTCTGATATTAGCTTCCAGTTTGGCTAAATTTCTGATTAAAAAGTTATTAAATCTTTTCAGTTATCTTGTCAGATTTCGGCCAGACCAAACAGTAAATTATTCTGGCAGTATTAAATAACCCCATAGACCAAAGAGGGTGCAAAGGTGACTACCTCTGAAAGATTTAAAACTCACTTCTAAGATAGCTAAAAGATAGAACCAACAGCTTGTACATCCCAGGCAAGCAGAAAGCCAAGAAAGAAACAAGAAAGTAGTAGATAATAGCTATGCTGGAAGAGAAAGGATCAGTACCCAATTGGTCTGAAGTTGGAAAGAAAAGGACAACATGAAATTTTATTTCCCCCTCTCACTGGTATCTGGAGGTAATCCACTTAGAAAAACTTGAGGATCTTCCCTGGGTTTAAGAAATTTTCTAAAATTGTGGCTCTTGGATTAGCCTTTGACTTAAGAGTAAAGATACCTGAGAAGGACTGCCTAGCCTAAGGTGGTTTTATTTTAAAAAGGTAATTGTTCAATAGTAGTTTCAGAGTGGAAAGGCAATTCAGACAGAGGATGACTAGAATGAGTACTCAAAGGCTAGAGGGGAGCTGTAGAAGTTATGTCAGTAGTCATGTCTATCCTATCATCTTTTATCTTAGGTACATATTATTTTTAATTTTTCATTACCCTTAAGCAATAAAGCTTTCAATGAAGCTACTTTGAAACACTGAAAACTTTTGCTTCTGCATGCCAATGAAATAGATATCTCTTTCTGTTTGCTAAGTTTGGGACCCCTTATGTTCAAGTACATTTAAAATTTTTTTTATCTAAATGGAATACTTCTCATGATGTGGCAGTCTGACCCTGCCTGATTATTTCCTGCTCAAATGAGTTAGTTTCTGACTGCACCCCACATCCCAGGACTCTCTGGCTGACAGACAGGACAGTCTGAAAACATTTAAGTGATTAAGCTGGTTTCCTTATAGTACAGCAGCCAATCAGTGTTCTCCTTATGTTCTTCTTTCTTATATGGCATATCTACAGCAGTGTAGGAATGCGAGAGTACAAGATGGTATAAAACTGCCCTCCTGATCTGAAACTCCGCACCCTTTGTGGGATAAACTGGCCCTCTTTTGGCATTGGATGGCCAGCAGAGGAAGCTCTTGATAGGAAAGTCATTGCAAATGTTTCTCAAGTCATTACAGGTCAACCTGGCCACCTAGACCAATTCATTTATATTGATTCTTGAGAGGCAATAGTTCACACCTGATCCCCTTGGTTGAGAGTCTACCCAGAGGAGAACTGTTGAGTCCTCCTAGCATGAGCCTTGGCACCCTTCCAAGATCAGTTGGGAAAATAAACAAAAAAGAAGCCTGTGTTACCAGCACTAGGCCAGACCAGGCTCCATTCTGCTAGGCCCCCAGAGTCTATAGTCCAAATGATAGTCGAGGGTGGGGGGCAACCTATTGACTTTAATGTTGACACCAGAGCTGAATACTCAGTTGTAACTTGGCTTGTGGGACCCCTTTCTCAAAGACAAGCTACCATTATAGGAGCAACCGGGTGATGAGTCCGTCATCCCTTCCTGCATTCCTGCCCCTGCAACCTAGAAGGATGAAAAGTCATCCATAAATTTCTGTATCTGCCCGACTTCCCTGTGGCACTGATAGGATGAGATCTCTTAGGTAAACTACAGGCTCAAATTACCTTTGACACATGTGGCCAAACCCCTCTAAGAAGCTACGAAGTGGGGAAAACGGAAGCTCTTACTCTGGGAATCTACACAACAGAAGGCCTTTGAAGAAATCAAATGGGCACTAATGCCCGGGGACTAGGACTCTCAGACTTAACCAAACCTTTCTTTCGATATGCACACGAGCGCATGGGTGTCACAGTAGGGGTCTTAACTCATCTGCTAGGATCTTGGCACCATCCCGTGGCTTATCTCTCCCAATAGCTTGTCTCTGTCACCCAAGGCTGGCCACCCTGCTTGTGAGCACTCATAGACATGGTCCTCCTTGTGTCAGAGGCCAACAAACTGGCTACATGTTAGGCCTGGGCAGCCAGACCATGATTGCACTGAAGTCATAGATGAAGTGTTTTCCAGCCGATCCGACTTGACACACCAGACTCCTAGTGCATTTGCCCCTTGTAGCAGCTGCGGACCCACACCCGTGCTGCCGTTGCCCATCCCCAGTCCCCCTTCCACCTGAAAAGCAGCTCCTCACCACAGGGCGCACGTGCAATCTTCTCGGGGTAAGTAACATGCTTTCAAATTCAGACATAGCTAGAGGATTGTGTTCCCTGGTATCTTAGGCGTTAAGGTTCAGTGCTTTTCCCAGGATGCCCAAGTTCCACTCACGGTAAGGGATGGCAGGTACTTCAGCCCCATGGCCCAACTGTCAGTGAAATATAGCAGCAGCAGCAAGGACCTGTATACCTTCTTTCCAAACTAACGATGGAAAGGGGATCAAGAAGTTTGGACTGTAAACAGTTCACTAAACTATAATAGTGTCCTCCAATTAGATTTTTTTTGGAAAGGAACAGGAAAATAGGAAGAAGTACCCTATGTACAAGCTTCTATGCTCCTCTACCAAGACCTAGACTTATTAGATGTCCCAATGATAGGAACGCCTTCTGGAGCTCTCAAAATAAGCAGGAATTTTCTCCTCCATCTTCACCCTCACACATTGAGGGGGGCTGAGTTCTCAGGGAAAACTCCCTGAGGAAACTAGATATGCACCCTCAGGGAAGTTACAAATACTCATATGGGAAAAGATGAGTATGTACATGACCTCTGATCCGTATTTGTTGGTGTCATTATTGCAGGAAGTAACACCCAACAGAGGAGATTGGATACTCAGACAACTTTATTAGAGGAAGGAGAATTTATTGCTGGGAGAGCATGTGGGCTTAATAGCACCAAACACGAGCTCCCCTAGGTTAGATTTCTTAAAGCTTATATACTCCTGCAGCGTCCATGCAAGGTGTGCATGATTTCTTTGAGGTTCTATGTGCACTTTGTGACTCAAGATGGGGAGAAGGAGTTTCAGCTGGGGGCTGCAAGGGGGAAGGAATTCCCAGACCACTAGTTTTATGTATTTACAGATCATTTGTCTTGTAGGTGTGGCAAGAGTTTCTAGAAGGCCATTTAGAGATCTATAAGGTGTGGTTAATCTATAACCTGGCTGAGTCGGTCATTTCTGCAAGCCCCTCCCTTTGCATTTTTCAGATGCCTCCTCTCCTCTCTTATTATATGTAAAATGGAGGTTGAGTTAAGAATTCTAATTATGATGGAAAGGAAAGTGTATGTATTTGGTAACAGAAAGTATAAAGTATGGAGATATATTTTGAAGAAAATTGAAGGAAAAGTATTTGTCTTAAAGTTGGTTATTTCTGAATAGTGAGAAGAGGCAAACTGAGGGAATGAGAAAAGTTGCAGAAGTTTTGAGAAGAGAAATCCCAAGAGGAAATTTTATGTGATTAAGCTAAACAAGATTGGAAATTTAAATGTCAAAAGTAAACTAACGCAAAATTGAGTAGTGTTTTAATGTTCCTTAGACTGATGTTATGGACAAGTCTTCCGAGTAGAAAACAAGGATTCTGTGCTTCATCAAAATAATTGTCTGTGTTTAATGTTGCTTTTACCAGTTTACTGAGCCTTTTAGAGAATATACTACCATTGGCCCAAAGTCCGAGGGCCAGACACTCCTGGCTACCTGTTAATTTTATACATAATTCAGGCTGTGCCAGATTGCCAAAGGAAGCTCCAAAATTTGGGGCCTAGACCCTAAGCCCTGCAGGCTGCCTTGGTGCCAGAGGTCTTTAAGGTATCCAATAACTGAGACAGGGCAGAGAAGGAAGCAGAGTACAAAAAGGCACACATTTTAGTTGCCATAATACGAGGACCATCTCGAGGTGACCCTAGGCAATAAAGAACTTTCGGGCCTGGAGGGCCTTGATCTTGGTTGGCCACATTGACTGGGGCATAATCAATGCGCAAATTGTAGAAGGAAGGGCACTGGATGGGAAAGTGTCCATCTAACCCTGTAAAGTTGGGGAGGGGTGGACCTCATGAGCCCTCACCCCACATAACAAGCCTCTCATGAAGGGGCCACTCTCTCCTCCAACAACAGAGGCCTAAGTGCTTGCAAGCTTTAATCCTAGAGAAATCTACCACAATCACAACAGTGGAGCTCACCCTCAACATGGCAGAAAGGAAAAACAACTTTTAATAGATATTAGAGCTACCTACTCTGTCCTGACCCATCCTATGGGTCTCTCTCCAATGCTAACTGCACAGTGATAGGAATAAATCACCTAACGTAATTTACTTTTCCCATCGTGAGACCAAGACTAGCAATGAAATTCTCTGCCACACATAAGGACCAGGGGCCAGTGAGGAGAGTGCCTTGTCCAAAGAAATTTGGACTCAGCTCCCTTGCTCATTACATAATGCACATTTGTGGGGAACCTAAGGCTAGACCATTCATAGACGACCCGCTTCTGCATCATAATTTCCTACAAGCACAGCAGCTCCCTCCCTGCGATCTATTGAAAGTCAGCCATCAATCCAAACAGAAAGGGCCCTACCAAATTTTGTTAAGTTCCCAACTGCTGTCAAATTGCAAGGAATCAACAGCTGGGCACACTTATCTCAAATTAAATCAGCTTTTTTTTTTCATGAGTCCTCACAGGTTCCTCCAGAAAATAAACCGGAAAGTGCGACCTAGTCCTGTGAACCCCTGGGAAGATCTTAAGTTCTTGTTCTGGGAACTAGATAAGTCCATATGACTAGATAAGTCCATGTGTCCCAAGGAATCAGGGAACTTTTGTAAATAATTATTCTTTTAGCCTGTTATCTATGCCACTGCTCTCTTTGTAACAGTTTAAAAGTGCATTTCAATAGCATTTCCTTGTTCACATCTCCCCTCTTTATTCCAACTGTGACTACTTTAGAAAATATGTTGTTAGGGTTATTGGTATCAATTCCTCAGTAAGTCAGCCCCAAGGACAGGACAGAGAGTGATATATCTCCAGGTGCCAGCTTCCTAGGAGAAAATAGCTCTAAGGCTCCCAAGAAGAAAAATAAAACAATATTGCCACTGGAGTACAGATAACATAGCTATCCACCAGAAACCATATTTTTTTGTGCTAGACACTAACAGCTAACTTTTGCTTTTTTAATCTGCTTGCTTGCTTGATCAAGGCCAACCAGGACGTAGTTTTGGGCTTTATAAGTGGCCTCCTCCTGAGGCTCGGGGCTGATTCTCCAGTAGGGAGAATCAGTCGCCAGCCAGCTAATGAAGGCTCATAATAAATCTCAATTGGCTCCATGGGTCTTAGAATTAAATGCGCCACAACATCTTCAAAATGATTCAACTTCCTTTCACTAGGTATCTTTACCTTGAATTAACAAACTGCCATGAAAAAGTAACTTCATTATCGATTACCTCTACTATTAATTTTAACTTGTCTTTTCTATCTTTTTGCTAAGTTTGTATCTTCTAAGTTACAAGGCTTCCTATCACTTCTACATGCTGGAATTACCTCAGGGGCCCTTAGAATAGGCTTGTCTGCCTCTGGGGCCCTTAGAATAGGCTTTCAGAGATTTGTATTCCCAGTAGGCAGGGACTACAGCCCTATCTCAGCTTTGAAGAAGTTATAGAAGACAGACCTTCCTCCCTCAACATCCCCTTAAGATTAAGGTAACAAAATCTCTGAGAGGGGAATAGGTAGGGAGGAGGTAAGAGAATAAAATGTTAATCAATCCACATTCAGGGACTGCAATGTGCTGATCAGCCCTGCAGCCAGGCCAGGAGGACATCTGCAGAATAAAGAAAGGTTTCTGCTGGATTACCAACAAAACTATCTACATTGGGATAAAGTCCTCCCCATGACACTATTAAGAATCAGGTTGGTCACAACCAAGAATACTGGGTTTTCTCTCTTGGAAATCCTGTATGGGTGGCCACCACCACTCATCAAAGGACTAAGAGGAAATAGGTGAATTGATTCTGAGACAACAGTCTCAGGCCCTAGGGACCACCTTCCAGACTCTCAACCAATGGGTTAGGGAAAGACTTCTTGTCAGTTTAACCACTGAAGTTCATTTTTTTAAGCCAGGAGACTCTGTCTGGGTGAAGGAGTAGAACATTCAGCTCCTAAAACCCCTGTAGAGGGGCCCCTTTACTGCCATTTTGTTTACCCCCACTGCAGTTAAGTCTGCTAAAACAACACCCTGGATATATCACAGCAAACTTAAACCTGCAGCTGCAAAGTGGGCATGTGTTCTAGACTCTTCCGAGCCCCTCATGGCAACCCTCTGGAAGGAAACACTGACTGCGCCGACAATGTCTCATCAGGATGGGACCCTAGTAACCTCTTTGGAGGCTGGGTCTCCACTTTTGGTGGCTTTAAGACCTTAGTTGAGTTAGTACTTCTCCTCGGAACCTGCCCCCTCCTCCCATGGCTACTGCTCTTGTGATCTAGTCAACCACCTCCCTTATAGAGGCTATAGGAGAAAGAAAAACTGCAGCAAAACTCCTCATACTAATGAGGTACCAGCCCCTAAACCAAAAGTTAGAAGAAGGATATGTTGCTCTCTGACCCAGTCCTGGGTCATCATAGAGCATCAAAGGGAGAATGTGGCAGTCTGACCCTGCCTGACCATTTCCTGCTCAAATGAGTTAGTTTTTGATTGCACCCCCAATCCCAGGACTCTCCGGCTGACATGGCAGTCTGAAAACCCACTTAAACGATTAAGCCAGTTTCCTTATAGTTTTGCAGCTAATCAGTGTTCTCCTTATGTTCTCTTTCCTTATATGGAATATCTATAGCAGTGTAGGAATGCGAAAGTACAAGATGATATAAAACTGCCCACCATGTGACAATGGGGCTCAGCCTTCGGATAAAAATCCACTGAGTTGGTGCTGACATCAATAAACGCTGATTCTTGCTTATAGTCTTGGTGTCCCATCTCCCCATTTGAGAATCTTACAACAATGATGGCCAAGTAATTTTAGGCTGTCTCCAGAAAGGTTTTGCTTCCTTTGCAAATGTCTTTAGCTTCTGGAACTATAGATCTTAAATATAAAAGAACTAGGTATGCTGGAAGGTGGAATGCTCAAGTTTTTGGATGGAAGTGATCCCGATTTTTATAATTCACATGTGGTCTATTGGACACAGTCCTGTTTAAATTAGACCCAGTTTGATCCTGAATCCAGTCTGGTTCTTACGTTGGACCAAGTCCAACTCTGCTGGTAACCAATAAATCCCATGGAATTTTGGATTGGGGAGAATTAAATGAGCACACCCACCCCAGGAAACAGTGATTATCAACTGATTTTAAACAAAATGGAGAACTGCGGCTGTTACTGGTCCAAGGTCCATGTTCTTGATGCTTCGACCAAAAGTCAAATCTTCAGAGTTTGCAGTTAAGAAAGGTTTATTGATCTAGAAGGCACCAACCAAGAAGATGAGAGACCTAATTGTTCCTCAAATCTATCTTACCAAAGTATTGAGTTCAAGCTTCTTTTGTGTCCAGGAAAGGGGAAATGGGAAGAGCTGTTTTGTAAAAGTCAAGCAGCAATCTTATCTAATGAGTAGCATGGCTATGTGAAACTAAGCAGAAGCTATTAGCCTGAAGGCCAATAGAACAAAGCAACTTGAACAAGCTGGAGTTGGAGAGACTTAACATTTCTGTTTGTTACAACCCCCTCCCTCTTTTTTTTCTTGTTGTTTGTTCCTCAGTCTTGAGGGATATAGAGCAATTTGATCCAGGTTCAATTAAGAGAGAGGATTAGCTTTTAAGATGGACTCAGATTTGTGTGCCTCTCTTATCCAGCTCTTACAATCTCACATGCCTACCTCTTCCATGATGGTTTCTGAGCCTTAAAGGGGGCATTCTGGTGTTCAATTTAGACAAGGAATAAAAAGTTACTTTCAAAATTATGTCCCCCGGCACACAAATCATGATGAATTGGCCACAGCACAAACACTTCCTTGTTCAGCTAACAAGTAATCTAAAGCAATCCTATTGTCTAAGGACCCAAGTGCCAAGGCCCCTAAGATGGTGTGTTGATTCTTAGAGCTTCAGCACTAAGAAATGGACCAAATGACTGAGCTGACTATATTGGTTAAATTTTATAACATTTAGTTAATATCAGATGCTCAGGTAGACTTTCTGTGTGGCTTAGACAGCATCAATCACAGAGATTATTTAAGCACAAGCTATTATTATGATTGCTCTGAAATTTATATCATATAAAACAGAACACAAAACTCAAAAGACAATGGACAGGAGTGATGTCAGAAGCACTGCGGAGTGAGAGATGCCCCAGATCTCTCCCCTTGCAAAAACAATAAGCTGAACACTTAAAATGCAAAATTAACACCCAGCCTGCTCACAAGCACATCTGAGCAAGTGATCTGTGCATGAGTTTCCAGAGGTCAGAACTGCAGGAATCCAGGAGGAACAAAGAAGCTGCCTCTCACAGCAGAGGTCTCCCTCCAGGTGGTAGAGGAGGAGTGAAGTTGTTACTAGTTCCCTGAACAGCCCTGACAGAGGGATCTGTGAGCCCAGGGATAAAGGCAGAAGGTGGTACAAAGACTAACTTTGGAGTGGCAACAGATGGTTCTTCGCAATCCAGTTGAGAAGTACTAGGCTGAGACACTGATATAGCAGCAAACCCCACTCACCAACCCAGAGAGCACCTCCCTCTCCATATCCTCCAAGACTGAGCACTGTGGATGTTATGCCCCGACTTGTATCTCCACCATACACCAAGAAGCCGACACCAATGCAAGAGCAAGAGGGAGTTTATTTCAGACTCGAGTCCGGACCGCAGTCCGCACACCGACGCAGCAGTGAGTAGGAGGCGGTCCCGAACATGGGGCTTCGGGGGTATTTGAAGGGAAAAATCGTAAGCATGGGGAGCGATGTCTTGACATTACAGGATTGGTACAACGAACTTTTAGCTTAGCAGGATTGGCTGGGTGATGGTGCCAAGGAACAAGGGGGTGGGAATTTGGAGAGTTACTTTCCATAGTTGCTCTGATTGGCTGAGTCTAGGGTGGGGTGATTGTCTCGCTATCTGCGGCTTTTCCGGAAACTGGCCTGTGCTTAAAATGGAGTCTTATACCTAAGATGGAGTCACTTTGGTTGTTCATTCCTCCCTTCTACTAGTAAATGAAGAAACTCAATCATGAGCTTCCTCCATTTCTAGGTGATGGTACTGTGAACGCATAACCATGAGCTAGATGGTGCCTAACCGTTCCCTGATAAGCCTAAGCACCCAGTTAAGAACGCAGGGGCCAGTAGTCAGGATCAGTAAGAAAGCAGTCAAGGGGCCTAGGAGCGGCAAGGCCCATGTCATCCAGGAGGATCTAAACCAACCGAATGCACCTTGAGCCTCTGCTTCAGCCAGGCGGTTCTTGATGGACTCTGGGGCCGACTGACTGATAAAAGCAAGATTTTATCAGAAGCTGGCGATACTGATCGAGAGCCTCCTTACCTTGTTTGGTGTTGGGGTCTCAAGGTGGACTGGTATAAAGGAGGACATGTTGAATATGAGCTGGGTCTGTAGTGGGCTGTCCGTTTGGCTCTAACACAACCTTGGCACTCTTCCGCAGGATCTGTTTCCTTTCTTCTGAAGTGAATAAAACCTGTAAGAGCTGCTGGCTGTCATCCCAGGTGGGCTGATCTGATGAGTGAAGAAAAATAGTCTCTAAAAGAAAGATTAGTCCCTGTGGTTTTTCTGAGAAAGAAGGGTTTTTATGTTTTTAGTTATACAGATCTTTTCTGTTATCTGAAATTTCAATTTCAATATCAAGACCACATATTTACTCAAATTATAGCTATCTAATTATTTTAATAGTTGTATTGTCATGGCCCAAATCAGAGCCATGCCCTTTGCTTCTTTACAAGCCTTTTGTTTTTGAATAGTTAGGTTTATTTTTGATATTCATGACATACAATAATTTATAATAACTGAAACTATGACTGATACCATTATACAAGGACATATGAATAGTAAAGATATTGACAAATTTTTAGGAACTTTATACAATTTTTGAAACACTTGTATTGGTAACATATTCATAACCTTTGTTTCTTAAATGTATTGTTCACAGGTAAAGAAAAATCTTTTAAAATCTCTTATTAGGAACAGACCAATAATGCGAACTCTAGTTTTGTGTCAATACATTGTTGACATTAAAGTTCATTTTAAAACCTTATGATAAATACATTTAACTTTAGCCAACTTGACTGTCTAAAACAAGATTTTCTCTTTCTCTTTTCCTTTACAACTTCATATGTTTACTTATGTTCTTGTCTTTTATTTTCCTCTCAGGATTTCTCTTCACAAACCTTCTACTACTTTCCTCATTCCTTCAGTTTGCCTCTTCTCATTCACTCAGAAATAACCACTTTAAGACAAACACCTTTCCTTCAGTTCCCTTCAAAATAAATCTCCATACTTTATACCTTCTTTTGTGCCTCAAACAACCTTTAAATAACCTGAAACTATTTTAGGGTAAAATTACTCTTTTTCTTAAAAAAACACCTCCTTTACATCTCAAAACACATCTTATTTTCCTTACATACTTTGTATACAGAATTTTTTCCTTTACTTGTATTATTCTTAGCAATTCATTTACATATACTAGAACTTATAACTCTTAGTAGCCTTAATTTCTAGAGAAAACAATAAAGTAAGCAATTGTAAACTGTTTTATATATCAGCATTCAATAGATTAGCAAATTTAAGAAAGTACCAATTTTATAATTTTCAAGGCATATTTTTAGTACAATTTTAGAAAGACCTAATTTATCTATAAGTGCCTATTTCTTTTTAAACTAACCAAAGCAGAGTTCTTTTATAAATCAACCTTTCTTTAAAAATAAACTCCAACCCAAACCGAAGAACCAGTTAGAAAGCAGACTCTACACTCTGTGAAACTTCTAATCAAATTCACATTCAGTCATAAAGAAGGATTAGCCTAACAGGCCCCTATTAGCTTCTTCAACTCTTATATTTTTAATATCAAGAACAAACTCACTTCTATCACTGGGTAAATTATTTAAACTTCCTGTACCTCAGTTTCTTCATCTGAAAGGGTGTTTTCAGGTTTAGTGACCCTTCTGATGACCACTTGTTCCAATTGTGGGCCAATCTAACTGGCAGAACCTCTGGAGATCAAAGGCAGTGACACAGGACCCATAACCTTGAGCCCGCTGTCTGAAGTCTTTGAAATTACCGAGGAGACACTGCAGAGGAGTGAGTCTCTCTGGAGGGGGCAAAGGCGTAGGTCTGGAGGAAGCTTGACCCATGGTAGTCAGAACAGTGGTGAAAGGAAATATGATACCTGTAAAAATTAAATAAGTTAGAGCAAGAGCCATGCGCTGTCCCGAGGACCAGTCCGGCGGGGCAGCAGCAGCTATACCGAAGGGAAAGAAAGATTAATAAGCCTATGAGGATAAGTAGGATAAAGACATAAAGACATGTTCTCGGACTACATCTTAGAACAAAGAGAGGGAGTAAGGAAATTACAGAAAGCAGAAGTTAACCATTAATGTCTTTTACAAAGATAAATGTATCTGGGGAATTGCTAGATCAAACATAGCCTGGTAGACATTCTTGTTATCTGTATCTTGGAATGTTATGCCTCTTCCTGGGACTTTGGTGACTCGAAGAATCACCTCCTTGTTACTGATTTACTGGGAAGTCTTCACTCTTACAATTTCAAAAGAGGCAGCTCACAGAGCCCAAAACTACATTAAACAAGTAAGCAGTTTACAAAAAGCAGAAGTCAACCATTAATGCAATACAAATATATCACCTCGTCCTACACTCTGGTTAATAAGTGAGCAGATTACAGAAGCAGACACTGGCCATCTTCATATCTTATACAATACATTTCCTAAACCCACACCCAAGCAAGTAGGACAACTTCTGGTATCTAAAGATATTTCTTCCCTGTAGCTGACTTAGCTAGTTGGCTCACTTTGAAAAGTTTAACAAACAAAAACTCCATTTAAATATTTATATTCAGAAAAGACATTTAAAACCAGGAAGGGTCCTAAAGGGGAAGAGGTTGTCTGTCCCATAAAGTCCGTCACAGTCAGATACTACACAACCACACCAACAGCACGGATACGACAACACAGGAACACAAAAGAGAACTGATGTGAGGTCTCACTCCTATCACCCAAGAAAACAGATGTGAGGTCTCACTCCTCACCCGAGATTCAGAAGGGGTCCGGAATGTCTCCCAGGTTCCCCGCAGTCGTGGCTAATGGGTGCGTCCACCCGAACCACTCTTGACTGCCAGAAATTCAGAAACGGGCTACCGATAAACTGAGACTGAGGTGCCGAAGAGACCAACAGGACAACTGGACAAACATATAACAACCACTCACCGGCCAGCCGCAGAGGTCCCTCTCGGTCGGGTACCTTGGGCCGTGGAGATCCCAGACGAGCCCCCAAATGTTATGCCCTGACTTGTATCTCCACGAACCACCAAGAAGCCGACACCAATGCAAGAGCAAGAGGGAGTTTATTTCAGACTCAAGTCCGGACCGTAGTCCGCACACCGACGCAGCAGTGAGTAGGAGGCGGTCCCGAACATGGGGCTTCGGGGGTATTTGAAGGGAAAAATCGTAAGCATGGGGAGCGATGTCTTGGCATTACAGGATTGGTACAACGAGCTTGTAGCTTAGCAGGATTGGCTGGGTGATGGTGCCAAGGAACAAGGCGGGGAATTTGGAGAGTTACTTTCCATAGTTGCTCTGATTGGCTGAGTCTAGGGTGGGGTGATCGTCTCACTATCTGTGGCTTTTCCGGAAACTGGCCTGTGCTTAAAATGGAGTCTTATACCTAAGATGGAGTCACTTTGGTTGTTCATGGAGACCCAGGGGAATTTGAGCAAATGCTACCAAAACTGTTGCTTACACTAACTGGGGCTGAGACTGAGGGTAGCAGTCATGATTGAATATTTATAAGGAAAAAAGAGGCATTATTAAGTCTCAAAGCAGGGATCCAAGAGGCCTACTGAAAATCGAAAGAAAAAGACTTTCTAAGCAACAGGCTAAAGAGAGACCTCTATATTATAAATGTATCTGAAGAAGAAAATAAAAGCAGAATACACTCCCATCAATGCCAAGACAGAGAAATAGCCCATCAGCACCATGAACAACCAATGTGACAAGGCAACTCAGAAAAGAGAAAAATCTCCCAAAAATAAGCTTAAAGACATAGAGATATGTACTTAAATGACAGAGAACTCAGGATTGTACTTCTGACAAAAATCAATGAGATCCAAAATAATTCATATCAACAATTTCAGGAATTGAAAAAGCAACTAGATAAACAGAATGAGTTTTTTAGCAAGGAGACTGAAACCCTATAAAAAGAACCAAATAGAACTTCTGAAGATGAAGAACACACTAAAAGAGATGAAGAATGAAATAGCAAGCTTAGGAAATAGAACAAACCAAATAGAAGAAAGGATCGATGATATCAAAGACAGAAATTAGAAATAATACAGATGGAAGAATGGAAAATAATGAAAGGGAAATATAAGAACTAGCTGATACCATCAAGAAAGGAAACATAAGAATAATGGTCATTCATGAAGGGGAGGGATAGGAGCAGGAATTAGAAAACATTTTTAGACAAATATTTGAAGAGAATTCCCCAAGTCTAAGAAATGAAATAGAACTTTTTATTGATAAAGCTAACAGAACACTCAATTATCTCAACCTGAAAGGACCTCGAAGACATATTACATTAAAATTATAAAAAATTAATGCCAAAAAAGGATTTTCAAGGCAGCCAGGGAAAAGAAGTTGGTAACCTATAAAGGAAAACCCATTAGATTATTTTTGGACTTCTCAACAAAAACTGTACAAGCAAGAAAGAAGTGGAACCAAATATTTAAACTACCAAATGAAAGGAACTACCAGCCAAGAATAATGTATCCAGCAAGCTCTCCTTTAGACATAAAAGAGAAATAAAGACCTTTCTAGACATATAAAACTTGAAGGAGTTCTCCACTATGAGGCCTGCATTACAGGAAATACTGAAAAGGGTCGACCCATCTGAAACAAAATGACAAAAATATATGTAACTGTGAGTTAGACAATTAGCAGACAGACAGAAGCAGAGTGGTGCAACAGGGTATAACAAGCTTACACAATAAGAAGAGAATTGCTGTCACAAGATAGAAATGAACATTCAGTATACATAGGGACAAATTAGGATAAAATAACAGAAAAGAGGAAGAATTAAATATTCAAAGTCACAAAAGAGAATGGAAATAAGGTACATGCAGAAAAAAATGGACTACTGTATATATAGATATATGTGTATATGTATATACACATATCTTTATATATATAAAATCATCCTTTTCATATTCTTAATGGTAACCACATGCCAAATTCCAGAAATGAGGTATCTAACATAAAAAAGAGGGACTAGAAGGAAAATCCACCACACAAGCAAATTAAAAAAACAGACAGAAAATAAAGGACAAGGAAACAATGGAAACACTGAGCTACCAGAAAGCAAAAGATAAAAATGGCAATAAGACCTCATATTTCAATAATACCCAAAATATAAGTGCACTGAACCCACAAATTAAAAGGCACAGAGTTGCAGATTGGATCAAAAAACAAAACCCAATTATATACTGCCTCCAGGAGACACATCTCAGTTCCAAAGACAAACACAGATTTAAAGTGAAAGGGTAGAAAAAGATGTTCCAAGCAAATGGCATTGGAGTAAAGTAGGAATAGCAGTACTAATATAGGACAAAACAGACTTCAAAATAAAGAGTAAAGAGAGACTGAGAAACACTTAGTAATGATAAAGGAAATCATGCACCAAGAAGACATAACACTTATTAATATCTATGTTCGCAATCAGAGAGCATAAAATACAGAAAGCAATTACTAACAGAACTAAAAGGAGAAACAGAAAAAAAACACTATCACAGTAAGGGATCTAAATACCACATTGTCATATATAAACAGATCATCCAAACAGAAATCAATAAGAATGATACTTTAGACCAACTGGACATAATTGATATTTACAGAGCCTTTCATCTTCAAACGGCTACTTCTACATTTCTCTCTAGTGCACATGGAACATTTTAAAGGAATGACCACATACAGGCACACAGAGATAGCCTCAACAAATATAAGAGGGTTGAAATCATACCAACCATATTCTATGACCAAATGCTTTGAAGCTGGAGGTAACTGTAAAAAGAAAGTAAGAAGAACCACAAATACATGGAGATTAAGCAACATGCTTCTGAAGAATGACTGGGTCAGAGAAGAAATAAAACAGAGATCAAGAGATACATAGAAATGAATGATAATGATAGCACAACCTATCAAAACTTTTGGAACATGGCAAAAGTGTTCATAAGAGGAAAGTTCACATCATTACAGGCCTACTTCCAAAAACAAGAACAAACCCAAATAAACAACCTAGTGCTTCATCTTCAAAAACTGGAAAAGGAAGAACAAATGAAGCCTAACATCAGCAGAAGGAAAGAAATAATCAAAATTAGAGCAGAACTAAATAAAATTGAAAACAAAAAAAAAACAATAAAAAAATAAATGCAACAAAGAACTGGTTCTTTGAGAAGGTAAGTAAAATTGACAAACTATTGGCTAGACTCACTAAAGAAAAAAGAGAAAGGATGCAAATAAACAAAATCAGGGATGAAAGAGGGGAAATTATAACTTACATCGCAGAAATACAATGGATCATATGAGAATACTATGAAAAAGTATATAACACCAAATTTAATAACCTAGAAGATATGGACCAGTACTTAGAAAAATACAACCTTTCTAGACTGAATCAAGAAGAACTGGAAAACCCAGATACCAATCTGCAGTATGGAAATTGAAGCAATCATCAAAAACCTCCCAAAAAGTAAAAATCCAGAACCAGATGGCTTCGCCAGTGAATTCTACCGAACATTCAAAGACGTTTTAATACCTATTCTCCTCAAACTCTTCCCAAAAATTGAAGAGGAGGCAATACTTCTCACCTCATTTAATGAGACCAATATTACCCTGATATTAAAACCTGGTAAAGATAACACAAAAAAAAGAAAACTACAGACCTATATTTCTCATTAACACAGACACAAAACTCTTAAATAAGATACTAGCAAACCGAATACAACAACATATTTAAAAGACTATACACCACAATCGAGTGGGCTTCATCCCAGGGGTGCTGGGATGGATCAACATATGCAAATCAATCAATGGGATACACCACATAAACAAATTAAGAAATAAGAATCATATGATCATATCAATAGATACAGAAAAAACCTTTGACAAGATACAGCATCCATTTATGATCAAAACACTTAACGAAATCGGTATAGAAGGAAAGTACCTTAAGACCATATACAACAAATCCTCAGTCAACATTATACTTAATGGTGAAAAACTAAAAACCTTCCCCCAAAGATTAGGAACAAGGCAAGTCTGTCCACTATCGCCATTGTTATTCAATATAACATTGGAGGCCCTAGTGACATTGGATAATGAAATACAATAATATATCAGCTTTGCACTTTATCAGTAAGGTGTATATGTTTACACTGTGTGTTCACCTCCCATAGTTTTTTTCTGTCACCACATATTTGACCCACTTTATCCCATCTACCTCTGCCCTTACCCTTACCCTTTGGTAACCACTAGTCTGTAGTCCATGTCCATGAGTATCTGTTTTTCCTGTCCATTTGTTACTTTCAGGTTTATATCACACATATAAGTGATATCAAGTGATTTTCAACTTTTTCTGTCTGGCTTATTTTGCTTAGCATGATTATCTTTAAGTCTATCCGTATTGTCACAAACGGCAGTATTTCATCTCTTCTTATGGCTGAATAATATTCCATTGTATATATGCACCACAGCTTCTTTATCCAATCATCTATTGTAGGACACTTCTGTTGCTTCCATGTCCTGGCCACTGTAAATAATACTGGTGTTCAAATATTATTTTGGATATGGGTTTTCAAGTCTTTGTGGTAAATACCCAGTAGAGGGATTGCTGGATTATATGGTGGATCAATTCTTAGTTTTGGAGGACCCTCCATATTGTTTTTCATAATGGCTGTACCAATCTGCAGTTCTACCAGCAGTGTATGAGGGTTCCTTATTCTCCACATCCTCTCCAACATTTGTTATTACTTGTCCTGTTGATTATAGCTATTCTGAATGGTGTGAGATGGTATCTCTTGTGGTTTTTTTTGATTTGCATTTCCCTAATAGCGATGTTGAGCATCTTTTCATATATTTGTTGACCATTTGTATGTTCTCTAGGGAGAAGTGTCTGTTCAGGTCCTCTGCCTATTCTTTGATTTGATCGTTTGATTTTTGTTGTTGTTATTGAGTTATATGTGTTCTTTGGAGGTGTTGCTTGCAATTATATTTTCCCATTTAGATGGTTCTCTCTTTACCTTGTTGACAATTTCTTTTGCTGAGTAGAATCTTTTTAGTTTGATGTAGTTCCATTTATTTATTTTAGCTTTTACTTCCCTTGCTTTTGAGGTCAAATTCATAAAATCCTCTTTAAGTCTAAGGTCCTTGAGTTTAGTTCCTATTTTTTCTTCTGTGCATTTTATTGTTTCAGTTCTTACACTCAGGTCTCTAATCAATTTTGAGTTAATTTTGGTGTGTGGTGACGAAAATTTATTCTTTTGCAGGTGGCTTTCCAGTTTCCCAGCACATTTATTGAAGAGGCTTTCCTTTCTCCACTGCACATTTTTGGCTTTTTTTGTCATAAATTATTTGCCCATATAAATATGGGTTTACTTCTGGACTCTCGATTCTATTCCACTAGTCTATGTGTCTGTTTTGCTGCCAATACCATGCCGTTTTGATGACTGTCGCTTTGTAGTATAATTTGCAGTTAGGTGGAGTTATAACTTCTGCCTTGTTCTTTTTTCTCAGGATGGCTTTGGCAATTCAGGGTCTTTTGTGTTTCCGTATATCTCATGATTTTTTGTTGTGTTTCTTTAAAAAATGCCAATGGGATTTCGATGGGGATTGCATTACATCTGTATAATGCTTTAGATAATATGGACATTTGAACTATGTTGATCCTTCCAATCCAAGAACACAAAATATCTTTTCATTTCTTTGTATCTTCTTTGATTTCTTTTAATAGGGCCTTATAGTTTTTACTACATAGGTCCTTCACATGTTTCATTAGATTTATTCCTAGGTATTTTATTCTTTTTGTTGCAATTGCAAAGGGAATTATTGTTTCCACTTCTTTTTCTGACACTTCATTAGAGTATAGGAATGCTATGGATTTTTGAACACTGATTTTGTATCCAGAGACTTTACTGTATTTGTTTATTGTTTCTAATAGTGTTCCTGTGGAGCCTTTAGGGTTTTCTATAGAGAGGATCACGTTATCCATAAATAGGGACAGTTTGACTTCTTCATTTCCTATTTGGATGTCTTTTATATCTTTCTCTAGTATAATTGCATTCTCTAGACATTAGAGGGAAGGTTTTTAGTATTTCACCATTAAGTATAATGTTGTCTGAGGGCTTGTCATATACGGCCTTTATTATGTTAAGGTACTTTCCTTCTATAATGATTTTGTTGTGTTTTGATCATAAATGGATACTGTATTTTGTTGAATGCTTTTTTCATTTGCATCTATTGGTATGATCATAGGATTCTTATTCATTTTTTTGCTTTTGTGGTATATCACAATTATCGGTTTACATATTTGAAACCCACATGATCATGGTGCATAATCTTCTTAAAATGTTGTTGTATTCAGTCCCTGTCAGTGTTAGCATTTGCTCAGATTCCCCTGTGCCTCTGTGATGTTCGGTATTGGAGGATGATGGGGGGTGGTACCGTCTGTGTTGGGGGATTGTCACTGCCAGTCAACCTCATGTTTTGCAACTGTGGCTGGTAATCATCAACTGTTGCTTTTCTGCTGTCCCCACCTCTGCTTTCTGCCCTGATCCCTGGACACTGCTGCTGTTTGGAGCTCACAGCTCTCTCAAACAGGGTCTTTCAGGAAGTCCACCACACCTTCTCTCTCCCCTCCTCCTACTGGGAGCTCTGATTGCCAGAGGCAGTTTCTTTGTTTCTCCCAGTCTACTGCCCCACTCCCAGGGTTCTGGCCTATGGTAGCTCTTATTCACAGATCTTTCACTCAGATGTCCTGGTGTGCAGGTTGGGTATTTTTTTGTTGGTGGTGGTGGTGGTGAGTTTTAGATATTCAGCTTATTGTTGTTTCAAGGAGAGACATCTGTGGACATCTCTCACTCCACCATGTTTCTGATTTCACCTGCCCATTTTAAAATTAGGTGTCTCATTATTGAGTTAAAGAAATTCTATGGAGGTTCTCAATAATGAGAAATATATGTACTGTGAATGTATTTCTCTGCCTTTGGCTAGTATTTTTAAGTTTTTAACAGTGTGCATTTGTTTCTGGTCTTACTACTCTGTTCCATTGACCTATATTCCAAGTTTACGCTAATACCACATTATCTTGAGTGCTATAACTTTTTATTAATTTCAGGTCAAGTAAGTCCTCCAACTTTGTTCTTATTTTATAAAATTATTTGATTATTCAGTTTCTTAGCATTTCTACATAAATTTTAAACATTCTTTTTAAATTTCTATCAAAAAATTCAAATTGTTTCAAGTGAAATATTCTGGATATGCATGAATCTGTGTATGTATTTGTGGGCAATGTGGGCATGTGTGCATGTGCACATATGTATGTATTGTTCATGCTGATATGCCAGCAATGTATTACTAAAGATCTAAGCAATGTATCTCCTGTCATAGAAATTTGTAATTTATCACCCACTTACAAAACTGGTCTATTGTATAGTTGAGATTTTATCAATTGAAGGGGAGAAGTTGTGAAGCAAACTAAATTCTAATACCCTATTGGTTGGAGTATAAATTGGCATAACTATTTTGGAAAAAATGTTCGGCAGTCTTAACTCTGGCTGAAAATATGCATATTACCTATCAGTTATATTTGAAAGCATAGATAAAACATAAATTCAGATACGTTTACCCAAGAAACATTCAAGAATGTTCTTAGCAGCACTGTTTATAATAAGCTCAAACAGGAAATAATACATAGGTCAATTTAAAGTAAATCTTTTAAATAAATTGTAGTATTTTCATGCAACGTAATACCACAAAACAATGACAAAGATTGAATTAAAACTCTACACAATGACATGAATATATTTCACAAAGATAATATTGAGCAAAAGAAGTCATGGGATACATGTATTATGCCACTTCAGAAATAGACAAATCTAACCTATTAGACTGATATCTTGATTTCCAAGATATCAGTCATCCTGTGAGTTAGGGAGAGGGTGGAGGTAATGACAGAATAGATGGAAGAAGGGAGATTCTAGGGAATTAGTAATATTCTTTCTTGACCTGTCTAAATTATGTTCTTTTTAAGTTTCATTATATTTAGTGCAATGTTTTATCTCCTCAAAATTCATATGTTAAAATCTTAACCCCCAAGGTGATGGTCTTAGTAGGTTGTATCAGAAGGTGTTTAGGTCTTGAGGGCATAGTCCTCATAAATGGGATTAGTGCCTTTATATAAGAGACCTCAGAGAGATACCCAGCCCCTTTCACCATGTGAAGTTCCAACTAGAAGGAGTTGTCTATGAACCAGAAAGTGGACTCTCACCAGACACTGAATATGCTGGTGCCTTGACCTTGGAATTACTAGTTTCCAGAACTATGAGAAATAAATTTTTGTTGTTTATAAGCTGCTCAGTCTATGGCATTATGTTATACCAGATGAAATAGACAAAGTGTGTATGTCATTCATTAATATTATTCAAAATAAGCAGGTCACCTTTGTAAGGAAAGAACAACATTAATCATTTTCTCTTTTGCCAAAGGCTGTAATAACTTTACTATCTTTCTATTATAATATCATTTCCATCTTGACATTTCAGAGAACATTATTCTGGCTCACTATATAGATAAAATAATACAAGTTTGACTTGGTAGACAGACATGAAAAATACCCTGGATATTTTGATAAAATACATGTGTCGAAAATTAGGAACCAAATGCTGTAAAGGGTCTTGATGCACTGGGGAATATTTTTGGGACATAGTGGACCATTTTCTTCTAAGGCAAGGATGAGTTATGGTAAGTTGCATTATCTACTTACATAATAAAAAAGTGGCACCATGTTTGGTGGATTTCTTTGGATTTTACAAGCATCATATTGCACTCAAGAAATCTGTTATGATCACCAGGTGCCAAGAGCAGCAGGTGCCTGTGCGCAGACTCTGTCGTGTGTCTTGTTGGGTGCCCTGCATGTGGGACACAGAGCACCAATGGGGAGCCACTGAGCTGTAGGCAAATGGCCTTGGTATGTAACAGCAGAGCCCACCCCCAGCATTCCAGAGGTTATCACGAAGACCCTGACTGCCGAGGAAAAGCCCAGCCAGGAGAAAGTGTGCTGGCTTTGCCCCACCTTCTGCAACAGATTCAGAGGGCTTCTCCAGGAAATATGATGAAGTGAGAGACATTCCCAGACCTCTCCCCTTGAAACAACAATAAGCTGAATATCTAAAACTCAACAAAAAATACTCGAACTGCACACAAGCATGTCTGAGTGTGGGGTCTGCACATAAGAGCTACCACAGGTCAGAACCCTGGGTGTCGAGCAGTGGACTGGGAGAAATAAAGAAGCTGTCTCTTGCAGCCACAGGAGCTCCCTGAAGGAAGGTGAGGAGAGGAGAAGGAGGGGCGAGTTCGTGGGGCGACTTCCCTGAGAATTCCTGCCTGGGATAGCTGTGAGCTTCCCCTGGCTGGCTGGCTGCAGGGCCCAGTCATCAGGGCAGAAAGCAGAGAAGCGAGATGGGAACATTAGAGGAACAACAGCTGATTTTTTCGGCTGCGGTTGCAAAACCAAGGCTGAACTGCAGTCCCCAACCCTGAACCCAGAGGGCCATACATCTCCTCATACCTTCCTGAGACTGAGTAAACGCTGCTGAGATTGTCACTGACACTGACAGGGACTGAAATTGAGGGTAGCGAGTGTGATTAAATATCTACAAGAAAATTTAAAAAGTGTTATTAAGACTTTATATAAAGCAGGGATCCAAGAGGCTTACATGCCACCTACTGGAAACCAAAAGAAGAACACCTTCTTTGCAGCAGGCTAAAGAGAGACCTTCATATAATAAATCTTCTTTCTGGAAAAACAGCAGAATACACTTCCATTAATTCCCAGGCAGAGAAATAATCCATTAAACACTATGAACAACTAAGGTGACAGGCATCTCAGAATGAAAGAGACAAATCTCCAAAAAATAAGCTTATAGACATAGAAATAAGGAATTTAAATGACAGAATTCAGGATGGTACTTCTGAGAAAACTCAATGAGATCCAAACTAATTCAAATAAACAATTTCAGGAATTGAAAAAAAAAAAAACAACTAGATGAGCAGAGCAAGGAGATCAAAACCCTAAAAAATATTTCAAATAGAACTTCTGGAGATGAAGAACACATAGCAAGAGTTGCGAAATGAAATAACAAGCTTGGGAAATAGAGTCGACCAAATGGAGCAAAGGACCAGAGATATCAAAGGCAAAAACCTAGGAATAAATCAGAAGGAAGAAGAGAGGAATCAAAGAATGAAAAATAATGAAAGAGAAATTCAAGAACTAGCTGATACCGTTAGGAGAGGACATATAAGAACAAAGGATAAAGAAGCAATGGAAACATTGAGCTACCAAAAAGCAAAGATAAAATGGCTATAAGAAGACCTCATATTTCAATAATCACTCTAAATATAAATTGATTGAACTCACCAATAAAAAGGAACAGAGTTGCAGAATGGATCAAAAAAACACAACCCAACCATATGCTTCCTTCAGGAGACATGTTTCATCTCCAAAGACAAATATAGACTCAAAGTGAAAGGGTGGAAAATGATATTTTAAGCAAATGGCTTTCAGAGAAAAGTGAGAGTAGTGGTACTAATATCAGACAAAATAGACTTCAAAATAAAAAAAAGTAAAGAAAGATACTGAGGGACACTTCATAATGATAAAGGAAATTATGTGCCAAGAAGACATAACATTTATTAATATCTATGCTCTCAATCAGGGAGCCCCAAAATATGTAAGACAATTACTAACAGAACTAAAGGGAAAGACAGATCAAAACACTCTAGTAGTAGCAGGAGACATAAATACCCCACTGTCAGAGATGGACAGATCATCTAAACAGAAAACAAGAAAATAACATCCTTAAATGACACATTAGATCAACTGAGCATAGTAGAAATTTATAGTCTTCAATCCACAAACATATAGATAGATAAATAGATACATACATACATACATACATACATACATACATACATACATACATACATACATATACAGTAGTTCTTTTCCTTCTCCATTCCCTTTTGCAGATTCAGTTCTTTACTCCCTCCTCTTTTCTGATTTTGTTGTCTCAGATTATCTCTATTTATGCTGTATACTCATTTCTAGATTGTAGTAGCAGTTGTCTTCCTTTTTTAAAACTTTTTTTTGACATTTAACCATTATAATATTTAAGCTTATAATACCCAGTTCTTAATCATAAGGGTTGTGCTTTTCTGTTTCTATCTGCCTGTTAGTCACCTTACTCATAGTTATGTATTATTATTTTTTTTGCCCTTTGTTTCAGGTAGAATGACATTCTTCAGTATTTCCTGTAATGCACTGTTGGTAGAAAATTCTCTCAGCTTCTCTATGTCTGAAAAGGTCTTTATTCCTCCTTTATATCCAAAGGAGATATTTACTGGATATATTATTCTTGGTAATTTCTCTCTTTCAATAGTTTGAATATTTGGTTCTACTTCCTCCTAGCTTGTAAAGTTTGTGCTGGAAAGTCCAATGATAATCTAATGGGTTTCCTTTGTAATGGGTTTCCTCTGGCTGCCTCGAGAAGTTTTTCTTTGTTATTGACTTTTGACAATTTTACTATAATTTATGTAGGAAAAGGGAGAAGGACTTTTTGGGTTAAGATAATTAAGTATTCTCGTTGACTATTTGAATAGGCTCTCTGTTGCCTTCTTCCTCTCCTCTCTTTTTGTATGCCCATTCTTCTTATATTGCTTTGTCTGATGGTGTCAGATGGTTCTTGTAGAGTTCTTTCTTTACTTTTTTTTTCTTTTTTTTCACTCTCAAGTCTCTCCTTTCATCTGTGTCATTTCCAGATTTCTGTCTTTGATATCACCAGTTCTTTCATCCTTCTCGTCAGCTCTATTTCCTATGCTTGCATTTCATTCTTCATTGCTTTTAATGAGTTTATCATCTGCAGAAGTTCTATTTGGGTCTTTTGTTGATTTTCAGTCTCCTTGGTAGAGTATTCTTTTTGTTCATTGATTTTGTTTCTAAGTTCTTTGAACTATTGGTCAAAATTTTCTTCCATCTCATTGAGTTTTTTCAGAAGTGCAGTCTTGAATTCTTTGTCACTTAAATCACATATTTTAATATCTTTAAGCTTATTTTCTGGTAACTTTTTATTTTATTTCCGAGCTGCCTTGTCATCTTGGTTGTTCATGGTGTTCAATGGACCATTTCTCTGCCAAAGCATTTATGGGAATAAACTGCTTTTTTTATTTTTTTAAAGAAAATTTATTATTTATTGATCTCTCTTTAGTATGTTGATAAGTTTTTTCCAGTAGGTGGCGCCCAAGCCTCCTGCACTGCCCAAGCCTCCCAGATATCAGCTTTGTGATTAAAAATTCCATTTATTCTCAGGGAAGATGTGTGTGTTTTTTTCCGTGACCAGGTTGCATAGCTCCCGTAGGAGAATGTGAAGGGAGATGAAAGTGTGAGCCTCTGAAAATGCCCCCAAACCCTGGTATTGTTAGATTCAATGCTCTGCTGCTTTCTTCTGAATCAGCCTGACTGGGCAGGGTGGATTGGGAGAAGCCAGTGGCGTTTGTGGCTGTTTTCCTGCCAGTAATGCTGTCCCTCAAGCTTCAGCTGCCTCGCTTCTATATCTCTGCCCCTGTCAGTCTGGTTGCAATAAATTCCCCTGAGGCTCATTGCTAGATCTGGGAGGATATGGGGGTGGTGGGAAGGATATGCTCTGGAATGGTGGAGGAAGTTGGCCAGGCTCCATGACTCAGCTTTCTGCCTGGCAATGGCAGTTGCTAAAACACAGCTGTCGCCAGTTTGTACTTGGCCTCTGGCCTGCTCTCTGCCCTGCTCACTGTGCTCTGCTTCATGGAATATGCTGATCACTTAGGCAGGACTATTCAGGTCTTCAAAGAGCCAAAATACTCCTGTGCACTTCTCTCTTCCCCCTCGACTGTGTGGAGCTCTGGGCTGTGTTCTCCGGGCTTTGATCCTCTCTGCCTTTCCACCTCCCTGTCTCACATGATTGGCCCACCTTCAGATGCTTTAATGTGCAGATCTCTCAGATGTGCTCATGTGGCAGGTTGAGTGTTATTTGTTGAGTTGTAGGTGTTCGACTTGTTGTAATTTCAAAGAGAGAGATACTGCCATGCTTCCGATGTCAATTATAGTGTTTTTAAAAAGTAGTGACTAAATTACTTTAAAACTTGAGTTCATTAAGGATTAGTTGTCATTCTTGTCTTTACATCTAAAGTCTCTATTCACTTATCAGTCCCTTGTATTCTGGATTTTTTTCTTACCATTCCATTGAAATAGAAGCTCCACTTGCTGAATTCAATAATGACACAACATTGCCCCTACTTTGTATTCTCTGCATCATCTGACAAAGTTTACTAGTTCTTCCTTATGAACATTGCCCCCCCCCACCCTTTTTAGCTTTTACAACAAGAGTTTATTCCAGTTTTGCTGTGTCTAATTTCTGCTTGTTTTCTTCTTCCAATCAGTTCTTAAACTTTGAGATTTCTCAGAGTTTTGAATAGGCTTGCTTCTGTTATGACCCTACACGTACTCTCTTAAAACCTCATACATTTTCATCGTTGACTTCTGCCTTTACTTGGATGATTGATAAGTTTTAAGCAGATCACTCGAGATATATTCTTCCCCTGAATACCAGTCCAAATGCCTATTAGACATCTTTACTTAAACACCCCAAAGGTATTGGTAATTCAAATGTTGAGAGTAGTGTGAAAGATTCAGTGGTGGAAAAGTTCTGTACCTTGACCATGGTGGTGGTTACATGAATATAGGTGATGATAAAACTGCTTAGAACTTAAAATACATATACACAAATGTAAGTATATGAACTTGTAACATTTGAATAAGGCCTGTGGCTTGCACCAATGTCAATTTCTTGATTGTGATACTGTACTTTAATTATGCAAAATGTCATCATTGGAGGAAACTAGGTGGAGGATATGCAGGACCTCTATATATTTCTTACAACTTTTTGTAACTCTATAATTATTTCAAAATAAAAATGGTTTAAATAAGTCATTCTTTGAGATTAGTATATACACACATACATTTTTGTTTTAACTAACATATATTATAAATTTATATATGTTCGTTGCATAAAAATATTTTGATTAGAATAAATAAAATGTAGCAAATCAAAATAAATGCATTAGTGTCCACCTAGCAGCCCTTTTAATCCTTTTTATTTGCATGACAGTGTATACCTGATCTTCTCACATTATTATGTATCATACTAATACTTAAAATGGCTGCATATACGTATCATCACAATTTGTTTAATTAGTCCTTGTTGAATTTTTTATACTTTAAACATTTTTACAGAAGAGGTTTAATGTCCCTAAGGAGCAGCACTCTGGGCTGTGTGGACACATTGGTTTTACAGTCCCTTTGCTGTCTGTGTTCTCTACAGCAGAATGCTTAGCTACAGAGCCTCAAGCTAATGGTCAATACTCAAAGTTCTGGGCTGAAAGTTAGCAGCATGCTGTAATTTCAGATATCATTGTTTTAAAGAAAACAAGACCATCTCTGATTGCAGTGGGAACTCAAATTTCTGGACCTTGGTGAAGAAAAGGCTAGAGCATAGGAAACAACAGACTCTTGTATTGCAGAATTTGTTACTTGGAAAACAAGCAAACTTTCCTAACGCATTAGACACAGGATAACCTTTAACTGTTAGAAATTATGTTTTTGATTTTTCTAAAACTTTCAGTCTTTGTGAGCAGCTTTTATGAAAGCAAATTTCAGTTGTAAAACAGAGTATCCAGAAGAGGGAGCCAATAACTCAAAAGTTGGAAAAGGATCCATAAACAATGAAACAATACTAAAGCGAACAGGAAGGTCCTGGGTAAGTCCAGAGCTTTCCCATCTACCCTTCCATGCAGCTTTCCTGTGGTGGAAGAAAGTACAATTTCCCTGAGGAAGCTGAATGGTGTGCCAGCCTTTAAAGAAAGAGTGCAGTGCTGTTCTTGGAAAGAGACCTGCTGGCCACTAACAAGTGCAAATGCAGATGAATCTTACATTAAAAGCAATGTCACATAAAATTTTGTGCAATTTATGCTTAAATAAATTTTTTGTTGGTGGGATTATGTTTCTCTAACAACGTTAGAAAAATTTTACATTAATTTTTGTTAGAATTTGGATTGACAGCTTTTTAATTATACATTGTTGCTGTTCCTAGGACTCTCAAGCAGGAGATTTATATATGTACCCAAATACAGACTGAGGTAAATCCACCCATGGAGATAAACCCTGTTCCACAAATTGTGTGACAATTTGTTACCTTGCTTTCTAAACACTCATATGTTTGAATCACAACTAGATTAGATTGTTTGTGTTTTTTAGCAGCTTACTTTTCATACTTAATATCACATGACTGTTCCATAAGCTGATTTATTTATTTTAATAACGCTACAAGATATTCTATAGCATGCATATACCACATTTAGTTAATCACTGCTTTATGGAGAAGAGATCAGCTGGAGCTGGAGAAAATGGAGACTGGCCAGGACACAGACATGTATACAATATAAGGAGTTCTCTCTACATTATCATGGGGTTAAATTTTGCCCAGGTATGTGAAGGGTTTTGAGAGAATGCTATAAATGAGTAAGGTGGTCAGCAGTGGGAAGATCTAAGGAGATGAGGGATTGTCCCAGAGACAGTTGTGGAAAGAAAGAAGGAAAAGGAGACTGGAGGAACTTAAAAGATAACAGCAGCAGGTAACTTGTTATCCAAGAACTGAGAAGGTAAAAATTCTATTTAGGAAGATTAGCCATTATGAAATCATGCTACTGCTATCTATGTTTGTGTAACTACTCTTTTGAAAGCTTCACCTTATTACTCTGCAAAAAGGAAAATAGTTCTCAGAGTTCTCTTTACCTTATTAAAACTTTGAGAAACTTATTTTTACAGATGCCTCAGGTTTTCTATTTATTTTAATATACTCCTTTTAGACCAAAGACAGCTAGAATGGTTTTAATTAAATTTTTTTTTCAGAATAATGATAATCACTATTTATTTAATGTTTTCTATGTTCTAAACAAAAACTTGTGTTCTCTAATCTTCAGAACAGGTCTAAGGCAACCTTATTAACCTATTTAACCTCATTTTACCCATTTAACCAGCTCATACATATATATGTAGTATGATTATAAAACATGAATGTCTATTGGACCCCAAAGCCCATGCTCATAAGCACTATGTGCATGTTTAAATGATCTGATAAACTGTAGGTACAGATTTTCAGACATTTTTGAAATCAAATTATACTTTAAAAAGTTTCTATTGACTCCCCTTTTAATTGCTGTTATTCCAGAGAAGTAGCATATTAGTAGTAGCACATTTTCATTTCACAGTAAACCACAGTTCTTGGCACAGAACATATGAGTTGGATAAATTGACACTCTACCTTATGTTAGCAGTTTTCCTCTAGATTTAATAAGGGAAGATATGAGACTATTGCCATGTTCCCTCATATGTGCTAGGCTCTGAATGTCACATCCATGGTCACTAGTATTACTATTCTCTAACAGGCAACTCCAAAATCTCTAGAGATAACATAATTAAAGTGTATTTCTTTTTCATACTTCAGACTATAACCAGTTTAGTGACCAAGTATCTTAATTTTCCTTGTACCTCTTTTCTAAGGGGTCATTCATGGGTCTGGGCTCCTCATGTGAAGAAAAAAATATATTCTCCACTTTCTGCTACTTCACACTTTCAACCAATGAAAACTAGCATTGCAAACTTGGCCTGAATATAAATGCAGCAAATTGAAATTGTTCTTTGCTCCTGAGCCCCCCACAGCTATATATAATGTTGAAAGTGTTCTGTAGTGTGTGATGTTTACTCCATGCTCACCTCTCTTTTTATAATTTATTTCTGTTCTGAAGAATGGTTGACAGAAGTATCCAAGTAATAGTGCTAGATTTGCTACAAAGGAATTATTGGGGTATTTGATAGTGTATAAAGGTTAACAGACACTTAAGGACTGCTACCTGGGGAGAATGGGCAACACGTTTTAGACTAGGACCTGAAAGACACTAGGACTGGAGGCATGGCATGATTCCAGATGATCTGCAGAGTTTGGAGGAGCCATTGTCAACATCCCTACAGAAGCCATGCTCTAACACCGACCAGCACTGAGCCACAGTTAGGATGTCTCTTCCTGAGGAGACATTCTCATGTGCTAAAAGTGGTTTGCTATGTATATTTTGTGCACTATCTGGCATAGCCTCAGACGCAAGAGATGGAATGTTCCGGTAAAATGGTGATTGCGAGTGGTCATTACCCATGTTTTTTGGTTCTGGAAGGTCATCTGTCCTGTTACTGTGGAGCATGGAATGAACAGATTAACTCCTTAGAGAGGGCCTGAAGGCTGGGCTGATGATGGATGAAATGTGCAAGCTGACAAAGACAGTCTTGGGACAACTTTTTCTTAAGTCCAGTGTGTCTTCCTTAAGCTAACAGATGAGTGGGATTTGTTAAGTGCCAATAGCCACTGCTCTTCAGTGTGAAGAGTGGTATTTCTTGTCATCAAAATAACACGAACTTGTCTCTTTCATTCTATAACAGAAGATTGGATTGGTCACCTGATGTTAGTTCTTAGAGATTTAAAATCATCTAAAATCATTATAGCAGGTGACAGTCCTGTTGGATGCACTGTCCCTGGTTGGTTTGCTTGCCAGATGCATGTGAACCTCAGATGATGGTTACCTGATTCTCCAGATTTAATGACTGAGTTTTTTGGATTTGTCTGTGCCCTAGTGTATGAGTTGGCATGTGTGCTGCCTGATGAATCTGAGTGGTGCTTATCGTGGCTACTGTGTGCTTGAGACTGGCTCCAAGCAGAGCTAGGGAGGCTAGAGGGCTGTAAAGAAAAAGGCTTCAGTGGCTTGGGCATTAATTTTCTGGCCATTCATTGCAAAGAATCACAGTAAATATTTTTTCTGGTGTCTCTGCATAAAATAAAATTTTACAGTTTTGCATTTATTATTAATTATTATTATTATTTTGAATCCAAGTTGCTCAAGGACTACCTGTGTCCTCAGGTAGCTCCTCCATTTGGATTTAGGTATAAGTTACTTGTCATAAAAAGCCCTGTCATGCAGGGCTCATATTTAAGGAAAGTTAAGAACTTTCCTAAAATATTAATTATTTCTTTTCTCCTCTATTCTTACCCTGTGGGAATCAGTTTCCACATGCAAAGTGTTTTATTTAAATTTTTTATATTTTTAAATTGTGTGAGGTTTTTTTAGTCAGTGCATTTCAGATCATTTCCCTAATGCTTATTCAATACTAAAATATATTGTTTCAAGTGGTAAATAAAAAATTGCTCAAAACCTGTACAAAATATTTAATACATTTGAATCATTTTACTTTAAAAAGTAGGACTGGGTGAGTTTCTGTCATGGAACCACACTGTGAATCTTCTACTCTGGAAATTGCTTGTAGTTTCTTACACCAGCACAAACTCTATTCTTTGCACATTAAGTATTTCCTTCTTGGGAAACCTCTCCTTCTTGTACATATGACAAACTCCTGCTCATCTTTTGTGTCTCAGCACAGGTGCCACCTCCTTTGGGAAGCCCTCCCTACCTCCAACCAGCAGCCAGGCTCCTTCTGGCCCTTCTACCTCTTGCACTTGCACTCCTTCAACCTGGTCACTTTAACTCAGGCTTGATTGTGTGTCTCTACCTATATGATGTCGCTCTTGAGGACCAGGCTCTGTCCTCCTGGCTTTCTGCCCAGACCAGGGCTTAGCACACAATAGAGAACATGTGTTTTTGAATGAGTGGGCTGAGTGATGAACAGTAGGTTGTTGTCTTTAGGGATTTATGGTGTCCAGAGAAATCCTTGGCTAAGCTCAGACTTGCTTTCTGCTTCACCAGGGTGTGGTATTTGATGCTCTCAATCACATTCTTCATAGCTCTCCTTCATATCAGTCATTATGCCTATTCCTCACCTATTCACCACTATAACAAGGCCATTTCCCTCACCATTACATGTACAAGACTTATTTTAGTTTTCCGCCAGGTCTTTACATATGCTGTTCCTTTTCACAGGAAGTCTATCCTTTCCCCTGATTCTAAGCCATTTTTAAAGACTTTTTAAATTGGAAATCATTTTAGATTTATGGAAAAGTTACAAAGATAGTACCAAGTGTAGCCATATACCCATCATCTGGTTTCTCCTAATGTTAATGTCTTACATGACCACAGCACGTTTTGTCGAAACTAAGACATAATAATAGTATTAACTAAAATACAGACAACGTCCTTGGGAGTAGGCACTGCTGAAAGCAATTTGTGTATTGCCTTTCTTGGCTAGGCTGCTGGCCAGGCAGCTCTCTATCTTCTGAGCATGTGAAGGGGCTATGTTCTATGTTAATTTTACAATCTTGTTGATATAATTTGCAATTCCATAATGACAAATGATGTTGAGCATCCTTTCATGTACTTATTTGCCATCTACATATCTCCTTTGGTAAAATGACTGTTTAGACCTTTTGCCCATTTTTTATATTTGGTTGTTGGGAGTTTTAAGAGTTCTATTTTAGATATACATATTTTATGTGACATGATTTGCAAATGTTTTCTCCTAGTCAACGGCTTTTTTACTTTTTCTCTTAACAGTGTCTATCATCTTTTCACTCCCTTGGATTACGCTGTAGATATTGTGTCTAAAAACTCAGGGTCATTCAAATTTTCTTTTAGAAATTTTATAATTTTGCATTTTACATCTAGATTTCTGATCCATTTTGAATTAATAATTGTACATGACATATTGCTGTACATGACATTTTGAATTAATAATTGTACATGACATTTTGTATAAGGTCTGTTATTGATTTAATATTCATAGGATCAGTAGTGATGCCTCCTTTTTAATTCCTGATATTGGGAATTTGTGCCTTCTCTCTCTCTCATTGTTTTTTTGGTTAGACTGACTAGATGCTTCGAAATTTTATTTATTTTTTTTCAGATCATTGGCTTTTTAAAAATTGATTCTCCTCTACTGTTTTCTGGGTTTTTTTTTGTCTTGTTTATATTATTTCCTTCATTCTGCTATGTTTATACTTAACTTACTTTTATTTTTGTAGTTTCCTAGGCTGGAAGCTTAGGTTATTGATTTTAAATCTTTCTTCATTTTTAATAAATGCATTCAGTGTCATAAATTTCCCTACAAATGCTTCTTTAGCTGAATCCTACAATTTTGATATATTGTATTTTTATTTTCATTTAAAGTATTAAATTTTTTTGAAACCTTTAAACCCATAGATTATTTAAAAGTATGTCGTTTAATATTCATATATTTATAGATTTCCTAGTGATGGGGTTCAGGACATGCTACCCCAAAACATGGAACCTTGCATATTGAATATTTTAAGCTAAAGGAATTAGAGAAAAGAAATATGAGAAGCAGAAGGGTAACTTTGACATTCTTCATAACCTTTTCTCCTGAAATAGGCTGTAAATTCCTCATGTGTGAGGTAACTTTCATGTATACAGAGGAAATATTATCTTAAACATTTTTTCATGACACTTTTTTCATTTTTAATTGATTTTTTATGGGGTAACATATTGATTTCCTTCTCATTTCATCTGTATATTTTTAGATAATTAGCATTTACCATTGAAAGTACAATTAAC